>NC_059209.1:26704868-27060493 GCF_020615455.1 Coregonus clupeaformis | reverse complement strand
CATTTTGTCTGTCATAGTTGACGTGTACCTATGATGAAAATTACAGGCCTCTCTCATCTTTTTACGTGGGAGAACTTGCACAATTGGTGGCTGACTAAATACTTTTTTTCCCCACTGTATAGGTAGGGATAAAGTGACTAGGCATCAGGATAGATAATAAAGAGCAACAGCAGCATATGTGATGAGTCAAAAAGGGTCAATGCACATAGTCTGGGTAGCTATTGGTTAACTATTTAACTAACTATTTAGCAGTCTTCTGGCTTGGGGGTAGAATCAGTACCGATTGTCGTGCGGTAGCAGAGAGAACAGTCTATGACTTTAGTGGCTGGAGTTTTTGACAATGTTTAGGGCCTTCCTCTTACACCGCCTGGTATAGAGGTCCTGGATGGCAAAGAGCTGGATAGCAGGGAGCTCGGCCCCAGTGATGTACTGGGCTGTATGCACTACCCTCTGTAGCGCCTTGCAATCGGATGCCAAGCAGTTGCCATTTCACGCGGTGATGCAGTCAGTCAAGATATAATAATAATATGCCATTTAGCAGACACTTTTATCCAAAGCGACTTACAGTCATGTGTGCATACATCTTTAGGTATGGGTGGTCCCGGGGATCGAACCCACTACCCTGGCGTTACAAGCGCCATGCTCTACCAATTGGTGCAGCAGTATAACTTTTTGAGGATCTGAGGGCCCATCCTGAATCTTTTCAGCCTCCTGAGGAGGAAGAGGCGTTGTCGTGCCCTCTTCACGACTGTGTTGGTGTGTGCAGACCATGATAATTTGTTAGTGATGTGGATACCGAGGAACTTGAAACTCTTGACCTGCTCCACTACAGCCCGTCGATGTGGTTGGGGGCGTGCTCGGCCCTCTGTTTCCTGTAGTCCATGATCAGCTCCTTTGTCTTGCTGACATTGAGGGAGAGGTTGTTGTCCTGGCACTGCACTGCCACTAATACAATGCATCTCTCTGTGCCCCAGCAGTGTAGGCTGCTGAGGGGAGGACGGCTGGAACGGCGCGAATGGAATGGCATCAAACAAATGGAAACCATGTGCTTGATGTTGTTGATACCTTTCCACCTATTCCACTCCAGCCATTACCAGGTGCCCGTATTCCCCAATTAGGGTGCCACCAACCTCCTGTGTGCCCAACGTATTTATTTATTTCCTCCTCTCGTCTGTTTTCTGCACAAACTCCTCCCCCTCTCTAGTCCTCACTTCCCACGTCTAAATCCCTCATACTTAAGAGAATTCCTACAACAGGAATTCATTGAATATTTGATTAAACAAACAAATTGAGAAATTAATCTAATGTAGGCAGGCTGGAACTGCTAGGAGAAGTTTCCTGTTCTGTACGGCTCCATTACAGCCTAGCATCTCTAGAGGGAGAACACTCCAAGTCATCAGGCCTAGAAGCTATAAAATAATGCCTTACAATAATACGATACGTACTACCGAGGCCCTCTGAGAGCGCTGCTGCTGTTTGATCCAGAGTTATTACCCCAAATATGAAATGAACTTTCTCCACTGGAGAGGAACGCCTGCCTGACTAATATATCTGGCTGTGAAGCTGACAGGGTCCACTGACGGGGTTGGGAGAATTATTACAACAGAAAGAGGAAGCTGGAAATAAAAGGTACAACATTATAGTTCTTGTCATCATCATTACTGTCATCTTCGTCTTCAGAAAAAGTAAGCTGGAAATAATACTTACAAAAGCAGCATCCTCATCGTCATCATTACCATCATCATCTATTAAAACATACAATCTACCTGCAGTGAAGCTGCTCAACATTTACATTACATTCAGCCATCTAACCGTCTCCCGTCCAGAGCGACCCACAGGAGCAACGAAGGCCAAGCGCCCCGCCCAAGGACACATCGACAGATCTCCCACCAAGTCAAACGGGGACCCCGAACCAGCGACCGATCAGCCACCGGCCCAAGCTCCCAACCGCCAGGCCACCAACTATCCAAGATCCCCCCTGTGATGCGTAATTTGAAGGAGTCAGGCACAGGATGGTAAATCACAGTACACAGAGTTTATTCCGTAATCCAGCGTAACCAGTCCAGTGCGCAAAACAGGCGCACTGGAACAAACATGCACACGGGGAAAATACCCCGGCAATACAAAATACTGAGCTCAACCGAGCTACTAATCCTCACAATGAACAATCACCCACAAGGACAAAAGGGCAGAGGGAACACTTAAACACGTACTAATGAGGGGAATATGAACCAGGTGTGTGTAATTGACAAGACAAGACAAATGGAATGATGAGATATGGAGTGGCAGTGGCTAGAAGGCCGGTGACGACGAACGCCGAAGCCTGCCCGAACAAGGAGGGGATGCAGCTTCGAAGGAAGTCGTGACACCCCCACAGTTCCCTGAGAGCTGCCCCTAAACCATCCGATACACCCCCACAGTCCCCCCTCCCCATTGGAAAAATGATATATACACTACCGTTCAAAAGTCTGGGGTCACTTAGAAATGTCCTTGTTTTCGAAAGAAAAGCAATTTTTTTGTCCATTAAAATAACATCAAATTGATCAGAAATACAGTGTAGACATGCTTAATGTTGTAAATGGCTATTGTAGCTGGAAACTGCTGATTTTTTATGGAATGTCTATATAGGCGTACAGAGGCCCATTATCAGCAACCATCAGTCCTGTGTTCCAGTGGCACGTTGTGTTTGCTAATCCAAGTTCATCATTTTAAAAGGCTAACTGATCATTAGAAACCCCTTTTGCAATTATGTTAGCACAGCTGAAAACTGTTGTGCTGATTAAAGAAGCAATAAAACTGGTCTTCTTGAGACTAGTTGAGTATCTGGAGCATCAGCAATTGTGGGTTTGATTACAGGCTCAAAATGGCCAGAAACAAATACCTTTCTTCTGAAACTCGTCAGTCTATTCTTGTTCTGAGAAATGAAGGCTATTCCATGCGAGAAATTGCTAAGAAACTGAAGATCTCGTACAATGCTAAGTACTACTCCCTTCACAGAACAGCGCAAACTGACTCAAACCAGAATAGAAAGAGGAGTGGGAGGCCCCGGTGCACAACTGAGCAAGAAGACAAATACATTAGAGTGTCTAGTTTGAGAAACAGGCGCCTCACAGGTCCTCAACTGGCAGCTTCATTAAATAGTACCCGCAAAACACCAGTCTCAACATCAACAGTGAAGAGGCGACTCCGGGATGCTGACCTTCTAGACAGAGTTGCAAAGAAAAAGCCATATCTCAGACTGGCCAATAAAAATAAAAGATTAAGATGGGCAGTCTGAGATATGGCTTTTTCTTTGCAACTCTGCCTAGAAGGTCAGCGTCCCGGAGTCGCCTCTTCACTGTTGATGTTGAGACTGGTGTTTTACGTCAATAATATCAATTAGCCTTTTAAATGATGAACTTGGATTAGCAAACACAACGTGCCATTGGAACACAGGACTGATGGTTGCTGATAATGGGCCTCTGTACGCCTATGTAGATATTCCATAAAAAATCTGCCGTTCCCAGCTACAATAGCCATTTAAAACATTAACAATGTCTACACTGTATTTCTGATCAATTTGATGTTATTTTAATGGACTTAAAAATAGCTTTTCTTTCGAAAACAAGGACATTTCTAAGTGACCCCAAACTTTTGAACGGTAGTGTATATACAGTGGGGAGAACAAGTATTTGATACACTGCCGATTTTGCAGGTTTTCCTACTTACAAAGCATGTAGAGATCTGTAATTTGAGGGCCCATCCTGAATCTTTTCAGCCTCCTGAAATGTTCTGTATTTATCATAGGTACACTTCAACTGTGAGAGACGGAATCTAAATCAAAAATCCAGAAAATCACATTGTATGATTTTTAAGTAATTAATTTGCATTTTATTGCATGACATAGTATTTGATCACCTACCAACCAGTAAGAATTCCGGCTCTCACAGACCTGTTAGCTTTTCTTTAAGAAGCCCTCCTGTTCTCCACTCATTACCTTTATTAACTGCACCTGTTTGAACTCGTTACCTGTATAAAAGACACCTGTCCACACACTCAATCAAACAGACTCCAACCTCTCCACAATGGCCAATACCAGAGAGCTGTGTAAGGACATCAGGGATAACATTGTACACCTGCACAAGGCTGGGATGGGCTACAGGACAATAGGCATGCAGCTTGGTGAGAAGGCAACAACTGTTGGCGCAATTATTAGAAAATGGAAGAAGTTCAAGATGACGGTCAATCACCCTCGGTCTGGGGCTCCATGCAAGATCTCACCTCGTGGGGCATCAATGATCATGAGGAAGGTGAGGGATCAGCCCAGAACTACACGGCAGGACCTGGTCAATGACCTGAAGAGAGCTGGGACCACAGTCTCAAAGAAAACCATTAGTTACACACTACGCCGTCATGGATCAAAATCCTGCAGCGCACGCAAGGTCCCCCTGCTCAAGCCAGCGCAGGTCCAGGCCCATCTTAAGTTTGCCAATGACCATCTGGATGATCCAGAGGAGGAATGGGAGAAGGTAATGTGGTCTGATGAGACAAAAATTGAGCTTTTTGGTCTAAACTCCACTCGCCGTGTTTGGAGGAAGAAGAAGGATGAGTACAACCCCAAGAACACCATCCTAACCGTGAAGCATGGAGGTGGAAACATCATTCTTTGGGGATGCTTTTCTGCAAAGGGGACAGGACGACTGCACCGTATTGAGGGGAGGATGGATGGGGCCATGTATCGCGAGATCTTGGCCAACAACCTCCTTTCCTCAGTAAGAGCATTGAAGATGGGTCGTGGCTGGGTCTTCTAGCATGACAACGACCCGAAACACACAGCCAGGGCAACTAAGAAGTGGCTCCGTAAGAAGCATCTCAAGGTCCTGGAGTGGCCTAGCCAGTCTCCAGACCTGAACCCAATAGAAAATATTTGGAGGGAGCTGAAAGTCCGTATTGCCCAGCGACAGCCCCGAAACCTGAAGGATCTGGAGAAGGTCTGTATGGAAGAGTGGGCCAAAATCCCTGCTGCAGTGTGTGAAAACCTGGTCAAGACCTACAGGAAACGTATGATCTCTGTAATTGCAAACAAAGGTTTCTGTACCAAATATTAAGTTCTGCTTTTCTGATGTGTCAAATACTTATGTCATGCAATAAAATGCAAATTAATTACTTAAAAATCATACATTGTGATTTTCTGGATTTTTGTTTTAGATTCCGTCTCTCACAGTTGAAGTGTACAGTGGGGAAAAAAAGTATTTAGTCAGCCACCAATTGTGCAAGTTCTCCCACTTAAAAAGATGAGAGGCCTGTAATTTTCATCATAGGTACATGTCAAATATGACAGACAAATTGAGAAAACAAATCCAGAAAATCACATTGTTGGATTTTTTATGATTTTATTTGCAAATTATGGTGGAAAATAAGTATTTGGTCACCTACAAACAAGCAAGATTTCTGGCTCTCACAGACCTGTAACTTCTTCTTTAAGAGGCTCCTCTGTCCTCCACTCGTTACCTGTATTAATGGCACCTGTTTGAACTTGTTATCAGTATAAAAGACACCTGTCCACAACCTCAAACAGTCACACTCCAAACTCCACTATGGCCAAGACCAAAGAGCTGACAAAGGACACCAGAAACAAAATTGTAGACCTGCACCAGGCTGGGAAGACTGAATCTGCAATAGGTAAGCAGCTTGGTTTGAAGAAATCAACTGTGGGAGCAATTATTAGGAAATGGAAGACATACAAGACCACTGATAATCTCCCTCGATCTGGGGCTCCACGCAAGATCTCACCCCGTGGGGTCAAAATGATCACAAGAACGGTGAGCAAAAATCCCAGAACCACACGGGGGGACCTAGTGAATGACCTGCAGAGAGCTTGGACCAAAGTAACAAAGCCTACCATCAGTAACACACTACGCCGCCAGGGACTCAAATCCTGTAGTGCCAGACGTGTCCCCCTGCTTAAGCCAGTACATGTCCAGGCCCGTCTGAAGTTTGCTAGAGTGCATTTGGATGATCCAGAAGAGGATTGGGAGAATGTCATATGGTCAGATGAAACCAAAATAGAACTTTTTGGTAAAAACTCAACTCGTCGTGTTTGGAGGACAAAAAATGCTGAGTTGCATCCAAAGAACACCATACCTACTGTGAAGCATGGGGGTGGAAACATCATGCTTTGGGGCTGTTTTTTCTGCAAAGGGACCAGGACGACTGATCCGTGTAAAGGAAAGAATGAATGGGGCCATGTATCGTGGAGATTTTGAGTGAAAACCTCCTTCCATCAGCAAGGGCATTGAAGATGAAACGTGGCTGGGTCTTTCAGCATGACAATGATCCCAAACACACCGCCCGGGCAACAAAGGAGTGGCTTCGTAAGAAGCATTTCAAGGTCCTGGAGTGGCCTAGCCAGTCTCCAGATGTCAACCCCATAGAAAATCTTTGGAGGGAGTTGAAAGTCCGTGTTGCCCAGCGACAGCCCCAAAACATCACTGCTCTAGAGGAGATCTGCATGGAGGAATGGGCCAAAATACCAGCAACAGTGTGTGAAAACCTTGTGAAGACTTACAGAAAACGTTTGACCTGTGTCATTGCCAATAAAGGGTATATAACAAAGTATTGAGAAACTTTTGTTATTGACCAAATACTTATTTTCCACCATAATTTGCAAATAAATTCATTAAAAATCCTACAATGTGATTCCTGGATTTTTTTCCTCATTTTGTCTGTCATAGTTGACATGTACCTATGATGAAAATTACAGGCCTCTCTCATCTTTTTAAGTGGGAGAACTTGCACAATTGGTGGCTGACTAAATACTTTTTTTCCCCACTGTACCTATGATAAAAATTACAGACCTCTACATGCTTTGTAAGTAGGAAAACCTGCAAAATCGGCAGTGTATCAAATACTTGTTCTCCCCCACTGTATATATATATATATATATATATATATATATATATATATATATATATATATATATATATATATATATAAAAACTCTCCCTCCATTTTATCAACCAGCACATTTGAGTTCAACCATAATATTTGTTGTAATATTTGTTGTATCTTTATTGGGGGATGAAATTGAAATTGTAAACACCTCTACATTGCTTGTTTGAAAAATATCAGATACTTTGAACAATGTTTAATTTTCAATTAATCGAAAATGAGACATGGCAATCTGCACAAAGGCAAAAAGGCCATTTTTAAACAATGGATGAGCTTTTCTTAGTAATCAGCTTGAGAACCATTTAGGGTTCAAGTAAAACTTTTGCATAAGTGAAGCTTTTAGAGAGAGGTTTACTGCTTTTATATTTAATAATCTCAAACCACCAGGTTCATATTTATTATATAAATAGGCACGCTTTATCTTGTCTGGTTTAGCATCCCAGATAAAGTGTAATATTTTTTGCTCATATGATTTGAAAAACGAATCATCAGTAGTACGCAGCACCATACTGTAAGTAAGTGAGTAAACTGAGATATGACTAAGGAGTTAGCCGCTATTCAATATTTTACACCTGCGGTTGCTATATACTTTTACCCATTGAATAAGAGACTCACTGAAATTGGAAAAAATCCAGGCATTTACAGTGCCTTGCAAAATTATTCATCCCCCTTAGCGTTTTTCCTATTTTGTTGCATTACAACCTGTAATTTAAATGGATTTTTATTTGGATTTCATGTAATGGACATACACAAAATAGTCCAAATTGGTGTAGTGAAATGAAAAAAATTACTTCTTTCAAAAAATTCTGAAAAATAAATAACGGAAAAGTGGTGCGGGCATATGTATTCACCCCATTTGCTATGAAGCCCCTAAATAAGATCTGGTGCAACCAATTACCTTCCAAAGTCACAGAATTAGTTAAATAAAGTCCACCTGTGTGCAATCTAAGTGTCACATGATCTCAGTATATATACACCTGTTCTGAAAGGCCCCAGAGTCTGCAACACCACAAAGCAAGGGGCACCACCAAGCAAGCGGCACCATGAAGACCAAGGAGCTCTCCAAACAGGTCAGGGACAAAGTTGTGGAGAGGAACAGATCAGGGTTTGGTTATAAAAAAAATATCAGAAACTTGGAACATCCCACAGAGCACCATTAAATCCATTATTAAAAAATTGAAAGAATATGGCACCACAACAAACCTGCAAAGAGAGGGCCGCCCACCAAAACTCACGGACCAGGCAAGGAGGATATTAATCAGAGGCAACAAAGAGACCAAAGATAACCCTGAAGGAGCTGCAAAGCTCCACAGCGGAGATTGGAGTATCTGTCCTTAGGACCACTTTAAGTCGTACACTCCACAGAGCTGGGCTTTACGGAAGAGCCATTGCTTAAAGAAAAAGATAAGGAAACACGTTTGGTGTTCGCCAAAAGGCATGTGGGAGACTCCCCAAACATATGGAAGAATGTACTCTGGTCAGATGAGACTAAAATTGAGCTTTTGGCCATCAAGGAAAACGATATGTCTGGCGCAAACCCAACACCTCTCATCACCCCGAGAACACAGTGAAGCATGGTGGTGGCAGCATCATGATGTGGGGATGTTTTTCATCGGCAGGGACTGGGAAACTGGTCAGAATTCAAGAAATGATGGATGGCACTAAATACAGGAAAATTCTTGAGGGAAACCTGTTTCAGTCTTCCAGAGATTTGAGACTGGGACGGAAGTTCACCTTCCAGCAGGACAATGACCCCAAGCATACTGCTAAAGCAACACTCGAGTGGTTTAAGGGGAAACATGTAAATGTCTTGGAATGGCCTAGTCAAATCCCAGACCTCAATCCCAATTGAGAATCTGTGGTATGACTTAAAGATTGCTGTACACCAGCGGAACCCATCCAACTTGAAGGAGCTGGAGCAGTTTTGCCTTGAAGAATGGGCAAAAATCCAAGTGGCTAGATCTGCCAAGCTTATAGAGACATACCCCAAGATACTTGCAGCTGTAATTGCTGCAAAAGGTGGCTCTACAAAGTATTGACTTTGGGGGGATGAATAGTTATGCATACTCAAGTTTTCTGTTTTTATGTCTAATTTCTTGTTTGTTTCACAAAAAAAATTATTTTGCATCTTCATAGTGGTAGGCATGTTGTGTAAATCAAATTATACAACCCCCCCAAATCCATTTTAATTCCAGGTTGTAAGGCAACAAAATAGGAAAAATGCCAAGGGGGGTGAAAACTTTTGCAAGCCACTGTATATATAAAATCCAGTCTTACTTTATCAAAGGCCTTTTTTTTTCAAAATCCGCTATGAATACAAGGCCTGGCTTCTTTTTTATTTTATTTATTTTTTATGGTATTTTTTTGTATTTTTTTTCTCTGGGGGAATGGATCAGCTTAATATTGCAGATAGATTGTATCTTCTATCAATGTAATTGTCTGCATCACTTCCAATCCCCCATGTTTTATTTATTTATATATACTCCCCTTTATTACTTTTCAACCCCACCATCCTTTCCCTACTTGGAGTAAATTAGTGAACAACAATGCCCAGGCCTATACTTCCGGTCTATACTTACTATCTACACCTTATGGACAGAGTTAATTTTACAATAATTCTATTATATATATATATATATATATTTTTTTTTTTTTTGCTCCTGAACTTCTTCTACTCTCAACCTCTCCGATCATTTTCATGATGTCCATCCGGTTTGCTTCTATATGCCATATCTTTCTAACTGTGCTCTTTCCCAAAAGCTCCCAACATACAACCTATATACTTATTATGGACACAGTATGCTTACATTATTAGCTATCTTTGTTATTATTTGTTGTTATTTGTTATTAGTCCCATCCTTCAACTCTATTCAATACCTCCCATCTATCTCTTAACACCATCCATATAGGATTTCTATTTGCCATATATATTTCAACCGTACTGTGATGTTTTACAAAAGTTCTGAACCTTTCTATTCTCATTGCTTCTACAGATTGTGAATTAAAAATAAACATTTTTGCTAAAAGTATTATTATATTATTGATTGATTGACTATGACTTTTCAGATCACCCAGTAATGCTATCTGCAAGGTTAGCTCCAGGTAAATATTGTAATCCTTTAGCCATTCCTGGACCTGTGTCCAAAAACAAGCTACAAATGGACAGAACCAAAACAAATGATCTAATGATTCTGTCTCTTCACAGCAAAATCTGCAGAGCTGGGAAGATTGTATCCCCCATATAAATAACATTATATTGGTAGCAAGAATTTTATATAATAATTTAAATTGAAAGATTCTAATTTTTGAATCCGGTGTCGTTTTTGCGTGTCAGTTCATAAACACTATGCCATGGGATCGGTATCGTCAAAGATCTCTTCCCAACTATTTTGCAATCTATATGGGACGGCTGTCAATCCTTTGGTCCTTAAGTGAAACTGATATACTTTTTTATTTATCACAGTTTTCCTTAACCAATTATGTTCTTTAATGCAAGGCTGACAGACAAGTTCCTTACTTTCTCCCCCTTCCACTTTCCTCTTCCACTTTTGCGGTAAGGCTGCAATTATTTGGTTGTAATTTTGGGTAGAGCAGACATTTCCATATGTTTTTGTTAGCTGCATGTGCGACATAACTCCACCAATCCTACCGATGATATCATTTATGAAGATTATTTTTTGACAGAATGTTTAAAAAAGGTATAAAGGTTTTTTGTCAATTAGTATATTTGAATTTAACCACAATATTTGTTGCATTATTTGTTCTGTCGTTTCTGGAGGATTAAATTGAAATTGCAACCAACTTTCTATGGCTTGTTTTAGAAATAGTGATATTTGGGAGATTATTTCCTTTTCAAATAACTTTAAGTGAGAGGTTGTAATCTGAATAAAGGGGAAAAAGGCCTTTCTTGAACATTGGGTGAGACAATCTTACTAATTTGCTTGAGAACCAGTTCGGATTTAAGTATAACTTTTGTATGACTGAAGCTTTTAGTGATAGGTCTAATGCTTTAATATTTAATAATTTCTGTCCTCCGAATTCATATTCATTATACAAATATGCCCTTTTAATTTTGTCTGGCTTGCCGTTCCAAATAAAATTGAATATTTTTTTCTAATATAATTTAAAAAACTGTTCGCTAGGCGTAGGCAAGACCATAAGCAAATAGGTAAACTGGGATAATACTAAAGAGTTAATCAGGGTGATTTTTCCACAAATTGACAGGTATTTTCCTTTCCATGGTAGTAAGATCTTATCTATTTTTGCTAACTTTCTATTAAAATGTATTGAAGTGAGATCATTTATTTCCTTTGGGATATGTTTTCCGAGTATATCCACATCACCATCAGACCATTTTATTGGTAAACTACATGGTAATGTAAAAATTGTATTTTTTAGTGATCCAATACGTAATATAGTACATTTGTCATAATTTGGTTGTAATCCAGAGAGGTTAGAAAATGTATCTAGATCCTCTATGAGGCTGTGGAGGGATTCTAGTTGTGGATTTAAAAGAAAACATGAATCATCAGCATACAATGACACCTTTGTTTTTAAGCCCTGGATTTCTAATCCTCTGATATTATTATTGGATCTGATTTTAATAGCTAACATCTCGATGGCCACAATAAATAGATATGCCGATAGTGGACAACCTTGTTTCACTCCTCTTGACAGTTTAAAACTTTCTGAGAAATAGCCATTATTTACTATTTTACACCTAGGGTTACTATACATGATTTTGACCCATTTTATAAGAGATTCTCCAAAATTGAAATGCTCCAGGCATTTATATATAAACCCCAGTCGAACTTTATCAAATGCCTTTTCGAAGTGTGCTATGAATAGCAGGCCTGGTTTCCCATATTTTCCATAGTGTTCTATTGTTTCCAATACTTGCCTTATATTATCTCCAATGTATCTTCCATGTAAAAAACCTTTCTGATTAGAATGAATAATATCCGACAATACCTTTTTAATTCTATGCGCTATACATTTTGCTAGGATTTTTGCATCACAACACTGAAGTGTAAGGGGCCTCCAATTTTGTAAATGGACTGGATCTTTATATTTTCCACTTGTATCCTGTTTCAGTAATAATGAGACCAGTCCTTCTTCTTGAGTGTCAGATAATCTACCATTTACATAGGTGTGGTTAAAACATGTTAATAACGGTCCTCTTAGTATATCAAAAAAGGTTTGGTATACCTTGACTGGTATGCCATCCAACCCTGGAGTTTTCCCGGACTTAAAGTCTTTAATTGCATCCAGAAGTTCCTCCTCTGTAATTTCACCTTCACATGAGTCTTTCTGAAGGCCTGGCTTCTTAGATGTTTCATGTTTTATTATTTCTAGTAGTTGTCGTATATTATCTCCAATGTATCGTCCATGTAAAAAACCTGTCTGATCAGGATGAACAATATCTGGTAAAACCTTTTTAATTCTAGGTGCTATGCATTTCACCAGTAGCAGGTGAGTGGGTAAAATCAGTGAAGAAGCAATTTAGTCCAATCAACATAAGCTAAATATGATGTGGCTGTCCATGGTTCTGATTTCTGTTAGCGCGTGTGTATGTGTGTGTGTGTGTGTGTGAGTGTGTGTGTGTGTGTGTGCGCGCGCGTTCGTGCAAGTAGAAAAACATGTTGACTCCCCCTACTTGTAGAGAAACGCCAATGCCATCCTCCTACATATATATAGCGGCGGAGGAGATGGCTGCCGTTTTACGGGCTCCTAACCAATTGTGCTATTTTGTGTGTTTATTCACGTTGTTTGTAATTATTTTGTACATAATGTTTCTGCCACCGACTCTTATGACCGAAAAGAGCTTCTGGATATCAGAACAGCGAACACTCACCTCGAACTGGACAAATATTTTTTATTTAATGAGTCGGACGCGAAGGATTTACTCCAGATACCCGACCAGGCCCAAATCCCTGTCATTCGCATGTAGAGAAGACGCCGATACAGGGGATGCAGGTCCAGGCGCATTGTGAGAATTAGTCTACGAGTGGGTAACCCGCCTCTACCATCCGTCCTATTGGCCAACGTGCAATCATTGGAGAAAAAACTGGATTAGCTCTGTTCAAGACTATCCTACCAACGGGACATTAAAAACTGTAATATCTTATGTTTCACAGAGTCATGGATGAACAACAACATGGATAATATACAGTTGGCTGGTTTTTATGTGCATCGGCAAGACGGAACAGCTGCCTCCGGTAAGACAAGGGGTGGCGGTCTGTGTCTATTTGTCAATAACAGCCGGTCCACAAAATCAAATATTAAGGAAGTCTCAAGGTTATGCTCGCCTGAGGTAGAGTATCTCATGATAAGCTGTAGACCACAATATTTACCAAGAGAGTTTTCATCTATATTTTTTTGTAGCTGTCTATTTACCACCACAAACCGATGCTGGCACTAACACCCCACTCAATGAGCTGTATAAAGCCATAAGCAAACAAGAATATGCTCATCCAGAGGCGGCACTCCTAGTGGCCGGGGACTTTAATGCAGGGAAACTGAAATCTGTTTTACCAACAAGAGGAAAAACAACTCTAGACCACCTTTACTCCACACACAGAGACACGTACAAAGCTCTTCCTCGCCCTCCATTTGGCAAATCTGACCATAATTCTATCCTCCTGATTCCTGCTTACAAGCAAAAACTAAAGCAGGAAGTACCAGTGACTCGCTCAATACAGAATTGGTCAGATGACGCAGATGCTAAGATACAGGACTGTTTTGCTAGCACAGACTGGAATACCACATCAGTCACCAGCTTCATCAATAAGTGCATTGATGACATTGTCCCCACAGTGACCATACGCACCCCAACCAGAAGCCATGGATTACAGGCAACATCTGCACTGAGCTAAAGGGTAGAGCTCCCGCTTTCAAGGAGCGGGACTCTAACCTGGATGCTTTTAAGAAATCCCGCTATGCCCTCAGACGAACCATCAAACAGGCAAAGCGTAAATACAGGACTAAGATTGAATCCTACTACACCGGCTCTGACGCTCGTCGAATGTGGCAGGGCTTGCAAACTGTTACGGACTACAAAGGGAAGCCCAGCCATGAGCTGCCCAGTGACACAAGCCTACCAGACAAGCTAAATGACTTCTATGCGCGCTTCGAGGCAAGCAACACTGAAGCATGCATGAGAGCACCAGCTGTTCCGGATTACTGTGTGATCACCCTTGCCGTAGCCGATGTGAGTAAGACCTTTAAACAGGTCAACATTCATAAAGCCACAGGGCAAGACGGATTACCAGGACGTGTACTCCGAGCATGCGCTGACCAACTGGCAAGTGTCTTCACTGACATTTTCAACCTGTCCCTGGCCGAGTCTGTAATACCTACATGTTTCAAGTAGACCACACCATAGTGCCCTCAAAGCTCATCACTAAGCTAAGGACCCTGGGACTAAACACCTCCCTCTGCAACTGGATCCTGGACTTCCTGACGGGCCACGCCCAGGTGGTAAGGGTAGGCAACAACACATCTGATCCTCAACACGGGGGCCCCCCAGGGGTGCGTGCATTATCCCCTCCTGTACTCCCTATTCACCCATGACTGCATGGCCAAGCACGACTCCAACACCATCATTAAGTTTGCAGAAGACACAACAGTGGTAGGCCTGATCAACGACAACAACGAGACAGCCTATAGGGAGGAGGTCAGAGACCTGGAAGTGTGGTGCCAGGACAACAACCTCTCCTTCAATCTGATCAAGACAAAGGAGATGATCGTGGACTACAGAAAAAGGAGGGCCGAGCACGCCCCCATTCTCATTGACGGGGCTGTAGTGGAGCAGGTTGAGAGCTTCAAGTTCCTTGGTGTCCACATCCAAACACACCAAGACAGTCGTGAAGAGGGCACGACAATGCCTATTCCCCCTCAGGAGACTGAAAAGATTTGGCATGGGTCCTCAGATCCTCAAAAAGTTATACAGCTGCACCATCGAGAGCATCCTGACCGGTTGCATCACCGCCTGGTATGGCAACTGCTCGGCCTCTGACCGCAAGGCGCTACAGAGGGTAGTGCGTACAGCCCAGTACATCACTGGTGCCAAGCTTCCTGCCACCCAGGACCTCTATACCAGGCAGTGTCAGAGAAAGGCCCTAAAAATTGCCAAAGACTCCAGCCACCCTAGTCATAGACTGTTCTCTCTGCTACCGCACGGCAAGCGGTACCGGAGCGCCAAGTCTAGGTACAAAAGGCTTCTTAACATCTTCTACCCCCAAGCCACAAGACTGCTGAACAGCTAATCAAACCCCTACCTACATGTACATATTACCTCAATTACCTTGACTAACCTGTACCCCCGCACATTGACTCGGTACCGGTACTTAACTCTTATTTTTCTTAAAACTGCATTGTTGGTTAAGGGCTTGTAAGTAAGCATTTCACTGTAACGTCTACACCTGTTGTATTCAGCACATGTGACAAATACAATTTGATTTGATTTTAACTTCCATCCTCTCAGGCCAGGGGCACAACAGCGTATGAATTAATGGTTGGATCAGAATCGTCATTATAATCATTGGCCGGTACGGAAAATAAAGTGAAACCACAAGTCCAAATCCCTATCTCCATCCATGGCTAATTTAGGAAAGAGACAATTTTAGCTAGCTAGCTAGCGATCCACCGGAGGACAACAACACAACGAGATGCAACAATTCAAGTTGTTTCTTTTATTTACATTTGCTCTCAAATCGATTTGATAGGAGAGACGCCAAATTTAAGCTGGGTTCCCTTGACACTTTTTTTTTCTTTCCAGGACCATTCACAGTTTAGCTCAACACTGATTGGCAAATTTTGTATATGCGCTCTCCTATCTCAACGCTCGGGCACACCACCCAAGCTCCGCCCCTGTGCCTTCTTCTCCAAGAAGCTCAGCCCGGCGGAGCAGAACTACGACGTTGGTGATCGAGAGCTGTTGGCTGTTGTCCGAGCCCTGACAGTGTGGAGGCATTGGCTCAAAGGGGCGATACACACTTTCCTCATCTGGACGGACCACCGTAACCTGTAGTACATCCGGGCAGCGAAGAGGCTGAACCCTCGCCAGGCAAGGTGGGCCCTATTCTTCACCCGGTTTGATTTCACTCCATCTTACATCCCGGGTACGAAGAACGTGAAGGCAGACCTACTGTCACAGCTGTACGACACAGAGGAGAGGCCCAGATACAACACCCCCATACTCCCGGCCTCCTGCATTGTGGCGCCGGTAGTATGGGCGATGGAAGTGGATATAGAGCAGGCGTTACGCACAGAGCCATCTCCACCTCAGTGTCCAGCTGGGCTGCAGTACGTGCCTTCTGTTGTCTGTGACCGTCTGATCTACTGGGCACACACGTCCACCTCCTCTGGTCACCCAGGTATCGGTCATACAGTGCACTGCCTGACTGGAAAGTACTGGTGGCCTACCTTTGCTAAGGACGTGAGGGAGTATGTCTCCTCCTGCTCGGTGTGCACCCAGAGTAAGGTACCTAGGCACCTCCCAACGGGTAAGTTACAGCCTCTACCAGTTCCACAACAGCCATGGTCTCACCTAAGTATTGATTTCCTGACTGATCTGCCACTCTCTCAAGGTAACACCACCATCCTGGTCGTTGTGGACCGCTTTTCCAAGGCCTGCCGCCTCCTTCCTCTGCCTGGTCTCCCCATGGCCCTGCAGACTGCGGAGGCCCTGTTTACACACGTCTTCTGGCACTACGGGGTACCAGAGGACATAGTGTCTGACCGGGGTCCCCAGTTCACATCCAAGGTCTGGGGGTCTCGGTCAGCCTGACCACTGGTTTCCACTCCGAGAGCAATGGGCAGGTGAAACGGGTAAATCAGGATGTGGGTAGGTTCCTACAGTCCTACTGCCAGGACCGGCCGGGGGAGTGGTCGGTGTTCTTGCCATGGGCCGAATATGCCCAGAACTCTCTCCGTCACTCCTCCACTAACCTAACGCCATTCCAATGTGTTTTAGGTTATCAACTGGTTCTGGCACCGTGGCACCAGAGCCAGACCGAGGCTCCTGCGGTGGATGACTGGTTTCGGCGCATGGAGGAGACGTGGAACGCTGCTCACGTCCACCTCCAACGCGCCGTGCATTGTCAGAAGGCCAACGCTGACCGCCACCACAGTGAGGCCCCGGTCCTCGTACCGGGTGATTGGGTCTGGCTCTCGACCCGGAATCTGCCCCTCCGCCTGCCCTGCCGGAAGCTGAGCCCGCGGTTTGGGGGGCCATAGGTTATTACTTCCCCATGATTATCGTATTATCGTGGTCTAAGGCACTGCATCACAGTGCTAGCTGTGCCACTAGAGATCCTGGTTCGAATCCAGGCTCTGTCGTAGCTGGCTGCGACCGGGAGACCCATGGGGCGGCGCACAATTGGCCCAGTGTCATCCAGGGTAGGGGAGGGAATGGCCGGCAGGGATGTAGCTCAGTTGGTAGAGCATGACGTTTGCAACGCCAAGGTTGTGGGTTCGATTCCCACGGGGGGCCAGTAAAAAAAATTATAATAATAATAATAATAATGTATGCACTCACTAACTGTAAGTCGCTCTGGATAAGAGCGTCTGCTAAATGACTAAAATGTAAATGTATTAACCCCTCGTTTCATGCGTCTCTCTTCAGGCCGGTGGTGGCTGGTCCGCTCCAGGAGTCTGAGGTGCGGGAGGTCCCTCCGCCTCCTCTGGACATCAAGGGGGCCCCGGCGTAATCCGTCCGTTCCATCCTGGATTCGAGGCGTCGGGTGGGGGGCCTTCAGTACCTCGTGGAGTGGGAGGGGTACGGTCCGGAGGAACGGTGCTGGGTCCCGGTGAGGGATATCCTCGATCCCTCCCTGTTGCTTCCCTCTGCCCCCTTGTCCTTGTGGGTGATTGTTCTATGTGAGGAGAGAGTAGCTCGGTTGAGATACGTGTATTTTGTATTGCCGGGGTATATTTTCCCTGTGTGGCTGTTTTTGTTTGACGCTATCCAGCGTAACTCTTTATTCTGCGATTTACCCTCCTGCGCCTGACTCCTTTAAATCACCCAGCACACCTTTCAATACTTTCACATTTCACAAAAGCTCTCAACCTATAACCTATATATATACTTATTATGGACACAGTATGCTTTACATTAGTTATCTTGTTGTTATTAGTTGTTGTTATTAGTCCCATCCTTCAGCTCCATTCAACACCTCCCATCTATCTTTTAACACCATCCATATTGGATTTCTATTTGCCATATATTTTTTCAGCTCCTCTTCAGTGTTATTATCTCCATGGAATACAACATCATATAAAATAAAACTTTATCGTCCACACAATTATGGACATTCACAAAAACAGTTTGAGCTATGCAGCATTATCAATAACAAGATCATAACCTTCATCATTTTCATCATCATCATCCTTGTAATTTCAGCAGCAGCAAAAGCAGTAGCAAAATAATCTAATTATTCATCATCATCATCATCATCATCATTATCACCACCATCATGGTTAATGTTTAAATCAATAGTGTGGGCTGGGCTGGCAACAGAGGGGCTGTGCATTACCCAGAGTGGACCAATTTCAAGAGTGCTTTACCAATGTTTTATTACAGCTCAAGGTCAGCTGAGGAAGATGAAGCAGCCTCCCATCTAGCACAGGCCTAATTTATCACTCTCATTCCCCCACTACAACCTCTCTCCCACTGGGGACGCAGGCCGCACCACAGCACAGGGTCCTGGATACTACAGCTGGGGCTGACCTGGGGATGGTTCATTTGTGTGAAACAGATGAAGAGAGAGAATATGCGCGAGAGAAAAGAGAGAAAAAGAGAGAGCGAGAGAAAAAGAGAGAGAGAGAAAGAGAAAGAGAGAGAACATGATAGAGAAAGGGGAAATGCGAGTGAGAGTGTTGTAGAGTTGAGCAACTTGGCAGGGCTCCATCACTTTTTGGAGCTCGTTGTGTTCACCTGCTAAATGGGCTAAACCTTAATAGCCCTCAGGGATCAGGCCGAAGTCTCGGCTCTGATGAAACCCGGGAGATCAGAGGGTTTAATTCTGACTGGACCAGAGACCCAGGGGGCACACACACACACACACACACACACACACACAGACACACACACACACACACCTTCCCGTACTCTACACACACCTCCCACCCTCCCAGCCACCCTCCCTCCCTCACCCCTCCCTCCCTTCCTTCCTCCCTCTCAGATCCAGCCTCTGCTGTCTCTCTCCTCTCAGCACCTCAGGCAGTGGCCTTCCTCTTTGTCCTGGGTCTGCAGAAGTTTATTCTGTGTACACTCCCTCTCAGACAGGCTGGCTCTGTGCTCTGACTGTATGATGGTGCAGGGACTGACTGCAACAGTGCAACAGCAGTGTGCCTGCCTGCCTAGTTGCCTGGTGCCTGGGCTAATACAGATGAAGTGTATCTAGGCCACAGTACAGTCTCATCAGCCCTGCGTAATTAAAATTCAGAGATATGTTCCACCCAAGGAAGCTTTAAAGAACCTCCTATATATAGATAGAGGAAGAGTGTCTCATTAAGAGCTCATTCTTCTCTCAGTCAGATTGTATCCCCTTGCTCATTCTCTCCAGTTAGGACACCCCTGCCCTTTTCTGTTTCATGTGTGCTGGGACTTCAGGGCTGAGGAAGAGTGTGAAGACACTTTCAAAAACACCAAGGAGATGTGCAGGGCCCGAGCGTGAGCAAGGGCAACATTTGTGCCTGTCTGTGAGAGGGAGAAGAGTGTGTCGGTGGGAGGGGAGAGAGAGAGAGAGGAAAGAAAGAGGGAGGGAGGGAGGGAGGGAGGGAGGGAGGGAGGGAGGGAGGGAGGGAGGGAGGGAGGGAGGGAGGGAGGGAGGGAGGGAGGGAGGGAGGGAGGGAGGGAGGGAGGGAGGGGGGAAAGAGAAAGTGATTTTGTATGTGCACTTGTGTGTGGGTGTATGTCTTAGTTTATTTGTTTGTGTGTGTATGTGCTTGAGCTACAGCTCGTAATCAGTTTACACATGCATACGGTGCAGCCTATACATAGACATTCACACACAGAGACATGCACACACACACACAAACACACCTGAATTACCTGGCCTCCTGAGCCCTGTGCCGATAGTCTGTCAGCAGATTCACCTCATAATCCCCAACCCCCGCCCTGAAACAACAGCTGCACTGTACAATGCAGACCCTATAACACCACCACCACCAACTATACAGATAGTAGCATCACCAGGCTCTGTCGCCGCCGGCCGCGACCGGGAGACTCATGGGCGGCGCACAATTGGCCCAGCGTCGTCCAGGGTAGGGGAGGGAATGGCCGGCAGGGATGTAGCTCAGTTGATAGAGCATGGCGTTTGCAACGCCAGGGTTGTGGGTTCGATTCCCACGGGGGGCCAGTATAAAAAAAAGATGTATTCACTAACTGTAAGTCGCTCTGGATAAGAGCGTCTGCTAAAATGACTAAAATGTAAAAAAAAAAAATCACCACCTAGCTATACAGACACTATAACACTAACACCACCAACTATACAGATAGTAGCATCACCACCTAGCTATGCAGACACTATAACACTAACACCACCAACTATACAGATAGTAGCATCACCACCTAGCTATACAGACACTATAACACTAACACCACCAACTATACAGATAGTAGCATCACCACCTAGCTATACAGACACTAGAACACTAACACCACCAACTATACAGATAGTAACATCACCACCTAGCTATACAGACACTAGAACACTAACACCACCAACTATACAGATAGTAGCATCACCACCTAGCTATACAGACACTAGAACACTAACACCACCAAGTATACAGATAGTAACATCACCACCTAGCTATACAGACACTAGAACACTAACACCACCAAGTATACAGATAGTAGCATCACCACCTAGCTATACAGACACTAGAACACTAACACCACCAAGTATACAGATATTAACATCACCACCTAGCTATACAGACACTAGAACACTAACACCACCACCTACTAGATACTAAGCAACAACACCACCTCAGAGGTAGTGTTGTTGTCCTAAAAACAAAGCCTAATGATTTAATGTGATCCCTTGATTTAGAACAAATGGCAGTACTGGTACTGTTAGTTCAGTCCAAGAGCAGAAAGTGAAGTTTTACCTCAATTTCAACCTCCAGGCTGTATAGAGGCTCCACTCCAGGCTTATGTCCCAAATGGTACGATATTCCCTTTATAGTGCTCTACTTTTGACTTGGTCAATCTGGTAATGAATAGTGTGGCTGTTGAACAAGTTGAGGAGACTACATTACTTGGTGTTACCTTAGATTGTAAACTGTCATGGTCAAAACATATAGATGCAATGGTTGTAAAGATGGGGAGAGGTCTGTCCATAATGATGCTCTGCTTTTTTGACACCACACTCCAAAAAGCAAGTCCTGCAGGTTCTAGTTTTGTCTTATCTTAATTATTGTCCAGTCATGTGGTCGAGTGCTTCAAAGAAAGACCTAGTTAAGCTGCAGCTGGCCCAGAACAGAGCAGCACGTCTTGCTCTACATTGTAATCAGAGGGTTAATATAAATACTATGCATGCCAGTTGAGGAGAGACTCAAGAAACAATGTGTTGAAAATTCCAAATTGTTTGCATAGTCAACTTACACACAGCTCTGACACACACACTTACCCCACCAGACATGCCACCAGGGGTCTTTTCACAGTCCCCAAATCCAGAACAAATTCAAGAAAGCGTACAGTATTATATAGAGCCATTATTGCATGGAACTCCCTTCCATCTCATATTGCTCAAATGAACTGCAAACCTGGTTTAAAAAAACAGAGAAAGCAACACCTCATGGCACAACGCCTCTCCCCTATTTGACCTAGATATTTTGTGTGTATGTATTGATATGTAGTCTACGTGTGCCGTTTTTACAATGATTTAGTTCTGTCCTTAAGCTGTTCTTGTCTATTAATGTTCTGTATTATATCATGTGTCATGTTTTGTGTGGACCTCAGGAAGAGTAGCTGCTGCTTTCGCAACAGCTAATGGGGATCCTAATAAAATACCAAACACCACTATATAGGTTAAAGGGTGCCATTTGGGACAACCCCAGCTATAAAGGTCAAGCTGGCAAAGTGGCAGCAACAGTGTTCCATTTCAGGGCTGCAGGGTTCATTGTTATGTACTGACGTGTTTGTGTTCCAAAGTGCTCTGAGTTCGACCCTGTCGAGGCATCTTGGAAGGAGTCAGGGAGAGAGCCTGCTTTGCCTTTCCCACGAGAGCAATGTCCCCTCTCATTTGGGCTAGGGCCAGCCACCAATCACTTCTCAGCTGTTGCATCACTTCCTGAGAAGGAGAAGGAATGAGGGTTGTGTGACAAAGCAGTGGCTGCTGGGGGTGATGTCATCAATAGAACAATGAGGACACAGTTTGGACTGAAACACCCGGCGGAGAACGGTGAAATCACAACGTTCTGAAATAGCAGCACACATCCTGTCCAACCCCACTCCCCCCTCCGCACCCCTTCTCACTCCTCTCTCTCCCCCCTCCTCTGTTATTCTGTGCTATGATCCAAACTGGAGCTGCATTGAGCCGGATTGTGTTTGTATGTGTAGGAGACTACTAAATGTGAGCGAGTCACAGTCGGAAAATAACAGGTTGAAGGACAAACAAAAGCAATTTCAATTTCAAAGCGGCGGGCCAGTCATTCTCTCTCTCTCCGGTAGTGAAGAGAGGGAGGGCGAGCGAAGTGGTGGTATAGTGGTGGTATAATGACACCATGAGGGTGAGAGGTCAGTGCTGTAATCAGTGAAGCTGTAATTGATACACACAGTCCTTCAGCCCTCGAACAACCCCGGTCCCTTCTCTACCACCAGAATGAACGACATCCACACCAGCCGACACAGCAGAGAGAGAGCCCAATGCTGTTATTCAGCTCACTGAGTTTAAAAACGTAGTGTCCGCACCCTGCCCAAACAGCGGAAAACAAAGAGGGGGATGAAGCGGACTAACAGAGAAAGTCTGTGTGAACTTTAATGAAGGTTCAGAGAAGTTAAAGAGCTGCCTGAGCTCTGGGTGTCAGTCAGAAGGGCTTATTTTGTGCCACTAATAGTCAGCGTGGTAATAGGGAGTGGGGAGAGGCATACACTCTGACTCTTCATCCCCCAGCTGCTTAATTTATGCAGCATCTTGCAGTGCTTCTGAGCTGAATAGCAGGCGCGGATGGAATTTGAATTGAAGGGAGTTAGAGGAGTTTGAAGTCACAGTGTTCTATTCTGTTCTGTTCTGAGCTAGGGAAGGGCTAGGGGTGTGTGTATGTGTGTGTGTGTGTGTGTGTATACGTGCGTATGTGTGTGTACCGAGGCATCTCTACAGTAAATACAGGACGGTGTGACGTGTGTCAATGTGCTGATTTCTCACTGTGCTCCTCTCTAATTCCTCTGGGGAGTCATGGCGCCCCTCATGTCTCTCACCTTGGCTTTCAGAGGCTCAACCTGACACTGAAGGAGATTCCCCTTCCCACCCCTCCCCTCTTTTGCCATTCTCCCACACTCCCTACCATCCCTCCTTCCCCTCCCCTTTTCCTCATCCTCCACTCACACTCCCCCTCTTCTGATCCTACTTGCTCCCTCCCTCCCCTCTCCCTCCATCACCCTCTCCCTACTCACTCCCTCCCTCCCTCCTACCACCCCACCCCACCCCTCTCTCAATTCCTCCCTCCCTCCCCCCACCTCCATCCGTCCCACTTCCCATCCTGGTGAATAACAGATATAAGGCATCTACTTCTGTTCTGAACACTGTTTCATTTCTGGCTTCTCCTCTTTTTTCTCTCCTACTGAAGCAATTTGAGAAAAGATGCTTGCTCCAGGGCTACAGTGGCAGAGCCCCTGTTTGATATGCTGTCTGCTGTCTGCCTTTTGAGCTGTCAAGACACGGAGCAGGAATCAGATGGGAGCGCCTAGGTGAGGAGGGATGGAGGGAGGGATGGAGGGAAGGAGGATGGGGGGAGGGAAAAAAACTAAGCAGCATGCTTCCAAATGAGTCAGCGTGGAGATACACTAATTAACCAGGCCATAATTAGAGCTAGGTCTGACAAACAGAAACAGGCTTTCATCCCATCCCCCCATCCCTCCCTCCCTCCATCCCCTCCACTTAGGGTGAATCCGCACTCATCCATGTTCCATATTCCTCTCCTTCTTTTCTCCTCTCCTCTCCTCTCCTTTTGTTTCTTCCTGCCTGTTGAACATGAACGTGAAGGCTCTCCTCAGGATAAATCCCCCTCCTCTCTATTTTAGGTGATCCCCCCCTTCTCTTTCTTATTCTCTTCTTCCTGCCTGTCGAATATGAACATGACGCCTTGTCAAATTTCAGGAGAAATCCCCTTCCGACTTCATTTTGGGTGAATCCTCACTCATCCCCCCTCTTCCTCTCATCCCACCTCTTCTCCTCTTCTTCTCCCCACCTGTCGAACATGAACGTAGGGCTTTTAACTTTTCAGCAGAAAATCAACGCTCTACTTTGGTCAGACTGGGAGTAAACTCAGAGGGGGATGTAAAGTAGAGCAGATGTATCCTACTTCTTGCTCCTCTCCAATTCCCACACTCAATTATATTTATCTGGCTGTGATCTCTTTCACGATGAGAGTGGTCATGATTTCATCTCCTCCAATAATGCCAAGGATAACTATATCACGGAGAGCACTTCCGGAGGACAGTATTGTAATCAAAGTGCATATTGTGTAAAATAAGGTGGATATTGTGTTATTATTTCGCTGTCAGTCCTGGTTTGATATAATCATCAATCATGTTGGTGCTCATAAACACTGTTTGTTCAAATCCGAGAGGTGATATATTTGTTAGAAAATTTGATTCTGGCATGGAGTCATTCATCAAGTCTTCCTCTCATATACACTGCACAGATGACACAAAGCAGATGCCAGGTTCATGGTTGGGTCCCTGTGCTTGAATACATGAGCCTGGAGCTAAAAGGTGTCTTCTATTATACTTCTGAAGAATAATAAATGGGATTGGGTTTCAAATAGCAACATTTGTTTAAATTGGATTCTGAGCCGTTCTCTGTTGCTGAGTCAAGTCCAAGCATCAAAACAGGATGGCATCGAGAGCGTCTGCTTGGTGTGTGTGACAGACACCATGACAGGTGAGGGGGGAGTGTGTGTGTGTGTTTGGGGAAGGGTGGGGGGGGGGCAGTCGATGCAGTCGATGCCACTTCAGATGAAAGGAGGAAAGCTATGAAGGGGAGACGACTAAGAGATTGCATTTGACTGCAAGAAAATGACAATCAAGTTCGATAGAAAACTGTAGGATTAAAAATGTATCATAGGAAAAGATAAGTAGGGTACACCTTTTTTTTACACAAGACACATGTAGAGCACTGCACATATAAACAACCAAACCTGTCATATCATAAGCAGAGACATTAAGGCGAATTACAAGAATCTGTGTGTGTGTGCGTGTTTTGGTCTGATACACAGAGGACAGCTTTGTTGTCCACTACCCTCTCCCCTCCTCCTACCCCCTCCTCCCCTCCTCCCTTCCTCCTACCCCCTCCTCCCCTCCTCCTCACCTCCTCCTACCCCCTCCTCCCTTCCTCCTACCCCCTCCTCCCTTCCTCCTACCCCCTCCTCCCCTCCTCCTCACCTCCTCCTACCCCCTCCTCCCTTCCTCCTACCCCCTCCTCCCCTCCTCCTAGCCCCTCCTCCCCGCCCTCCCTGTATCAGCATATCTCCCGCCCAGGGCTGCTTGGGGCCGTTGGGAGACAGAGGAGAGGAGTGGGAGTAGCGTGCGTAAGTACGTCTGGTCGCATACGTGAATCAAGGCCTGTGTGCGAGCGGGCCAATGTGTGCTCTGCGTACATGATCTCGTGTGTGTGTGTGATAGAGAGAGAAGTGAGTCACAGACAGTCACAACACTGCGCATCCCCCATGACCAGTCAGTCAGATCATTGGAGCAAATAGTGGATGGTGGGGCCGTGTGCAGTACTGAGGGAGAGATGGAAACAGCCAGGCTAGCATTGTTTATTTAATTGAGTTTAAACAGAAAATACTGAGTCAGAGTTGGCAGGCAGGGCCCTGCTGTTTGTTAGTTAATGTGTGTGTTTGGAGAAGAGGACAGAGATGACTATCATAGAGGGAGTTTATGTTGCTGCTTCCTGAGAGAGTGCTGATGGATAGAGTGATGGGGGGCTGACTGGCTGGCTGGCTTGCTGGCTGGCTGAGGGCGACTCTGGCTGTGAGGCTAGTCATGTGAAGTCTCATACAGCACATCACTGACATCATGTGGTTATGTTTAGAACTGCATCTGAAATATGATGCAGTTGCCCATATATACAGTAGATGGCCATAGCGCACTGCTACATTACTTATTAGGTATTGGCAGCAGGGGTTGATCAAAGTTCCTTTCATCAATAAATGTTATACATTTTTAGAATATAATTCAAATTGACTCATTTGTCAATCATAGCCTAACACTCAATTATTAAAACAAACTTTCCCCATTGTAGGCCCACAGCTCCATATTTGACAGCTCTATGGAGGATGTCATTTTAGTCAAGCAATTTCATGTTATTACTTGATAAATTGTATGCTGAACAAAAATATAAAGGCATCATGCAACAATTTCAAAGAATTTACTGAGTTACAGTTCATATAAGGAACTCAGTCAATTGAGATAAATTAATTAGGCCCTAATCTATGGATTTTACATGACTGGGAATACTGATATACATTTGTTGGTCACATATACCTTTAAAAAAAAGTAGGGGCGTGGATCAGAAAACCAGTCAGTATCTGGTGTGACCACCATTTGCCTCATGCAGTGCGACACATCTCCTTCGCATAGAGTTGATCAGGATGTTGATTGTGGCCTGTGGAATGTTGCCCCACTCCTCTTCAATGGCTGTGAGAAGTTGCTGGATATTGGTGTGAACTGGAACACGCTGTCGTACACGTCGATCCAGAGCATGCCAAACATGCTCAATGGGTGACATGTCTGGTTAGTATGCAGGCCATGGAAGAACTGGGAAATGTTCAGCTTCCAGGAATTATGTATAGATCCTTGCGAAATGGGGCCGTGCATTATCATGCTAAAACATGAGGTGATGGCGGTGGATGAATGGCATGACAATGGGCCTCAGGATCTCTGTGCATTCAAATTGCCATTGATAAAATGCATTTGTGTTTGTTGTCCATAGCTTATGCCTGCCCATACCATAACCCCACCGCCACCATGGGGCACTCTGTTCACAGTGTTGACATCAGCAAACCGCTCGCCCACACAACGCCATAAACACTTTCTGCCATCCGCTCGGTACAGTTGAAACTGGGATTCATCCATGAAGAGCACACTTCTCCAGCATGCCAGTGGCCATCGAAGGTGAGCATTTGCCTACTGAAGTCGGTTACAATGCCGAACTGCAGTCAGGTCAAGACCCTGGTGAGGATAATGAGCACGCAGATGAGCTTCCCTGAGATGGTTTCTGACAGTTTTTGCAGAAATCCAGAAACGTCTGTCTGGGTGGCTGGTCTCAGATGGTCCCACAGGTGAAGAAGCCGGATGTGGAGGCCCTGGGCTGGCATGGTTACACGTGGTCTGCGGTTGTGAGGCCATTTGGACGTACTGCCATATTCTCCAAAACGACGTTGGTGGCGGTTTATGGTAGAGAAATGAACTGGCAACAGCTCTGGTAGACATTGTTGCAGTCAGCATGTCAGCATGCCTAATTCCACGCTCCCTAAAAACTTGAGACATCTGTGGCATTGTGTTGTGTGACAAAACTGCACATCTTATAGTGGCCTTTTATTGTCCCCAGCACAAGGTGCACCTGTGTAATGATCATGCTGTTTAATCAGCTTCTTGATATGCCACACCTGTCAGGTGGATGGATTATCTTGGCAAAGGAGCAATGCTCACTAACAGGGATGTAAACAAATTTGTGCACAAAATTTGAGAGGAATAAGCTTTTTGTGCATATGGAACATTTCTGGGATCTTTTGTTTCAGTTCATGAAACATGGTACCAAAATTGTACATGTTGCATTTATATTTTTGTTCAGTATAGTTACAGGGTAGCGACCGCCTCACTTCATGTTTAAAGGAGAGGTAACTGTTATTGAGCTGTCTGGGTATTGAACCGTCTGGGACAACCACATGGTCTAGTCCAGGGTTCTTCAATTCCGGTCCTGGAGGGCCGAAACACCTCTGTTTTTCATCCTCTCCTTCTAATCAGGGGCTAATTCAGACCTGGGACACCAGGTGAGTGCAATTAACTACCAGGTAGAAATAAAAAACAGAAGTGTTTCGGCCCTCCAGGACCGGAATTGAAGAACCCTGGTCTAGTCTATCAGTTGTCACTGATGCTTTGTATCATTCAAATGACCCAGCTTGATGTACTGTATATTTATGTACTAGCTAGAACTTAACTTACAAACACATTAGGAAATTCTCCACGGATTGTTTGAGACTGCCTGACATTTTTTCACTCCTACAATGTGTTTGAACCAACCAGTGTTCCTTTTTATTTTTGTCTTCTATACTGCTCTCGCTCTCCTAATGTGAGAAAAATATAAAGTTATTGTCAACAGCTCCTTTGCTAAAAAAAGACACTCCACCAGTGACCCATAGCAACCGTGTTCCACAAGCTGTGACAACCATTTGAAACAGATGGACCAGAGGACCAGCAAATCACAAAAAACTAAATATGATTATCAACACATCAACTCACATTCAAACGTTTTCTTTGTATATTCACCACTGTACAAAACAAGATTGTTCTACATCAAAAACATATTCTTCAGACATTTTTTATCCTACTGTAATTTTATTTTATTACCGAAAAAGCCAGTAAGTATCTGAAGATGGTAGGCAATTCTAGCTAATTGTTTCATTTTGGCATCAGCCATCATTACCTGAGTGTTCAGGTAGTGTCAGGTTACTCCTGTCTTTCTGTCCAGTGGTGGGGAGTGCACGGGCCTCCTTCACACACCAGGCCTAGGTCTGGAGTGAGCCGCCCTGCCCAGCAATCTGTCACCACCAGCTGGGCTCATTACCCCGGCCCTTCCCCTGTCCCCTGGTAGGACAGACAGAGCTGCCATTCTGCTGTCCGTCCATCAGCCAACACAGACAGATGTTCATTAGAGCCTCATTTCCCCTCCCAATCTATTGGAAAATCTAACATCTATTATCAGAGATGGGCCCTGTCTCTTTAGCCACTCTGCTGTTTCTTCCCATGTCATTGTAACTGTGCTCACTCTGTATGAATCCCACTAGCTGAGGGGTGATAAGAGACGTCAGGCTGAAGACACATATGTTTTTGTTTTCAGCGTTGATCACTTGTTGCTTCACCGTAGATATACAATAAACAGAATGATGGACAGAACACAATGTTTCCATGAGAGGTAAAAGGGAAAACATTTTCTGTGAGGTTTTGGGCTCATTGGATACCAATGGTATGGGAACATCTCCTGATATTATACATGGTCAGGGACAGTGATTTGGGGGGCAGATGGGAGTGGAGATGGGGTGGGAGTAGGGGGGATGGGGTTAGGGGAGCCCCTGCTTGGGCCTTTATCAACAGGCTCAGCCCTCAGCCCAGGCCAAGCCCATGTCACTCAGCAGTAGGATCCAGTTGACCAAAGGTCGGCTCTTCTCTTCCCAGAGAGAGGGGCCTTGTTCCTGCCTACCTGTGATGAGACACAGGCTGCTGACAGAGTAGAGGACTCTCCGGTCCCTCTCCGCTAGAGGAAGATGCTACTCTGTGACATTGAGACTGTGGACTAGCTGCACTTTCCGATCCCTCCCCACTCAACTCTCCGATCCCCCATTCATATTCACAGGCTACCTCTTTACACAACTTGTCACTCAACCTCGCCTCAGAGAGAGAGGGGGAAATAGCTCTATTTGTGTGCGTGTGTGTGTGTGTGTGTGTGTTCACTACACAGGGGGCAATACAGCTATGGGTACTGATTGGGCTTATTGTGCAGCTCTTCTCTAGGTAGATAAAAGCCTAGAGAGCCTGTCTCAGAGTGGGTATATTAACGCTGTCAATAGCATTGTGCTAAGGAATGCTTTGTGTCTGCTACTATATGGACTAGAACCCCTTAGAGGATGGATATAATGTTTAATGGTCAGTTATAGAGGAGGATAAGGAGGAGAAGAAGGAGGAGGAGGAGGAAGAGGAGAGGAGGGGGTAATACAACAATGAATGTCATCCTGGACAGTCTAAAAATGCAACAGTGTACTCCTCAACATCAGGCAACAGCCAGTAATAATAATAATAATAATAATAATATGCCATTTAGCAGACGCTTTTATCCAAAGCGACTTACAGTCATGTGCGCATACATTTTTATGTATGGGTGGTCCCGGGGATCGAACCCACTACCCTGGCGTTACAAGCGCCATGCTCTACCAATTGAGCTACAGAGGACCACAGTAGTTCTATATTATATACTCCATGTGTTTTTGAATAACTGAACATTACAGTAGGTCGCCTTAAATGCAGATAGGCTTTTCTAGGCATTGACGAAGTCCAGATCTGACCAACATATTTATATACAGTACACTTAAGGGGTTAGGGATGATGTAGCAGCTTCTGGTCCCTCTGCCCTGCCAGCCTCCTCTAGACTCCCCCCGGCCTCCCTGGCCTTCCCCAGCCTCCACCGGTACTTCACCAGCTTCCCCCTGGCTTCCCCTGGCCTTCCCCAGCCTCCCCGGTCTTCACCAGCTTCCCCCCGGCCTCCCCTGGCCTTCCCTGGTCTTCACCAGCTTCCCCCCGGCCTCCCCTGGCCTTCCCCAGCCTCCCCGGCCTTCCCCAGAATCCCCGCTTTTTTCTAAGAGTGCAGCATATACACACATCTACACACGTGTACATGCACATGCACTCACGCAAGCACGCATGCACATACACACACACACAGTGTGTGTGAGTGAACACAGTCTCTTTGTCTGGGGAAGCCCAGTCTATTATATGATTAATAGGGCAGAGCAGCTCCCCTCCTTTACCTCATGCTATCTCGCTGCTGAATTTGGAAAAATAAGCAGCCAGTCAGCTAACATGACATACAGAAGAAAAACTCCCCGGCTCACTGGCCTACAGTACAGAATGGGCATGATAGAGCTTAGCTTGCAATGAACCTCTGAGCTAGCGGGAAATAGAGGGAGGATTGAACTGTAAGCTCCATTTTTCTTTTACTGTTATCATACCGGGTATGTTGACTGAGAACACATTTTTATTTATAACATTGGCTGCCGAGGAGAGGGGAGAGGAGAGATGACAGAGAAGAGGGGAGGGGAGGAGACGATACGGGAGGAGACGAGACGAGAGGAGACAAGAGGAGATGAGATGAGACGAGAGGAGACGAGATGAGAGGAGAGGAGACAAGAGGAGAGGAGACGAGAGGAGAGGAGATGAGAGGAGAGGAGACAAGAAGAGAGGAGATGAGACGAGAGGAGACTAGAGGAGAGGAGACGAGAGGAGAGGAGATGAGATGAGACAAGAGGAGACGAGAGGTGAGGAGACGAGAGGAGACGAGAGGAGAGGAGAGTAGTACTTGTGTCCTGAGGTGCTACAGAAAATAGAGAGTAGCACAGTATAGCTTTGAGGTTGATTCTCAGGCCTAACAGAACAGATATGGGTTTGTGTTTTGGTGTGTTGGTGTGTTGGGTCAATGTACTGGGCAGTGGCAGTGCACCCAACCCTATGGTCGGCCTTGATGAGACTGGATTGCCTAACAGAACTGATATTTTCACAGAGAGCTGTAACGATTTCAGAAACCTTTTAAAAAAACATAGTACAACTAAAAAAAGTGCTCAAATGCAAAGCGAGAAATTATTTGAGATCAACGTGACACATAATTTTAACGTCAGAGCTCCCTTCAACATACTTTTGGTTGGCACTCTTGGTTCCATGCCCTTGGTCTCCCATTCCATAATTCCATTTTAGTATTTTTATTGGGTGTGGGGGAAAATATTTGCTGGGCCTTTGACTGCTTACTTTGCTGTCAGTCCAACCATTCATAGGAGACTGACATGGTTTTGAACTGTTTGGTTAACTTAACCCCATTAGTTGGCACTGGTCAACATGGTTTGGAGAACTTGGATGTGAGGAAAAATGGAGAGAAGAGAGGAGGGATGAGAGGAGGGAAGAAAGGAGGGAAGAGAGAAGGGATGAGAGTAGGGAAGAGAGGAGAAAAGAGAGGAGAAAAGAGAGGAGGGAAGAGAGGAGGGAAGAGAGGAGAAGAGGGATGAGAGGAAGGAGGAGAGGAGGAATGAGAGGAGGGAAGAGAGGAGACAGGAGGGAAGAGAGGAGGGATGAGAAGAGGGATGAGAGGAGGGAAGAGAGGAGGGAAGAAAGGAGGGAAGAGAGGACGGAAGAGAGGAGGGAAGAGGAGGGAAGAGAGGAGGAAAGAGAGGTGGGAAGAGAGAAAAGAGGAGGGATGAGAGGAGGGAAAAGAGAAGACAGGAAGGAAAAGAGGAGGGTTTGAGAGGAGGGATGAGAGGATGGAAGAGACAAGAGAGGAGGGATGAGAGGAGGGAAGAAAGGAGGGAAGAGAGGAGCGATAAGAGGAGGGATGAGAGAAGATAGGAGGGAAAAGAGGAGGGTTTGAGAGGAGGGATGAGAGGAGGAAAGAGAGGAGGGAAAAGGGATGAGAGGAGGGAAGAGAGGAGGGAAGAGAGGAGGGAAGAAAGGAGGGAAGAGAGGACGGAAGAGAGGAGGGAAGAGGAGGGAAGAGAGGAGGAAAGAGAGGTGGGAAGAGGGGAGGTAAGAGAGAAAAGAGGAGGGATGAGAGGAGGGATGAGAGAAGGGAAGAGAGAAGACAGGAAGGAAAAGAGGAGGGTTTGAGAGGAGGGATGAGAGGATGGGAGAGACAAGAGAGGAGAGAAGACAGGAAGGAAAAGAGGAGGGAAGAGAGGAGGGATGAGAGGAGGGAAGAAAGGAGGGAAGAGAGGACGGATGAGAGGAGGGAAGGAAGGAGGGAAGAGAGGAGCAATAAGAGGAGGGATTAAATGAGAGATGAGTTGAGGGAAGAGAAGAGGGAAGAGAGAAGGGAAGAGAGGAATGAAGAGAGGAGGGAGTATAGGAGGGAAGAAAGGTGGGAAGAGAGGATGGAAGAGAGGAGGGATGTGAGGAGGGAAGAGAAGAGGGATGAGAGGAGGGATGAGAGGAGGGATGAGAGGAAGGAAGAGAGGAGGCATGAGAGAAGGGAAGAGAGGAATGAAGAGAGGAGGGATGAGGGGAGGGAAGAAAGGAGGGAAGAGAGGACGGATGAAAGGAGGGAAGAGAGGAAAGAAGAGAGGAGGGAAGAGAAGGGAAGAGAGGAGGGAAGAGAGGAGAGATGAGAAGAGGGAAGAGAGAAGACAGGAAGGAAAATAGGAGGGTTTGAGAGGAGGGAGGAGAGGATGGAAGAGACAAGAGAGGAGGGATGAGAGGAAGGAAGAGAGGAGGGATGAGAGAAGATAGGAGGGAAAAGAGGAGGGAAGAGAGAGGAGAAAAGGGATGAGAGGAGGGATGAGAGGAGGAGAGATAGGAGGGAAGAGAAGAGGGATGAGATGAGGGAAGAGAGGAGAGAAGAGGGGAGTGATGAGAGGAGAGAAGAGAGGAGGGAAGAGATGAGGGAAGAGAGAATAGAGGAGGGATGAGAGGAGGGATGAGAGGAGAGATATGAGAAGGGATGAAAGGAGGGAAGAGATGAGGGAAGAGAGGAGGGAAGAGAGAATAGAGGAGGGAAGAGCGGAGGGAAGAGAAAAGAGATGAAGGAGAAGCGGAGGGAAGAGAGGAACGATAAGAGATAGGGATGAGAGAAGATAGGAGGGAAAAGAGGAGGGTTTGAGAGGAGGGAAGAGAGGAGGGAAGAGAGGAGGGATGAGAGGAGGGAAGAGAGGAGGGATGAGAGGAGGGAAGAGAGAAGAGAGGAGGGAAGAGAGGAATGAAGAGAGGAGGGGGTGAGAGGGGGAAGAAAGGAGGGAAGAGAGGATGGAAGAGAGGAGGGAAGAGGAGGGAAGAGAGGAGGAAAGAGAGGTGGGAAGAGGGGAGGTAAGAGAGAAAAGAGGAGGGTTTGAGAGGAGGGATGAGAGGATGGAAGAAAGGAGGGAAGAGAGGAGCAATAAGAGGAGGGATGAAAGGAGGGATGAGATGAGAGAAGAGGGAAGAGAGAAGAAAGGAGGGAAGAGAGGAATGAAGAGAGGAGGGAGTAGAGGAGGGAAGAGAGGTGGGAAGAGAGGATGGAAGAGAGGAGGGATGTGAGGAGGGAAGAGAATAGGGATGAGAGGAGTGATGAGAGGAGGGATGAGAGGAGGGAAGAGAGGAGGCATGAGAGAAAGGAAGAGAGGAATGAAGAGAGTAGGGATGAGAGGAAGGATGAGAGGTGGGAAGAGAGGAGGGATGAGAGGAGGGAAGAGGGGAGGGATGAGAGGAGGGAAGAAAGGAGGGAAGAGAGGAGCAATAAGAGGAGGGATGAAAGGAGGGATGAGATGAGAGAAGAGGGAAGAGAGAAGAAAGGAGGGAAGAGAGGAATGAAGAGAGGAGGGAGTAGAGGAGGGAAGAGAGGTGGGAAGAGAGGATGGAAGAGAGGAGGGATGTGAGGAGGGAAGAGAATAGGGATGAGAGGAGTGATGAGAGGAGGGATGAGAGGAGGGAAGAGAGGAGGCATGAGAGAAAGGAAGAGAGGAATGAAGAGAGTAGGGATGAGGGGAGGGAAGAAAGGAGGGAGAGAGGATGGATGAAAGGAGGGAAGAGCGGAAAGAAGAGAGGAGGGAAGAGAAGGAAAGAGAGGAGGGAAGAGAGGAGAGATGAGAAGAGGGAAGAGAGAAGACAGGAAGGAAAATAGGAGAGTTTGAGAGGAGGGATGACAGGGGGGAAGAGAAGAGGGAAGAGAAGAGGGAAGAGAGGAGGGAAGAGAAGAGGGATGAGAGGAGGGATGAGAGGGGGATGAGAGGAGGAATGAAAAATGAGAGTAGGGATGAGAGGAGGGAAGAGAGGAGGGAGGAAAGACAGGAGGGAAGAGAGTGGGGAAGACATGAGAGATGAGAGGAGGGAAGAGAGAAGAGAGGAGAGGAGGGATGAGAGGAGGAAAGATAGGAGGGAAGAGAAGAGGGATGAGAGGAGGGAAGAGAAGAGAGAAGAGAGGAGGGATGAGAGGAGGGATGAGAGGAGGGAAGAGAAGAGGCATGAGAGAAGGGAAGAGAGGAGTGATGAGAGGAGGGATGAGAGTACGGTAGAGAGAAGAGAGGACGGAAAAGAGGAGGGATTGAGAGGAGGGATGACAGGAGTGAAGAGAGGAGGGTTGAGATGAGGGAAGACAGGAGGGATGGGAGGAGGGAAGAGAGGAGGGAGGAGAGGAGGGAAGAGAGGAGGGAGGAGAGGAGGGAAGACAGGAGGGAAGAGAGGGGGGAAGACATGAGGGATGAGAGGAGGGAAGAGAGGAGGCAAGAGAGGAGGGATGAGAGGAGAGAAGAGAGGAGGGAAGAGAGGACGGAAGAGAGGATGGATGAGAGGAGGGAAGAGAGGAGGGATGAAAGGAGGGAAGAGATGAGGGAAGAGAGGAGGGAAGAGAGCATAGAGGAGGGAAGAGCGGAGGGAAGAGAGAAGAGATGAAGGAGGAGTGGAGGGAAGGGAGAAGGGATGAGAGGAGAGAAGAGAGGAGAGATGAGAGCAGAGAAGAATGGAGGGAAGAGAGGAGGGAAGAGAGCAGGGATGAGAGGAGGGATGAGAGGAGGGAACAGAGGAGGGAAGAGAAGAGGGATGAGAGGAAGGATGAGAGGAGGGATGAGAGGGGGGATGAGTGTAGGGAAGAGAGGAGGGAAGAGAGGAAGGATGAGAGGAGGGATGTGATGAGGGAAGAGAGGAGGGAAGAGAGAATAGAGGAGGGAAGATTAGAGGGAAGAGAGAAGAGATGAAGAAGGAGCGGAGGGAAGAGAGGAGGGATGAGAGGAGAGAAGAGAGGAGGGAGGAAAGACAGGAGGGAAGAGAGTGGGGAAGACATGAGAGATGAGAGGAGGGAAGAGAGAAGAGAGGAGAGGAGGGATGAGAGGAGGAAAGATAGGAGGGAAGAGAAGAGGGATGAGAGGAGGGAAGAGAAGAGAGAAGAGAGGAGGGATGAGAGGAGGGATGTGAGGAGGGAAGAGAAGAGGCATGAGAGAAGGGAAGAGAGGAGTGATGAGAAGAGGGATGAGAGCAGGGATTAGAGGAGGGAAGAGAGGAGGAAGAAAAGAGGGATGAGAGCAGGGATGAGAGGAAGGAAAAAGGGAAGGATGAGAGGAGGAATGAAAAATGAGAGGAGGGATGAGAGGAGGGAAGAGAGGAGGGAAGAGAGGAGAGAAGAGAGGAGGAATGAAAGGAGGGATGAGAGGAGGGAAGAGAGAAGAGAGGATGGAAGAGAGGAATGAAGAGAGGAGGGGTGAGAGGGGGGAAGAAAGGAGGGAAGAGAGGATGGAAGAGAGGAGGGAAGAGGAGGGAAGAGAGGAGGAAAGAGAGGTGGGAAGAGGGGAGGTAAGAGAGAAATGAGGAGGGTTTGAGAGGAGGGATGAGAGGATGGAAGAGACAAGAGAGGAGGGATGAGAGGAAGGATGAGAGGTGGGAAGAGAGGAGGGATAAGAGGAGGGAAGAGGGGAGGGATGAGAGGAGGGAAGAAAGGAGGGAAGAGAGGAGCTTTAAGAGGAGGGATGAAAGGAGGGATGAGATGAGAGAAGAGGGAAGAGAGAAGAGAGGAGGGACGAGAGGAATGAAGAGAGGAGGGAGTAGAGGAGGGAAGAGAGGTGGGAAGAGAGGATGGAAGAGAGGAGGGATGTGAGGAGGGAAGAGAATAGGGATGAGAGGAGTGATGAGAGGAGGGATGAGAGGAGGGAAGAGAGGAGGCATGAGAGAAAGGAAGAGAGGAATGAAGAGAGTAGGGATGAGGGGAGGGAAGAAAGGAGGGAGAGAGGATGGATGAAAGGAGGGAAGAGAGGAAAGAAGAGAGGAGGGAAGAGAAGGGAAGTGAGGAGGGAAGAGAGGAGAGATGAGAAGAGGGAAGAGAAAAGACAGGAAGGAAAATAGGAGAGTTTGAGAGGAGGGATGACAGGGGGGAAGAGAAGAGGGAAGAGAAGAGGGAAGAGAGGAGGGAAGAGAAGAGGGATGAGAGGAGGGATGAGAGGGGGATGAGAGGAGGAATGAAAAATGAGAGTAGGGATGAGAGGAGGGAAGAGAGGAGGGAGGAAAGACAGGAGGGAAGAGAGTGGGGAAGACATGAGGGATGAGAGGAGGGAATAGAGAAGAGAGGAGAGGAGGGATGAGAGGAGGAAAGATAGGAGGGAAGAGAAGAGGGATGAGAGGAGGGAAGAGAAGAGAGAAGAGAGGAGGGATGAGAGGAGGGATGAGAGGAGGGAAGAGAAGAGGCATGAGAGAAGGGAAGAGAGGAGTGATGAGAGGAGGGATGAGAGTACGGTAGAGAGAAGAGAGGACGGAAAAGAGGAGGAATTGAGAGGAGGGATGACAGGAGTGAAGAGAGGAGGGTTGAGATGAGGGAAGAGAGGAGGGATGGGAGGAGGGAAGAGAGGAGGGAGGAGAGGAGGGAAGAGAGGAGGTAGGAGAGGAGGGAAGACAGGAGGGAAGAGAGGGGGGAAGACATGAGGGATGAGAGGAGGGAAGAGAGGAGGCAAGAGAGGAGGGATGAGAGGAGAGAAGAGAGGAGGGAAGAGAGGACGGAAGAGAGGATGGATGAGAGGAGGGATGAGAGGAGGGAAGAGAGGAGGGATGAAAGGAGGGAAGAGATGAGGGAAGAGAGGAGGGAAGAGAGCATAGAGGAGGGAAGAGCGGAGGGAAGAGAGAAGAGATGAAGGAGGAGCGGAGGGAAGGGAGAAGGGATGAGAGGAGAGAAGAGAGGAGAGATGAGAGCAGAGAAGAATGGAGGGAAGAGAGGAGGGAAGAGAGCAGGGATGAGAGGAGGGATGAGAGGAGGGAACAGAGGAGGGAAGAGAAGAGGGATGAGAGGAAGTATGAGAGGAGGGATGAGAGGGGGGATGAGTGTAGGGAAGAGAGGAGGGAAGAGAGGAAGGATGAGAGGAGGGATGTGATGAGGGAAGAGAGGAGGGAAGAGAGAATAGAGGAGGGAAGATTAGAGGGAAGAGAGAAGAGATGAAGAAGGAGCGGAGGGAAGAGAGGAGGGATGAGAGGAGAGAAGAGAGGAGGGAGCAGACGAGGGAAGAGATGAGGGAAGAGAGAAGAGAGGAGAGGAGGGATGAGAGGAGGGATGAGAGGAGGGAAGAGAGGAGGGAAGAGAAGAGGGATGAGAGGAGAGAAGAGAGGAGGGATGAGAGGAGGGATGAGAGGAGGGAAGATAAGAGGCATGAGAGAAGGGAAGAGAGGAGTGATGAGAAGAGGGATGAGAGGAGAGAAGAGAGGAGGGATGAGAGGAGGGATGAGAGGAGGGAAAATAAGAGGCATGAGAGAAGGGAAGAGAGGAGTGATGAGAAGAGGGATGAGAGCAGTGATTAGAGGAGGGAAGAGAGGAGGAAGAAAAGAGGGATGAGAGGAGGGATGAGAGGAAGGAAAAGGGAAGGATGAGAGGAGGAATGAAAAATGAGAGTAGGGATGAGAGGAGGGAAGAGAGGAGGGAAGAGAGGAGAGAAGAGAGGAGGGATGAAATGAGGGATGAGAGGAGGGAAGAGAGAAGAGAGGAGGGAAGAGTGGAATGAAGAGAGGAGGGATGAGAGGAGGGAAGAAAGGAGGGAAGAGAGGATGGAAGAGAGGAGTGAAGAGGAGGGAAGAGAGGAGGAAAGAGAGGTGGGAAGAGGGGAGGTAAGAGAGAAAAGAGGAGTGTTTGAGAGGAGGGATGAGAGGATGGAAGAGACAAGAGAGGAGGGATGAGAGGAAGGATGAGAGGAGGGAAGAGAGGAGGGATGAGAGGGGGGAAGAGGGGAGGGATGAGAGGAGGGAAGAAAGGAGGGAAGAGAGGAGCAATAAGAGGAGGGATGAAAGGAGGGATGAGATGAGAGAAGAGGGAAGAGAGAAGAGAGGAGGGAAGAGAGGAATGAAGAGAGGAGGGAGTAGAGGAGGGAAGAGAGGTGGGAAGAGAGGATGGAAGAGAGGAGGGATGTGAGGAGGGAAGAGAAGAGGGATGAGAGGAGGGATGAGAGGAGGGATGAGAGGAGGGAAGAGAGGAGGCATGAGAGAAAGGAAGAGAGGAATGAAGAGAGTAGGGATGAGGGGAGGGAAGAAAGGAGGGAATAGAGGATGGATGAAAGGAGGGAAGAGAGGAAAGAAGAGAGGAGGGAAGAGAAGGGAAGAGAGGAGGGAAGAGAGGAGAGATGAGAAGAGGGAAGAGAGAAGACAGGAAGGAAAATAGAAGAGTCTTGAGAGGAGGATGACAGGGGGAAGAGAAGAGGGAAGAGAAGAGGGAAGAGAGGAGGGAAGAGAAGAGGGATGAGAGGAGGGATGAGAGGGGGGATGAGAGGAGGAATGAAAAATGAGAGTAGGGATGAGAGGAGGGAAGAGAGGAGGAAGGAAAGACAGGAGGGAAGAGAGTGGGGAAGACATGAGGGATGAGAGGAGGGAAGAGAGAAGAGAGGAAAGGAGGGATGAGAGGAGGAAAGATAGGAGGGAAGAGAAGAGGGATGAGAGGAGGGAAGAGTAGAGAGAAGAGAGGGGGGATGAGAGGAGGGATGAGAGGAGGGAAGAGAAGAGGCATGAGAGAAGGGAAGAGAGGAGTGATGAGAAGAGGGATGAGAGTACGGTAGAGAGAAGAGAGGACGGAAAAGAGGAGGGATTGAGAGGAGGGATGACAGGAGTGAAGAGAGGAGGGTTGAGATGAGGGAAGAGAGGAGGGATGAGAGGAGGGAAGAGAGGAGGGAGGAGAGGAGGGAAGAGAGGAGGTAGGAGAGGAGGGAAGACAGGAGGGAAGAGAGGGGTAAGACATGAGGGATGAGAGGAGGGAAGAGAGGAGGCAAGAGAGGAGGGATGAGAGGAGAGAAGAGAGGAGGGAAGAGAGGAGGCAAGAGAGGAGGGATGAGAGGAGGGATGAGAGGAGGGAAGAGAGGAGGGATGAAAGGAGGGAAGAGATGAGGGAAGAGAGGAGCGAAGAGAGCATAGAGGAGGGAAGAGCGGAGGGAAGAGAGAAGAGATGAAGGAGGAGCGGAGGGAAGGGAGAAGGGATGAGAGGAGAGAAGAGAGGAGAGATGAGAGCAGAGAAGAATGGAGGGAAGAGAGGAGGGAAGAGAGCAGGGATGAGAGGAGGGATGAGAGGAGGGATGAGAGGAGGGAAGAGAGGAGGGAAGAGAGGATGGAAGAGAAGAGGGATGATAGGAAGGATGAGAGGAGGGATGAGAGGGGGGATGAGTGTAGGGAAGAGAGGAGGGAAGAGAGGAAGGAAGAGAGGAGGGAAGAGAGGAAGGATGAGAGGAGGGAAGAGAGAATAGAGGAGGGAAGATTAGAGGGAAGAGAGAAGAGATGAAGAAGGTGCGGATGGAAGAGAGGAGGAATGAGAGGAGAGAAGAGAGTAGGGAAGAGAGGATGGAAGAGAGGAGGGAAGAGGAGGGAAGAGAGGAGGAAAGAGAGGTGGGAAGAGGGGAGGTAAGAGAGAAAAGAGGAGTGTTTGAGAGGAGGGATGAGAGGATGGAAGAGACAAGAGAGGAGGGATGAGAGGAAGGATGAGAGGAGGGAAGAGAGGAGGGATGAGAGGAGGGAAGAGGGGAGGGATGAGAGGAGGGAAGAAAGGAGGGAAGAGAGGAGCAATAAGAGGAGGGATGAAAGGAGGGATGAGATGAGAGAAGAGGGAAGAGAGAAGAGAGGAGGGAAGAGAGGAATGAAGAGAGGAGGGAGTAGAGGAGGGAAGAGAGGTGGGAAGAGAGGATGAAAGAGAGGAGGGATGTGAGGAGGGAAGAGAAGAGGGATGAGAGGAGGGATGAGAGGAGGGAAGAGAGGAGGCATGAGAGAAAGGAAGAGAGGAATGAAGAGAGTAGGGATGAGGGGAGGGAAGAAAGGAGGGAAGAGAGGATGGATGAAAGGAGGGAAGAGAGGAAAGAAGAGAGGAGGGAAGAGAAGGGAAGAGAGGAGGGAATAGAGGAGAGATGAGAAGAGGGAAGAGAGAAGACAGGAAGGAAAATAGAAGAGTTTGAGAGGAGGGATGACAGGGGGGAAGAGAAGAGGGAAGAGAAGAGGGAAGAGAGGAGGGAAGAGAAGAGGGATGAGAGGAGGGATGAGAGGGGGGATGAGAGGAGGAATGAAAATGAGAGTAGGGATGAGAGGAGGGAAGAGAGGAGGGAGGAAAGACAGGAGGGAAGAGAGTGGGGAAGACATGAGTGATGAGAGGAGGGAATAGAGAAGAGAGGAGAGGAGGGATGAGAGGAGGAAAGATAGGAGGGAAGAGAAGAGGGATGAGAGGAGGGAAGAGAAGAGAGAAGAGAGGAGGGATGAGAGGAGGGATGAGAGGAGGGAAGAGAAGAGGCATGAGAGAAGGGAAGAGAGGAGTGATGAGAGGAGGGATGAGAGTACGGTAGAGAGAAGAGAGGACGGAAAAGAGGAGGGATTGAGAGGAGGGATGACAGGAGTGAAGAGAGGAGGGTTGAGATGAGGGAAGAGAGGAGGGATGAGAGGAGGGAAGAGAGGAGGGAGGAGAGGAGGGAAGAGAGGAGGGAGGAGAGGAGGGAAGACAGGAGGGAAGAGAGGGGTAAGGCATGAGGGATGAGAGGAGAGAAGAGAGGAGGCAAGAGAGGAGGGATGAGAGGAGAGAAGAGAGGAGGGAAGAGAGGACGGAAGAGAGGAGGGATGAGAGGAGGGATGAAATGAGGGAAGAGATGAGGGAAGAGAGGAGGGAAGAGAGCATAGAGGAGGGAAGAGCGGAGGGAAGAGAGAAGAGATGAAGGAGGAGCGGAGGGAAGGGAGAAGGGATGAGAGGAGAGAAGAGAGGAGAGATGAGAGCAGATAAGAATGGAGGGAAGAGAGGAGGGAAGAGAGCAGGGATGAGAGGAGGGGTGAGAGGAGGGATGAGAGGAGGGAAGAGAGGAGGGAAGAGAGGATGGAAGAGAAGAGGGATGAGAGGAAGGATGAGAGGAGGGATGAGAGGGGGCATGAGTGTAGGGAAGAGAGGAGGGAAGAGAGGAAGGAAGAGAGGAGGGAATAGAGGAAGGATGAGAGGAGGGAAGAGAGAATAGAGGAGGGAAGATTAGAGGGAAGAGAGAAGAGATGAAGAAGGTGCGGAGGGAAGAGAGGAGGGATGAGAGGAGAGAAGAGAGGAGGGAGCAGACGAGGGAAGAGATGAGGGAAGAGAGAAGAGAGGAGAGGAGGGATGAGAGGAGGGATGAGAGGAGGGAAGAGAGGAGGGAAGAGAAGAGGGATGAGAGGAGAGAAGAGAGGAGGGATGAGAGGAGGGATGAGAGGAGGGAAGATAATAGGCATGAGAGAAGGGAAGAGAGGAGTGATGAGAAGAGGGATGAGAGGAGAGAAGAGAGGAGGGATGAGAGGAGGGATGAGAGGAGGGAAAATAAGAGGCATGAGAGAAGGGAAGAGAGGAGTGATGAGAAGAGGGATGAGAGTAGGGAAGAGAGGAGAGAAGAGAGAAGAAATGAGGGAAGAAAGGAGGGAAGAGGGGAGGGAAGAGTGGATGGAAGAGAGGAGGGAAAAGAGGAGGGAAGAGCGGAGGGAAGAGAGGATGGATGAGAGGAGGGAAGAGAGCAGGGATTAGAGGAGGGAAGAGAGGAGGAAGAAAAGAGGGATGAGAGGAGGGATGAGAGGAAGGAAAAGGGAAGGATGAGAGGAGGAATAAAAAATTAGAGTAGGGATGAGAGGAGGGAAGAGAGGAGGGAAGAGAGGAGAGAAGAGAGGAGGGAAGAGCGGAGGGATGAGAAGAGGGAATAGAGGAGAAAGGAGGGAAGAGAGGAATGAAGTGAGGGGGCAGTAGAGGAGGGATGAGAGGAGGGATGACAGGAGGTAAGAGAGGAGGTATGTGAGGAGGGAAGAGAGGACTGAAAAGAATATGGAAGAAAGGAGGGAAGAGAGGACTGATGAAAGGAGGGAAGAGAGGAAAGAAGAGAGGAGGGAAGAGAATGGAAGAGAGGAGGGAAGAGAGGAGACATGAGAAGAGGGAAGAGAGAAGACAGGAAGGAAAATAGGAGGGTTTGAGAGGAAGGAAGAGAGGATGGAAGAGACAAGAGAGGAGGGATGAGAGGAAGGATGAGAGGAGGGAAGAGAGAAGGGAAGAAATGAGGGAAGAGAGGAGCGATGAGAGGAGGGAAGAGAGAAGATAGGAGGGAACAGAGGAGGGATTGAGAGGAGGGATGACAGGAGGGAAGAGAGGAGGGAAGAGAGGAGTGAAGAGAAGAGGGATGAGAGGAGGGATGATAGGAGGGAGGAAAGACAGGAGGGAAGAGAGGGGGGAAGATTTGAGGGATGAGAGGAGGGAAGAGAGGAGGGAAGAGAGGAGTGATGAGAGGAGGGATGAGAAGAGGGAAGAGAGGAGGAAAGATAGGAGGGAAGAGAAGAGGGATGAGAGGAGGGAAGAGAGGAGAGAAGAGAGGAGTGATGAGAGGAGGGATGAGAAGAGGGAAGAGAGGAGGGATGAGAGGAAAATGATAAGAGGCATGAGAGAAGGGAAGAGAGGAGTGATGAGAGGAGGTATGAGAGTACGGAAGAGAGAAGAGAGGAGCGATGAGAGTACGGAAGAGAGAAGAGAGGAGGGAAGAGAGGAGGAGAGAGAGGAGGGAAAAGAGGAGGGATTGAGAGGAGGAATGACAGGAGGGAAGAGAGGAGGGATGAGAGGAGGGAAGAGAGGAGGGAAGAGAGGAGGGAAGAGAGGACGAAGAGAGGATGGATGAGAGGAGGGATGTGAGGAGGGAGGAGAGGAGGGAAGAGAGGAGGGAAGAGGGAAGGGATGAAAGGAGGGAAGAGATGAGAGAAGAATGGAGGGAAGAGAGGAGGGAAGAGAGCAGGGATGAGAGGAGGGATGAGAGGAGGGAAGAGAGGAGGGAAGAGAAGAGGGAAGGGAGGAGGGATGAGAGGGGGGATGAGAGGGGGGATGAGTGGCGGGAAGAGATGAGGGAAGAGAGGAAGGGTGAGAGGAGGAATGAAAAATTAGAGTAGGGATGAGAGGAGGGAAGAGAGGAGGGAAGAGAGGAGAGAAGAGAGGAGGGAATTGATGAAGGAAGAGAGGAGGGAAGAGATAATAGAGGAGGGGAGAGCGGAGGGAAGAGAGAAGAGATGAAGAAGGAGCGGAGGGAAGAGAGGAGGGATGAGAGGAGAGAGGAGAGGAGGGAGCAGAGGAGGGAAGAGAGGAGGGAAGAGAGAAGAGAGGAGAGGAGGGATGAGAGGAGGGAAGAGAGGAGGGAAGAGAAGAGGGATGAGAGGAGAGAAGAGAGGAGGGATGAGAGGAGGGATGAGAGGAGAGAAGAGAGGAGGGATGAGAGGAGGGATGAGAGAAGAGAGGAGGGAAGAGAGGATGGAAGAGGGGAGGGATGAGAGGAGGGAGGAGAGGAGGGAAGAGATGAAGGAGGAGCGGAGGAAAGAGAGGAGGGATGAGAGGAGAGAAGAAAGGAGGGAAGAGAGGAGGGAAGAGAGGAGGGAAAAGGGAAGGATGAGAGGAGGAGAAAATGAGAGTAGGGAAGAGAGGAGGGATGAGAGGAGGGAAGAGAGGAGGTATGAGAGGAGAGCAGAGATGAGGGAGGAGAGGAGGGAGGAGGGAAGAGAGGAGGGATGAGAGGAGGGAAGAAAGGGATGAGAGGTGGGATGAGAGGAGAAAAGAGAGGTGGGAAAGAGGAGATAAGAGAGAAAAGAGGAGGGATGAGAGGAGGAAGAGAGAAGACAGGAATGAAATGAGTTGAGAGGAGGGATAAGAGGATGGAAGAGACAAGAGAGGAGGGATGAGAGGAAGGATGAGAGGAGGGAGGAGAGGAGGGATGAGAGGAGGGAAGAAAGGAGGGAAGAGAGGGATGAGAGGTGGGATGAGAGGAGGAAAGAGAGGGGGAAGAGAGGAGGTAAGAGAGAAAAGAGGAGGGATGAGAGGAGGGAAGAGAGAAGACAGGAAGGAAAAGAGGAGGGCTTGAGAGGAGGGATAAGGAGGATGGAAGAGACAAGAGATGAGGGATGAGAGGAAGGGTGAGAGGAGGGAAGAGAGGAGGGATGAGAGGAGGGAAGAAAAGGAGGGAAGAGGAGGAGCGGATAAGAGGAGGGATGAGAGAAGATAGGAGGGAAAAGAGGAGGGTTTGAGAGGAGGGATGAGAGGAGAGCAGAGAGGAGGGAGGAGAGGAGGGATGAGAAGAGGGAAGAGAGGAGGGAAGAGAGGAGGGATGAGAGGAGGGAAGAGAGGAGGGATGAGAGGAGGGAAGAAAGGAGGGAAGAGAGGAAAGAAGAGAGGAGGGAAGAGAAGGGAAGAGAGGAGGGAAGAGAGGGTAGATGAGAAGAGGGAAGAGAGAAGACAGGAAGGAAAATAGGAGGGTTTGAGAGGAGGGATGAGAGGATGGAAGATACTAGAGAGGAGGGATGAGAGGAAGGATGAGAGGAGGAAAGAGAGGATGGAAGAGAGGAGGGAAGAAATGAGGAAAGAGAGGAGGGAAGAGAGAAGGGATGAGAGGAGGGAAGAGAGGAGGGAAGAGAGGATGGAAGAGAGGAGGGAAGGAAGGAGGGCTGAGAGAGGGAAGAGAAAAGGGATGACAGGAGGGGAAGAGCGGAGGGAAGAGGGAGGGAAGATAGGAGGGAAGAGAGGAGGAAGAGAAAAGGGAAGAGAGGAGGATGAGAGGAGGAAGAGAGGAGGGAAGAGAGGAAGGAAGAGAGGAGGGATAAAAAGGAGGGAAGAGAGGAGGGAATGGAGGACAGAAGAGAGAACAGAGGAAGGATGAGAGGAGGGAAGAGAGGAGGGAGAGTGGAGGGAAGAGGAAGAGAGGAGGGAAGAGAGTAGGGAAGAGGGAGGGAAGAGAGAAGGGAAGAGAGGATGGATGAAAGGTTGGGGAGAGATAAGAGAGGTGGGATGATAGAGGGAAGACAGGAGGGAAGAGAGGAGGGAAGATAGGAGGGATAATTGAGGGAAGGGAGGAGGGATGAGAGAAGGGATGAGAGGAGAGAACAGAGCAGAGAAAAGAGGAGGGAAGAGGGTAGGGAAGAGAGGAGGGAAGAGAGGAGGAAAGAGAGGAGGAAAGAGAGGAGGGAAGAGAGAAAAGAGGAAGGATGATAGGATGGATGAAAGGAGAGAACAGAGGAAGGATGAGAGGGTGGAAGAGAGGAGTGGAGGGAAGAGAGAAGAGAGGAGGGATGAGAAGAGGGAAGAGAGGAGGGAAGAGAGTAGGGAATTGAGGAGGGAAGAGAGAAGGGAAGAGAGGAGGGATGAGAGGTGGAGAGATGAAGAGAGGTGGGATGATAGGAAGGAAGAGAGGAAGGAAGAGAGGATGGAAGAGAGTAGGGAAGGGAGGAGGAAGAGAGATGGGAAGAGAGGAGGGATGAGAGGAAGGATGAGAGGATAGATGAGAGGTGGGAAGACAGGAGGGAAGAGAGGAGGGAAGAGAGTAGGGAAGAAAGGAGGGATGAGAGGAGGGAAGAGAGGAGGGAAGAGAGAAGGGAAGAGAGGAGGGAAGAGAGGAGGGAGAGAGGAGGGAAGAGAGGAGAGAAGAGAGGAGTGATGAGAGGAGGGATGAGAGGAGAGAAGAGAGGAGGGATGAGAGGAGGGATGAGAGAAGAGAGGAGGGAAGAGAGGATGGAAGAGGGAGGGAGGAGAGGAGGGAGGAGAGGAGGGAAGAGATGAAGGAGGAGCGGAGGAAAGAGAGGAGGGATGAGAGGAGAGAAGAAAGGAGGGAAGAGAGGAGGAAGAGAGGAGGGAAAAGGGAAGGATGAGAGGAGGAGTGAAAATGAGAGTAGGGAAGAGAGGAGGGATGAAGAAGGAGCGGAGGGAAGAGAGGAGGGATGAGAGGAGAGAGGAGAGGAGGGAGCAGAGGAGGGAAGAGAGGAGGGAAGAGAGAAGAGAGGAGAGGAGGGATGAGAGGAGGGAAGAGAGGAGGGAAGAGAAGAGGGATGAGAGGAGAGAAGAGAGGAGTGATGAGAGGAGGGATGAGAGGAGAGAAGAGAGGAGGGATGAGAGGAGGGATGAGAGAAGAGAGGAGGGAAGAGAGGGATGGAAGAGGGGAGGGATGAGAGGAGGGAGGAGAGGAGGGAAGAGATGAAGGAGGAGCGGAGGAAAGAGAGGAGGGATGAGAGGAGAGAAGAAAGGAGGGAAGAGAGGAGGGAAGAGAGGAGGGAAAAGGGAAGGATGAGAGGAGGAGTGAAAATGAGAGTAGGGAAGAGAGGAGGGATGAGAGGAGGGAAGAGAGGAGGTATGAGAGGAGAGCAGAGATGAGGGAGGAGAGGAGGGAGGAGGGAAGAGAGGAGGGATGAGAGGAGGGAAGAAAGGGATGAGAGGTGGGATGAGAGGAGAAAAGAGAGGTGGGAAAGAGGAGATAAGAGAGAAAAGAGGAGGGATGAGAGGAGGGAAGAGAGAAGACAGGAATGAAATGAGGGGGGTTTGAGAGGAGGGATAAGAGGATGGAAGAGACAAGAGAGGAGGGATGAGAGGAAGGATGAGAGGAGGGAGGAGAGGAGGGATGAGAGGAGGGAAGAAAGGAGGGAAGAGAGGGATGAGAGGTGGGATGAGAGGAGGAAAGAGAGGTGGGAAGAGAGGAGGTAAGAGAGAAAAGAGGAGGGATGAGAGGAGGGAAGAGAGAAGACAGGAAGGAAAAGAGGAGGGTTTGAGAGGAGGGATATGAGGATGGAAGAGACAAGAGATGAGGGATGAGAGGAAGGGTGAGAGGAGGGAAGAGAGGAGGGATGAGAGGAGGGAAGAAAGGAGGGAAGAGAGGAGCGATAAGAGGAGGGATGAGAGAAGATAGGAGGGAAAAGAGGAGGGTTTGAGAGGAGGGATGAGAGGAGAGCAGAGAGGAGGGAGGAGAGGAGGGATGAGAAGAGGGAAGAGAGGAGGGAAGAGAGGAGGGATGAGAGGAGGGAAGAGAGGAGGGATGAGAGGAGGGAAGAAAGGAGGGAAGAGAGGAAAGAAGAGAGGAGGGAAGAGAAGGGAAGAGAGGAGGGAAGAGAGGGTAGATGAGAAGAGGGAAGAGAGAAGACAGGAAGGAAAATAGGAGGGTTTGAGAGGAGGGATGAGAGGATGGAAGATACTAGAGAGGAGGGATGAGAGGAAGGATGAGAGGAGGAAAGAGAGGATGGAAGAGAGGAGGGAAGAAATGAGGAAAGAGAGGAGGGAAGAGAGCAGGGTTGAGAGGAGGGAAGAGAGGAGGGAAGAGAGGATGGAAGAGAGGAGGGAAGGAAGGAGGGTTGAGAGGAGGGAAGAGAAAAGGGATGACAGGAGGGAAGAGCGGAGGGAAGAGTGGAGGGAAGATAGGAGGGAAGAGAGGAGGGAAGAGAAAAGTGAAGAGAGGAGGATGAGAGGAGGGAAGAGAGGAGGGAAGAGAGGAAGGAAGAGAGGAGGGATAAAAGGAGGGAAGAGAGGAGGGATGGAGGACAGAAGAGAGAACAGAGGAAGGATGAGAGGAGGGAAGAGAGGAGGGAGCAGTGGAGGGAAGAGGGAAGAGAGGAGGGAAGAGAGTAGGGAAGTGAGGAGGGAAGAGAGAAGGGAAGAGAGGATGGATGAAAGGTGGGGAGAGATAAGAGAGGTGGGATGATAGGAGGGAAGACAGGAGGGAAGAGAGGAGGGAAGACAGGAGGGATAATTGGAGGGAAGTGAGGAGGGATGAGAGAAGGGATGAGAGGAGAGAACAGAGCAGAGAAAAGAGGAGGGAAGAGGGTAGGGAAGAGAGGAGGGAAGAGAGGAGGAAAGAGAGGAGGAAAGAGAGGAGGGAAGAGAGAAAAGAGGAAGGATGATAGGATGGATGAAAGGAGAGAACAGAGGAAGGATGAGAGGGTGGAAGAGAGGAGTGGAGGGAAGAGAGAAGAGAGGAGGGATGAGAAGAGGGAAGAGAGGAGGGAAGAGAGTAGGGAATTGAGGAGGGAAGAGAGAAGGGAAGAGAGGAGGGATGAGAGGTGTGGAGAGATAAGAGAGGTGGGATGATAGGAAGGAAGAGAGGAGGGAAGAGAGGATGGAAGAGAGTAGGGAAGTGAGGAGGGAAGAGAGATGGGAAGAGAGGAGGGATGAGAGGAAGGATGAGAGGACAGATGAGAGGTGGGAAGACAGGAGGGAAGAGAGGAGGGAAGAGAGTAGGGAAGAAAGGAGGGATGAGAGGAGGGAAGAGAGGAGGGAAGAGAGAAGGGAAGAGAGGAGGGAAGAGAGGAGGGAGAGAGGAGGGAAGAGAAGAGGGAAGAGAGGAGGGAAGAGAGGAGGGATATAAGGAGGGAAGAGAGGAGGGATGAGAGGAGGGAAGAGAGGAGGGAAGAGAGGAGGGATGAGAGGAGGGAAGAGAGAAGAGAGGAGGGATGAGAAAAGGGAAGAGAGGAGGGAAGAGATTAGGTAAGAGGAGGTTAGAACAGCACACTTCAGCACACATCAGGTCTATCGCTGGACTGTCGTTCGGGGCTGGGCGGCCGAGGCCGGGGGAGTGGACTGCGCACCCTTAAATAAGGCTTTGTCCACTCTCTGATGGATGGGTTCATGGCCCGAATTGCAGTAATGTCCACTTGGCCTGAGTGTCCCCCCCACCACCACCCCTATCTGCTGAGATCTCAGAAAGGACTGAAACCCGATTCACTTCAATTCATTGGAGTAGAGGTATACTCTGTGCTGGGCTGGGGATATAAAGCTATAACCAGGTATTTTTGCTCTTCACATTCATCTCATGACATATCCTTTTCTGTTTTTTCCAATATTGAGTTATAGTTAGCTAAGCTAAAGATAAATTATACTCTGTCCAAGCTCTCCCAAAGTCCTTGACCTTTAACCAATACTGTAGTAGAATTGCAGTTGCAACAGTTTTTCCTCTGCTATCTCTGTCAATCATGTCAGGCGGCCATCCATCATGGTGCAGGTATTTGTGTTCACCTGGAGCTGACTGAGTGAAGACAAGGGCACATGTTGCTCTGTCAGTCACTGAGTAATGGTACTCCTGGGCCTCCTCCTCGTCTGACCTCCACAACTCACTGAAACTGTCCTCATACCTAAAACCAAACACTGGGCTGACTGACTCTCACCACAGCCACTTACATAATCATATCAAATCAAATTTGCGGGGGGTGCAGTTGCCGTACCAGGCGGTGATACAGCCCGATAGGATGCTCTCAATTGTGCATCTGTAAAGGTTTGTGAGGGTTTTAGGTGCCAAGACACATTTATTCAGCCTCCTGAGGTTGAAGAGGCTCTGTTGCGACTTCTTCACTTCAGTTTGTCAGTGATGTGTAAGCCAAGGAACTTGAAGCTTTCCACCTTCTCCACTGCGGTCCCGTCGATGTGGATAGGGGGGTGCACCCTCTGCTGTTTCCTGAAGTCCACGATCATCTCCTTTGTTTTGTTGACATTGAGTGAGAGGTTATTTTCCTGGCACCACACTCCCACAGCCCTCACCTCCTCCCTGTAGGCTGTCTCGTCATTGTTGTTAATGAAGCCTACTACTGTTGTGTCGTCTGCAAACGTGATGATTGAGTTGGAGGCGTGCTTGGCCACGCAGTCATGGGTGAACAGGGAGTACAGGGGGCTCTGTGCTTATACTATAGCAGCTCTGTGCTTTTCATCACTACCCACACTCAGTACATCCACAGTACTGAGCGTCTACAGATACAGTACATGACAAGTTGAAGCACAAGTAATCATTCATAAAGTACACCTCACATAGTTGAGAGGGAATGGAAGTGAATTAATGATGTGGATTTAATTGACCTTGCATATTCTCCTTGCAATTGGCATATGCCCAATTGCAAGGCTTTCCTTTCCCTGTTCCTGTCCCTGTCCCTGTCCCAGTCCCTGTCCCTGTCCCTGTCCCTGTCCCAGTCCTTGTCCCTCCCTGTCCCCCTTCCTTGTCCCTGTCCCCATTCCCTGTACCCCTTCCCTGTCCCCCTTTCTTGTCCCTGTGCCCCTTCCCTGTCCCTGTTCCACCAACAAAGAGGGAACAGTATCATTTTCTACATTAACATTTGTAGCATATGGTAGCACCTGGAAATAATTACAATTAAATGATGCATGTCACACATAGTACTTTTGCAGCAAAAAGTTTTCATAGTATTTCTTCTTAAACAAATCAAAGGAGCTTTATTGCACCAATCAAAGAAGCGCAGCGCTACTGTATATGTGACATAAGATGCCAGAGCCCAGCATGACCATCAAACGTAAAGACAGAATGACAGGGGAGAGGAGAGGGAAGGCTGGCTGACTGCAGTCATTCTACCATCCTCTACGCCAAACCCATTTGACCCCAAGGAACGAAAAAGCAACAAGAATTTATAGTCCCTGGGTCTGCTAGTTAGACAAACAGGCTGTCCCTGAGATGCAGTAAATAAGCGTTACGGTATGAGGCCAGCGGCTGGAGGAGTAGTCATGGTGAAATGGGAACCATGCTGTCTCCAGGCCCCAGATGACCAAATGAGAGGCTCTGAGGCAGTCGGAGGGAAGGCCAGCAGATGACAGGCAGCCTTAGTCTACAGCCAGCTGAGAAGGACCATGAAGGTAGAACATGTTACTGTATGTTATGTCTCTATGGGGTTTTGATATCTGTGTCCCATATGGCACCCTATTTGACCAGGGCCCAAAAGGAAGCAAACTTTAGATAACTATAGCAAACTACAGCATTGGTTTAAAGGGTTGGAGGTGAGGTGAATTTATTCAGTTTTGATAGGTTTGGATAGTCAACAGACCATTCAGGGCAATTAAGGTGTCTGGTGCTATGCTAATGGCCTGGCCTCAGAGAGATATCTAGATCGGTTAATTCCCAGGGAGCTAGCTACTTAAAGAATGCCTTCACATTGAACCACTCAATAAAGTGGTCTGTGGTTTAAGTCCCCACCTTATTAGCTGATATAAATCTATAGCCCAGATTCTATCTGACTGACTCTGAAATGTCCCCAACTTAATCAAATGTATGTACACCCTAGTATTACCCCCTTCTCTAACTACAGAATCAATTTGGCTGTCAAACCAAAAATAGTCCACACATGAGCGCATAATGAGAGACAGAGGAGAAACCTCTTTGATGGATGAAACCGCAATTCAATTATGTGTCACAGAGTCAGTCAGTCAATCCAGTAGAAAAATTTAATTTCTGAGCGAGAGTGGCGGCTCCCTGTGACCCTACCATGATCCCTCCTGGTCAGCCAGGTCTCCCCCACTGGGTCACTGACCCCTGGGTGTCACCGCACCGCTCCCTTCACCTCCCTTCACCTGGGCCACTCATGCGTGGAACAGTTAGGTTAGGACCAGCCGCCCCATTGAATGGCATTCATAGAGCCAGCTCAATAAATCTGGCAAGAGAAAGGGGGTCTGACCGCTACCCCCTGTTTATCTTACAGACCCCTCTCCTCAGGTGATTCATAGCTTCAGGCATGAAGGTTAATTGCAGGCTGACTGAGAAAGAAAGAAAGAGCACCTGTGTGAGTGAGGTGAGTGAGTGTATCCATTGATAAATGTGTGTGTGTGTGTCAGGTCATACACTCTTAGAAGAAAAGGCGCTATCTAAAACCTAAAAGGGTCCATCGGCTGTCCCCATAGGACAACCATTTGTAGAACCCTTTTTGGTACTAGGTAGAACCCTTTTGGTTCCAGGTCATGTAGAACCCTTTGTGGAAAGGTTTGTACATGGAACCAAAAAGGGTTCTACCGAGTGGTATAAAGTAACTAAGTAAAAATTCACACACTTATCAAAATAACACCTGGTCATCCCTATTGCCTCTGATCTGGCGGACTCACTAAAACACAAATGCATTGTTTGTAAATTATGTCTGAGTGTGCCCATGGCTATCCGTAAAATAATAAAGCAAGAAAATCGTGCTGTCTGGTTTGCCTTCCCCCCTCCTCCTCTCCCCTCCTCTCTCTGTGTGTGGGAATATCCCAGGGTTGGAGGTTAACTAAGGGAAGGTGCTTTTCCTACTAACACCAGTACATTAGGGTCAGGGCTTCTTCACGTCCCCTCCCTCCTCTCAGGTGAAACCTAGTCATGTGTCCAGCCGCCTCCTAACTGTTACTGTCATCACCCTCTCTAATGTAGACCCTTCGCCGTGCTAAATGAGCCCAGCTTTCAGCACAGTATCAGGACACGCCACGGAGACAGGGCCGCCCCCATTTCAACTCACACACACCTGTGTGTCCCACAACATCACAGGCCATTTCCCCTCTCCAAGCACAAACGTCCACAAAATAAACTCAAACAGTAGGTAGGCTATACCAGTGGCTCCCAAACTGTGGGGCACGCTCGGCAGGGGGGTCTTCAACTTACTCTTGAAAGTTGTAATAGTAGAATGCACAAGGTGCAATTTCGAAATTGGGTAGTGCATCGTACATTGGGGATGTTCCCCAATGCTGGAAGGGGGGCTTGAGTGAAAAGGTTTGGGAACCCCTAGGCTATACTATCTGATTTGCAGGACTCTGCTGTCGGGTCGTGTTTGAAAAAAGCGCTCTTTAGTATGGGGAAGGTGTGGTATTGCTATCAACCTGTTTGCTGTATTTAGATTGACAGACTTGTTAAACAGCACATGTAATAAACATGAATGCATGTGCACACACACACACATGCAAGTACACATAAAAACACACACTCATATAAAAATAAATGTAGTTGCTGTAACTGAAACTTTATACGGCCCAGAATGTCCAGGTCTTTCTTTCTACCACCCATCCCACATCATTACACCTCCAGAAACAATAAGGCAACAAACAGCTCAGCGGGATACATCTTATGTAAAGGCAAGAGGGGAAATGAAAAAAAGACACGTGCATGCATATCCACTGCCTCTTCCCCTAAAACTTTGTTTGATACTACACCTGTAATTAATAGCCACAGCATAGACAATACTATTATAAAAACACAAGCAACCCCACCAGACTTCTCCCTGAGAAATTCCAACATTTTCAAATAATTAAAGCCATGGTAATCAGATATGCAGCAGGCGAATGGTCAAGTCAAAGCACTGGTATCTAAAGATAGATATATGGAGCCTTAGTTAACTTATTCCAGGATAATATTCAGCACGAGAGAGGAAAGGAAATGAACGATAAACAAAGAAGACCTTGGCAGGGCTGGAATAATGATATGCCACTCTATCCAATCTACATAAATAAACCCAGCTTGCACAGAACGCTTACAGTTATGGTTAAATTAATTTTTCAGTTTTGAAACATGTTTATGGCAGAAGGCGTGTTTTACATTTTACATGAAATATTTAGTTTAGTTTGGCCTGGCCCAGACCCAGACCCAGTGACTCAGGATAGACACATTCACAGTGCGTGTCCCAGTGTGACATTAACAATCCATCATGGACCCTGACACTAACAGGAAATCACAGGGCTTCCTTAACACATTTTTCTTCATCTCCAGGGCTATCAGATGGGTGGTAATCAAACAATCACCACCAGCAGATCCTTGTTGGAGGGCCTTGTATCTATAGGCCTGATCGGAGCTCAATCACGGTTACCTTTTTCACATTCTACTCTGCAGGGTCTATGTCCGTCCTGACACACACACACACACACACACACACACACACACACACACACACACACACACACACACACACACACACACTCACCTTTTCTACTCTGCAGGGTCGTGTCTGTCCTGACAAGCTGTCGGCCCCTGAGGCCCTTGATCAGATAGCGGCCCGTCTCATTCCCCCTCACAGGCCTGAGCAAACACACAGAGATCCTGGTCTGACCACCACACACACACACACACACTTAACACACACATACACTAGCCAGGGGGTCCAGATCAACACAAACACGGACCGGTGGACTTTTAAAGCAGGGCTCAATGGCTCATTGGGAGCTGGCTACGCTCGGCTGGGCGGTGGGTTGGTTGGTCGGTCAGTGCAGACGTGGAGGTTATGGTGATGTGGAAAAGGGGCAGAGGCCTGAGGTTTGGGCTGTTGGCTGCCTGCACCCAGAACCCAGCCATGGTTGGACTGAAGGATAGGTCTGTCTGAGTTAGTTGGATTTATACAAACACAAAGACACAGTGTGTGTGCCTCTCTGTGCTGTAGTGCTGAGTAAGGATTAGGAGTTTGACATTTGGAAGACATGGAAACTAAGTATTTCAAGGTAAGGTCATTTCCATGTAAAATGACCCATGAGCACCAACATGTGAAGTTCATAAGTGCATGTCAAATTTGGTGTCAAATGAAAGGTAAGATTCTATATTTTTTAGAAATTAAGGCATATATTCAATTAGGAATAAGGAAAGGGGAAAGCATCTACCAGAAAAAGTCTTAAAAGGTATTAGAAATACATCAAAACACAATGATGTTGAAGTAAAGACCCCTGCCAACTAATATCAACACATATTTAGTTTAGGATACATTTTTCTGCCTTATGTAAGTTTAAGAAACATTGCATTGTGTAACGGTTTTGACTTGAGGTTATTTATAGGGGTGCCAGGTAGGTTGTGCCTACCAGAGAAAGCCTGGGTTTCTCCTTTTAGTTTGGGAGGGAATGAGTCCCATCTGGTCCGTCAAGTCACACCAATACAAAGGACTTATGTAAAAGTCAAGATGGAAATATACTTTTCATAAACCCCTTAAACCTTGGAAAGAACTTCAAACAAGTGTATTCTTTTGCGTGGTTGTATTAACAACATAAATGATCACACACACCCACACACAACAATATAACAAATCAATGCACTTATGTTCATTTAGAAATGTCAGTCAGACAATCCGCCAACAGCCCTCCAGCGGAGGAAAGGCCACGAAAACCAACGGAGAGTTGTAGTCCACAGACGCACAGAGTGGATCCAATCCTGGGTAAACTCGCTTTAAGGCCACAAAACACACTGTAAGGCAACAAAACAAACGTAATGGCGAAGCTTCATGAACTGAAGGTAGTACACATCCTCATTCATGTCTCAATCACAACTCCCCTTTTTGCGCAGCTGATGCTGGCTATTTAATGGGGAATTAAAGGGGAAGCGCCCTATTAGAAGGAGAAGCCTTGAGACGGTTCAGAAATATTCAGGGCCGTCACAATTGTGCCTTGAAATTCTGTTACTAAAATATATTTTCTAAATTATCTCCCTCATGAGGAGGGAGGATAATGAAAGTTCACAGATGTAACAAGTAAAGGTATACCCATCAATTAGTTATAGTGTTTTTACTGATTTACATTTTGTTGATTAATTTTTAAGTGATTAAAACATGAAATTCTGTTACCAAATCGGTAACCGAATAAAAAAAGAAATCTGCAACTGAGTTGGCTACAATGGGAAATCATAGTAGTCACAAACTACAGTTGGGTCACCTGCTACTGTCCTCCTTTCCATGTTCAGCTGATAACTGTTTTCTTTCTCTTTCTGTAGTCTGGTGGTCAAAGCAAGAGTGTGAAAAGTCTGGACAACCCCTCTCTCTCTCTACTTCACTTACTGTAGTTCAATATCCAAGATATATTTTTTCAAAGTCAAGGTGTCATATCATAGCTGACAGCCCATTATTTCTGCAGACATATTTGAATCTTAATTTGGAGCAGATATTTAACAGAGTTTTGGGGAAATGTGGTCACATAAAAAACTGATGGAGATTTTACTGAAATTCTGTTACCAAACTTTGCATCTGCACAGTTCTTCCAGTAAATGTGTTTTTGTAAAATGTTCAGTGTAAATTGTCCTTGTGCATGGAGTTGTATGGTTTGTTAAACTTTAAAATCAATGGTTTTTGTTTGACATACATTTTAAGTGAAAAGCCTTTATTGTGGAATTGCCCGTAATCTTACTTGTCTCTCCCTGATAGGAGAATCAAAATCAGAACATTAATATCAATCAAGCACCAGTTATGCAGACTTATCCCATGAATACTAACCATGTCATAACAGCCTGCCACTGGGACAGTACATTTTCACCATCCCTACCTACTACCAACCATGCCGTACACCTTTTCCACATTACTGTCCATGTCCATGAGGGGGAGTAAGAGCCCTAGGTTTCACTCTCTCTTTCCCTGTCTCCTTTGTCTTCATTACCAGCAGGCTCTAATCTTCACCAGCCTACCATTCTTCTCTCATGGCTCATCAGGCCACACATTGTGTGTGACCGAAATGTAACCCTATTCCCTATACTGTGCACTACCTTTGACCAGTAGTGGAATATATAGGGAATATGGTGCCAGTGGGCCCTGGTGAAAAGTAGTGCACTATAGGATGCCATTTTAGACGCAACCATGGCCTGTGAAGAACATGGCATCCCAGTCCCATACTCTCTTCCCAGGCTATATATAATATCATCAGCCATCTCTGATAGCAGGTAGGTATAAAAACTAAATAGGTATCCTGTCCTGCTGGTGAACCTGTGTTTGAGTGACATGGGCAGCCTGTCTCGTTGGTGGGATTCCAGAGGGGCTTCCCAGTCCACTTTAAATGCCCCCTTATAACCGGGGAAAACAGACAGATATTTGTTAATGAATCCACATGCTTCAGTAACTCAAGCCCCCATCCCAGCCCCCCTCCCAGCTCCATCCCATCCCCATCCCAGCCCCCCTCCCAGCCCCCCTGGCCATCCCACCCTACCCTGCCAGGGCCCAGGTCCTCCAGGACTCAGAGGTCAGAGGTCAAAGGCAGAGGTCACTGGGATTTAAGCTACCTGGCCCTGGTAGACAGAGGTTATCAAGGTCCTAATGGAGTTGGTTAAATAATGAAATTAAACAACAGTGTTACAGTGGTGATTCTCTCAGTTACAGAACACACTGGGGAATGATCTGTGAGGGGAAAACAATGTGTGCAGGCTGAATGTAAGTGGTCTCTAATACAAGCTCACATTTAGAGCATTTATACAATGGTATGTGGGTCATCCTAATATATCTACAGCAATTTTATCTGTTTTTCATTTGCTGGATGATGGTGAAATAAAAAGAAAAATAGCCATTCCATCTTACCCAAAGATAAAAGGCTTCAACCAGATATAGGTTTCAACCATACGGTGCAGTATAACATAACATACAAACTTTGACTTTGGTACCGGCACATACAGTACATACTGGATATTACATGTAATGTGAGCCTCAAAGAAACCTGCCTTTGATTTAATGTCTATAAATAAACACACTGTTATGCTATTAGAGCCATTTCAATCAGCTAAGTAAGCAGCAGAAAGGGACAACAATTCTTGTAGGGCACACAAAAACACTGCTGTGTCGCCGCTCAGAGGAGAAGTGTACAGTACAGGAAAGGCCTCTTGATTGAGGATAAACCTCAGTACATGAAAGGCTAGCCTGCCCTGTGTGTGTGTGTCTTTGCTAAGAGAACTATCAAATCACTGTGCCACCAGCAAGACTGGGGCTGCATCCCAAATGGCACCTTATATATATAGTGTGCTACTTTTGACCAGGGCCCTTGACCTATAGTAGTACACCATATAGGGAATAGGGTGCAATTTGGGTGGCAACCTGGATATCAAACAATGTTTCATTTGAGTGAAAATAAAATGTCCCTGCAGTTTCCATAAGTATTTCCTCCCAACGCTTCAGACTCTGACACGGGAACCCAAACAATCGCCCGCGCCGAGCCCAGCCTGCACTTTAATCTTTTGATCAATGGGCCAAATAAATCCATGTTCTCTGTTGCTAATCAAATCAAATATCAGCCAACTAGACACTAGAGTAAAGAATAATAGGAAACGTCCGCAGTGTGTAAGGTCAGTCCTCACAGCTCACAGACGAGTGTGTATGTATGTGTCAATAGAATATGTGCCTGTTGACCAATAGCATATATATTCCACTATAAGTCTATGTAAGCATCATGTAAGCAATGTGCCCATTTGAGGCAGATGAAGCTAGCACCATAGATCAGTGAATGTTGCACACAGTCTCCTAATGGATCTATGGTGCTGAAGGTAAGCCACAGCTCTGACAGTAGAATTATGTTGTATTGTGTTGCAGAATGTAAGCCACAGCTCTGAAAGTAGAGTTATGTTGTATTGTGGTGCAGAAGGTAAGCCACAGCTCTGACAGTAGAGTTATGTTGTATTGGGGTGCAGAAGGTAAGCCACAGCTCTGACAGTAGAGTTATGTTGTATTGTGGTGCAGAAGGTAAGCCACAGCTCTGACAGTAGAGTTATGTTGTATTGTGGTGCAGAAGGTAAGCCCCAGCTCTGACAGTAGAGTTATGTTGTATTGTGGTGCAGAAGGTAAGCCACAGCTCTGACATTAGAGTTATGTTGTATTGTGGTGCAGAAGGTAAGCCACAGCTCTGACAGTAGAGTTATGTTGTATTGTGGTGCAGAAGGTAAGCCACAGCTCTGACAGTAGAGTTATGTTGTATTGTGGTGCAGAAGGTAAGCCCCAGCTCTGACAGTAGAGTTATGTTGTATTGTGTTGCAGAAGGTAAGCCCCAGCTCTGACAGTAGAGTTATGTTGTATTGTGTTGCAGAAGGTAAGCCCCAGCTCTGACAGTAGAGTTATGTTGTATTGTGTTGCAGAAGGTAAGCCCCAGCTCTGACAGTAGAGTTATGTTGTATTGTGTTGCAGAAGGTAAGCCCCAGCTCTGACAGTAGAGTTATGTTGTATTGTGTTGCAGAAGGTAAGCCCCAGCTCTGACAGTAGAGTTATGTTGTATTGTGGTGCAGAAGGTAAGCCACAGCTCTGACAGTAGAGCTAGTTTGTCTTGTGCTGTGGAAGAGGAGCCATTAGGGCTCTAGTATGTCTTGATTGTGCTTGGGTTCTGAGAGAGGAGAGCTAGTTTGTCTTGCGTGGAAGGTGAGCTGGAGCTCTGAGGAACAGAGCTCATCCATCCAGGTGCCTGACAGAGCCAGATAAGCATCTCACCCACGGCAGAAATAACACAGCGTCCTATTGAGACCTGATAATTACAGAGACACACTGCCACACCAGGGCTGATGTATCACCTTCAGATAGCAATCTCACACCCCACCGCTACACACACATGCACGCACACACATGCACAAACACACACACATCAAGTGTACACACACACACATACACACCCACTAAAAGGAGCTAACGGGAAATGAACTTTCCCATTAATGACTGAGCCATTCTTTCAGTAGATAAATTGACCTACAAGGCAATTACGTGAAAGGGCAGTATATCCCACTGCAGTCGTTAATGCGAGTGGTTTATATAAAGTTTTCATGAATTGAAACCATTTCTTCAGAGTTGTTTACTGACGCCACAGGTAGACAGGCCTCTTTCAACATGGCCCATCACCAGATAAGAAATATCCCTGATGAGGTGTGTCAGAGGTGTTACCGCGCTATCTTGTTGTCACCAAACACACAGTCCAAAGAAGCTACACACTCAACAACCTGTCCATGGTCTTGTCCCAACAATTAGTGCAGTAGTCAAACATTAGCAGCGCCCCAGCCATCCTCAAAGCTAACTTTAACCTGTGTGGGCTGAGCATGGCTTTCCAACAGTCAGGCTTTCCTCACCTTCAGCTGTTTTATAGATAGATGTTTCACGTTATGCAGTGTAGCAGTGTGTAAAGTACAGGAGAGGGTCAATGTGTGTGCTTGAAGGGGATCCATTATTTTAGAAATTCCCATCCTTTATCTAATGGGCCTATCTGCTGACAGGACTGGGTGTTCTGAGGCATTGTGTTTCCAGCAGGACTGGCCACATCTGATGCGCTGTTAACCTGGAGCTAGTCCACTGAAGGAGATCACTGCAGCATGTCTGACATTGTGTAGCAGCACTCCCCTGAGCATAAAGTCAGTCCTATGATACATGTATGTATTGTATGATACTATGGTGGAGTCACACAATGGAGGGTCATTTCCGGTATGTGTCCGGGGCTTTTTGGATGAGCACTTCTGAACTATCACTGTATCCGACCATCTTTAAGGCTTTAGCTAGAGTAACTTGACCAGACAAAAGGAATCAATATTTTTTGGACATCACATATGAATTCTGAATCATGAAGTTAAATGTCGGATATGAATACCAGTTCTTGTCCATTGACATTATCCATAAGTAATCATGTGCATATGTAACGTTTTGATTAGCCCCCTAACGAAAACTATCAAAGAAATTCAATGAAACACTACAATGTCAATTTAATAGGACCCCTAAGAAATGTAGAGTAATTGATTCGTAAGGGAAGATTCCATCACTGTGAGTTGATTTATAACCAGGAGCCTCAGTGGGCCAGATAGTGTTGCCTGGAAGTCTGATTCTCTGGTTCTCTAGTCTCCAGTAGACAGTACCAGGCTGGGTGAAAAGGGTTTGTCCCAAATGGCACCCTATTCCCTATATAGTGCACTACTGTACTTTTGACCAGAATCCTTTGTGCCCTGGTCAAAAGTAGTGCACTATGTAAGGAATTGGGTGTATAGATGATTTTCAAGTACATATGTTGTAGAATTAAACACCTATATGCCTTAAAATGTTTATGGATTGAGAACCAGTTGAAGGGTAAATACAGAGCAGAGACATTTATGTGTTTTTCATAACTCCCTGCAGCTGGTCTGGGTATGTCAATGACATGTGATGGAGATACAACTCCTCGTGGTGGCTGTGTGGAGATTGGAGTAACAATGGAACTAGTATTATCATTTGTTTGTGCTTATGACCTGACACATAGCCACATGCACATAATCTCAAGGGCCAGGGAGGATGGTAAATGATAAATGCTTAAATGTATGTGGTTGAGAATGGGTTATGGATGACATGTTTAAACCATGTTTGAGTATTAATTGATATGTTTTATAATGTGTTATGAAATGATAAAGGTAAAACAGAATGAACATGATTGATACTTTGTACTTCAGATATATGTCTGGATAGTGAATATAGTCAATACAGAGTGTGATTGTTCTTTAATGTACGTATGTACATAATTTTTTGAGTCACGCCACTAATAAGATACAGAGGCCCCATTTAGAGAAGCGCAAGTAGCCCCTGTGAGTAGCCAACATGTGATAATGAAAATATGTTATTCATTCACATAGAGAGGAGTAACTATGTATGTTGACTATGCATTTGTGTCTGTATAAAAGGACAGCTCCGGTTCAGGGCAAGCAGTTGCTCCATGGAGCAAGCTCGGCTTTGTTATGCAAATAATAAAAGTCACATTTTTGGATTCACAAGCTCCAGTCTCTTGAGAGATATTTTGAGTTGACTACTTTTGAGTCAAATATTTCTACGACAGGTGCCATTTGGGACACAACCCAGAACATGTGTTTTACAGAGGGTCATCAAAGCCTCCCCAGCCACAGGTAAAGCCTATATTAATCTTAGCCCACTGGGACAGCACTATTGAGGCATAATAAATGGTCCAGGACTGTACCCGATACTCAACACAGTGACGGGTGTAGATATTGCAGTGTGTGTGTGTGTGTGTTTGCATGTGTGTGTCTGTGTGTGTGTTCAAATGAAGGAAATTAACTTCTCTTTTCTACTCCTTTTTTCCTATAGCTCTCTTTCTCTTCTCTTGCAGTCCTTTATGTCCGGCAGTGCCATTCACAAAAGAGCAGAGTATGAGACATCTCATCTTAACCTGATCTAAGAGGCTCCTGTTTCCAAGCACATGTTCTAGAACAGGTAAGAAACTCCACAGGGAACACATAGAAGGTTCTGAGAGCTCTAAATAACCTTTCAACCTCTACGGGATCGGTGTCCCGTATACGGGATGGTTGAGCTAACGTGCGCTAATGTGATTAGCATGACTGTTGTAAGTAACAGCAAACTTTCCAGGACATAGACATGTTTTATATGGGCAGAAAGCTTAAATTCTTGTTAATCTAATTTCACTGTCGAATTTACAGTAGCTATTACAGTGAAAAAATACAATGCTATTGTTTGAGGAGAGTGCACAACAACAAAAAACGTATCACGGCAACTGTTTTGATACATTCACCTCTGAAGGTAAATAATGTACGTACATTCAGTAATCTTGCTCTGATTTGTCACCCTAAGGGTCCCAGAGATAAAATGTGCATAGTTTTGTTTGATAAAATCCATGTTTTTAATTCAAATGTAGGAACTGGGTTCTACAGTTTGAACCCCTGCTGTCTCTGGTTCCACACCCACCCTGCCCAGCCATCTAGATGTGTGAAAGTTAGTGTATAAGCTAATGATCCATCATGTATGACATTCCTGGGAGTGTGTAAACTTACATTTTGTATTACCATATCATTTTTGTATGTTCTCTATAGTTATGTACTTGGAAATGTATCAATTGACGAATTCGGCACATTTGGGCAGACTTTATACAAAATAGTCCAGTATAGCAACGCTTCACTGGATCAATCTGAAACTCTGCGCACACACTGCTGCCATCTAGTGGCCAAAATCTAAATTCCGCCTAAACTGCAATATTATATTGTGGCCTTTTCTCTTGCATTTCAAAGATGATGGAACAAAACAAATAATAGAAAACGCATGTTTTTTTGTTTGTATTATCTTTTACCAGATCTAATGTGTTATATATGCCTACATTAATTTCACATTTACACAAACTTCAAAGTGTTTCCTTTCAAATGGTATCAAGAATATGCATATCCTTGCTTCAGGTTCTGAGCTACAGGCAGTTAGATTTGGGTATGTCATTTTAGGCGAAAATTGAAAAAAAAGGGTCCGATCCTTCATTCTATTATATGAGCTCAACTGTGTGGGAGAGAAGGATGGTGGAGCCTGGAGGATACCCTCACCGTACCCCACACAGACACAGGGAGAGAAAAAAACAACTAGGCTGCTGGCTGCCAAGAGCATGAGGCTGTATGTGGAGGGGGCAGTCAGGAACAAATAATCACTGAGATGGTGCTGCTGAATGTGAACTGAGACCACACAGAACATAGCAAATACAGTTGGCTCTGTCTGTATTGCACATTACTCTGATGAGGTTCCTCACTCAAATAATCCCTCTGAATTGTGATGATAATGCATGTGTGGCTGTGTGTGGTGTGAACATACTCTCCAAAGGGAAGCTATCCTAATCAATCAATCAATCAATCAATTTTATTTTATATAGCCCTTCTTACATCAGCTAATATCTCGAAGTGCTGTACAGAAACCCAGCCTAAAACCCCAAACAGCTAGTAATGCAGGTGTAGAAGCACGGTGGCTAGGAAAAACTCCCTAGAAAGGCAAAACCTAGGAAGAAACCTAGAGAGGAACCAGGCTATGAGGGGTGGCCAGTCCTCTTCTGGCTGTGCCGGGTGGAGATTATAACAGAACCATGCCAAGATGTTCAAAAATGTTCATAAGTGACAAGCATGGTCAAATAATAATCAGGAATAAATCTCAGTTGGCTTTTCATAGCCGATCATTAGAGTTTAAAACAGCAGGTCTGGGACAGGTAGGGGTTCCATAACCGCAGGCAGAACAGTTTAAACTGGAATAGCAGCAAGGCCAGGCGGACTGGGGACAGCAAGGAGTCACCACGGCCGGTAGTCCCGACGTATGGTCCTAGGGCTCAGGTCTCTCAGTTGGCTTTTCATAGCCGATCATTTAGAGTTGAAAACAGCAGGTCTGGGACAGGTAGGGGTTTCGTAGCCGCAGGCAGAACAGTTGAAACTGGAATAGCAGCAAGGCCAGGCGGACTGGGGACAGCAAGGTGTCATCATGCCCGGTAGTCCTGACGTATGGTCCTAGGGCTCAGGTTCTCAGAGAGAAAGAGAGAACGAGAGAATTAGAGAGAGCATACTTAAATTCACACAGGACACTGGATAAGACAGGAGAAGTACTCCAGGTATAACCAACTAACCCCAGCCCCCCCGACACATAAACTACTGCAGCATAAATACTGGAGGCTGAGACAGGAGCGGTCCGGAGACACTGTGGCCCCATCCGAAGAAACCCCGGACAGGGCCAAACAGGAAGGATATAACCCCACCCACTCCGCCAAAGCACAGCCCCCGCACCACTAGAGGGATATCCCCAACCACCAACTTACAATCCTGAGACAAGGCCGAGTATAGCCCACAGAGGTCTCCACCACAGCACAAACCAAGGGGGGAGGGCGCCAACCCAGACAGGAAGATCACGTCAGTAACTCAACCCACTCAAGTGACGACCCCCCAGGGACGGCATGAAAGAGCACCAGCAGGCCAGTGACTCAGCCCCTGCAACAGGGTTAGAGGCAGAGAACCCCAGTGGAGAGGGGAACCGCCCGGCAGAGACAGCAAGGGCTGTTCGTTGCTCCAGCCTTTCCGTTCACCTTCACACTCCTGGGCCAGACTACACTCAATCATATGACCCTACTGAAGAGATAAGTCTTCAGTAAAGACTTAAAGGTTGAGACCGAGTCTGCGTCTCTCACATGGGTAGGCAGACTGTTCCATAAAAATGGAGATCTATAGGAGAAAGCCCTGCCTCCCGCTGTTTGCTTAGAAATTCTAGGGACAATTAGGAGGCCTGCGTCTTGTGACCGTAGCGTACGTATTGGTATGTACGGCAGGACCAACTCGGAAAGATAGGTAGGAGCAAGCCCATGTAACGCTTTATAGGTTAACAGTAAAACCTTGAAATCAGCCCTTGCCTTAACAGGAAGCCAGTGTAGGGAAGCTAGCACTGGAGTAATATGATCAAATTTCTTGGTTCTAGTCAGGATTCTAGCAGCCGTATTTAGCACTAACTGAAGTTTATTTAGTGCTTTATCCGGGTAGCCGGAAAATAGAGCATTGCAGTAGTCTAACCTAGAAGTAACAAATGCATGGATTAATTTTTCTGCATCATTTTTGGACAGAAAATTTCTGATTTTTGCAATGTTACGTAGATGGAAAAAAGCTGTCCTTGAAACAGTCTTGATATGTTCGTCAAAAGAGAGATCAGGGTCAAGAGTAACGCCTAGGTCCTTCACAGTTTTATTTGAGACGACTTTACAACCATCAAGATGAATTGTCAGATTTAACAGAAGATCTCTTTGTTTCTTGGGACCTAGAACAAGCATCTCTGTTTTGTCCGAGTTTAAAAGTAAAAAAGTTTTCAGCCATCCACTTCTTATGTCTGAAACACAGGCTTCTAGCGAGGGCAATTTTGGGGCTTCACCATGCTTCATTGAAATGTACAGCTGTGTGTCATCCGCATAGCAGTGAAAGTTAACATTATGTTTTCGAATAACATCCCCAAGAGGTAAAATATATAGTGAAAACAATAGTGGTCCTAAAACGGAACCTTGAGGAACACCCGAAATGTACAGTTGATTTGTCGGAGGACAGACCATTCACAGAGACAAACTGATATCTTTCCGACAGGTAGGATCTAAACCAGGCCAGAACTTGTCCGTGTAGACCAATTTGGGTTTCCAGTCTCTCCAAAAGAATGTGGTGATCGATGGTGTCAAAGGCAGCACTAAGGTCTAGTAGCACGAGGACAGATGCAGAGCCTCGGTCTGACGCCATTAAAAGGTCATTTACCACCTTCACAAGTGCAGTCTCAGTGCTATGATGGGGTCTAAAACCAGACTGAAGCATTTCGTATACATTGTTTGTCTTCAGAAAGGCAGTGAGTTGCTGCGCAACAGCTTTTTCTAAAATTTTTGAGAGGAATGGAAGATTCGATATAGGCCGATAGTTTTTTATATTTTCCGGGTCAAGGTTTGGCTTTTTCAAGAGAGGCTTTATCACTGCCACTTTTAGTGAGTTTGGGGTCTATACTGTGGGGTCTATACTGTATAGGGGTCTATACTGTGCTAACCATAAACGTTAAAGAAACCGAACGCTCCACTCTATGTGCTCTACTGTAAGGCTGCTTATTCTATAGCAGCACAGTATAGTTCTGCTCTGCTCTGTAGCTAGCTGCCCTTCTCTCTCTGTCGGACCTGCTCTGTAGCTAGTTGTGTTTCTCTCTCAGTCAGACCTACTCTGTAGCTAGCTGCCCTTCTCTCTCAGTCATACCTGCTCTGTAGCTAGCTGTACTTTTCTCTCAGTCAGACCTACTCTGTAGCTAGCTGCTCTTCTCTCTGTCAGACCTGCTCTGTAGCTAGCTCAAATCAAATCAAATCAAATCAAATTTTATTGGTCACATGCGCCGAATACAACAGGTGCAGACATTACAGTGAAATGCTTACTTACAGCCCTTAACCAACAGTGCATTTATTTTAAACAAAAAAAGTAAAAATAAAACAACAACAACAAAAAAAAAGTGTTGAGAAAAAAGAAAAAGAAAAAAAAAGGACCTGCAGGCCTGCTCTGTAGCTAGGGAAACCTGCAGCAGGCAGCATGCTGTGAACATTCCCCTTCCCTTAGTGGCTCGTTCCTGTCTGATTCACCCCAGCACATGGCTCACAGCGGGTAGGACTTCCAGCTCCTCCACAGCAGCCTTGTACAGCCACTGACCTGTGAACCTGTCAGGAGACCCCCTAAAGTTACTCTACTCTACCTATACACAGTGTGGTCTGGACTCTGAGACCCCCTGCCCTTGATGTAATGCATGTACCATACAGGGAGTACATGTGCATGTATTTAAGCCAGCACACCTGTCACTCACTCACTCGGCTGGAACTCACAGGGCTAGAACTCACAGGGATGGAACTCACAGGGATGGAGCTCACAGGGCTGGAACTCACAGGGCTGGAGGGATTTTCCCTGTTTTTTACAGCCGCAGGCTGAGCAGGCTTTTGTTACAGCCCAGCACTAACACACTCGATTAAGCTAATCAATCAAGGTCCAGTAAATACAACAGCACTGGAGAAACGTGATGAGGTTCTTGCTCTATATGCTATGTTCTATACTGTCTGTGGCCTGGCCTGTTTAGCCCCATAGTGACGGCTCAGCCCTGATAGAGTGAGCGGGTCCTGTACAACCCCATAGTGACGGCTCAGCCCTGATAGAGTGAGCGGGGCCTGTATAGCCCCATAGTGATGGCTCAGCCCTGATAGAGGGAACGGGGCCTATATAGCCCCATAGTGATGGCTCAGCCCTGATAGAGGGAACGGGGCCTATATAGCCCCATTGTGATGGCTCAGCCCTGATAGAGGGAACGGGGCCTATATAGCCCCATAGTGACGGCTCAGCCCTGATAGAGTGAGCGGGGCTTGTATGCCCCATAGTGACGACTCAGCCCTGATAGAGTGAGCGGGGCTTGTATAGCCCCATAGTGACGGCTCAGCCCTGATAGAGGGAGCGGGGCCTGTATAGTCCCATAGTGACGGCTCAGCCCTGATAAAGTGAGCGGGGCATGAATAGCCCCATAGTGACGGCTCAGCCCTGATAGAGTGAGCGGGGATTATATGCCCCATAGTGACGGGTCAGCCCTGATAAAGTGAGCGGGGCCTGTATGCCCCATAGAGACGGGTCAGCCCTGATAGAGGGAGAGGGGACTGTACAGCCCCATAGTGACGGCTCAGCCCTGTTAGAGGGAATGGGGGCTGTACAGCCCCATAGTGACGGCTCAGCCCTGATAGAGTTTAGCGGGGACTGTACAGCCCCATAGTGACGGGTCAGCCCTGATAGAGGGAGCGGGGAGTGTACAGCCCCATAGTGACGGCTCAGCCCTGATAGAGAGAGTGGGGACTATACAGCCCCATAGTGCCCTCAGGCCACTACTCTACTATCACATACAGTTGAAGTCAGAAGTTTACATACACCTTAGCCAAATACATTTAAACTCAATTTTTCACAATTCCTGACATTTAATCCTAGTAAAAATTCCCTGTTTTAGGTCAGTTAGGATCACCACTTTATTTTAAGAATGTGAAATGTCAGAATAATAGTAGAGAGAATGGTTTATTTCAGCTTTCATTTATTTCATCACATTCCCAGTGGGTCAGAAGTTTACATACACTCAATTAGTATTTGGTAGCATTGTCTTTAAATTGTTTAACTTGGGTCAAACGTTTCGAGTAGCCTTCCACAATCTTCCCACAATAAGTTGGGTGAATTTTGGCCCATTCCTCCTGACAGAGCTGGTGTAACTGAGTCAGGTTTGTAGGCCTCCTTGCTCGCACACGCTTTTTCAGTTGTGGCCACACATTTTCTATAGGATTGAGGTCAGGGCTTTGTTATGGCCACCCCAAAACCTTGACTTTATTGTCCTTAAGCCATTTTGCCACAACTTCGGAAGTATACTTGGGGTCATTGTCCATTTGGAAGACCCATTTGCGACCAAGCTTTAACTTCCTGACTGATGTCTTGAGATGTTGCTTCAATATATCCACATAATTTTCCTTCCTCATGATGCCATCTATTTTGTGAAGTGCACCAGTCCCTCCTGCAGCAAAGTACCCCCACAGCATGATGCTGCCACCCCTGTGCTTCACGGTTGGGATGGTGTTCTTCGGCTTGCAAGCAACCCCCTTTTTCCTCCAAACATTACGATGGTCATTATGGCCAAACAGTTCTATTTTTGTTTCATCAGACCAGAAGACATTTCTCCAAAAGGTACGATCTTTGTCCCCATGTGCAGTTGCAAACCGTAGTCTGGCTTTTTTATGGCGGTTTTGGACCAGTGGCTTCTTCCTTGCTGAGCGGCCTTTCAGGTTATGTTGATATTGGATACATACTTTTGTACCTGTTTCCTCCAGCATCTTCACAAGGTCCTTTGCTGTTGTTCTGGGATTGATTTTCACTTTTCGCACCAAAGTACGTTCATCTCTAGGAGACAGAACGTGTCTCCTTCCTGAGCGGTATGACAGCTGCGTGGCCCCATTATGTTTATACTTGCGTACTATTGTTAGTACAGATGAACGTGGTACCTTCAGTCATTTGGAAATTGCTCCCATGGATGAACCAGGCTTTTCCCATGATGTCAAGCAAAGAGGCACTGAGTTTGAAGGTAGGCCTTGAAATACATCCACAGGTACACCTCCAATTGACTCAAATCAGAAGCTTCTAAAGCCATGACATCATTTTCTGGAATTTTCCAAGCTGTTTAAAGGCACAGTGAACTTAATGTATGTAAACTTCTGACCCACTGGAATTGTGATACAGTTAATTAAATTAAGTAAAATAATCTGCCTGTAAACAATTGTTGGAAAAATAACTTGTGTCAAAACTATAGTTGCCAAAACTATAGTTCGTTAACAAGAAATTTGTGGAGTGGTTGAAAAACGAGTTTTAATGACTCCAAGTGTATGTAAACTTCCGACTTCAACTGTATCTACAATACAACATCCATGTGTATGTGTGTGTAGAGTGCGTGTCTTATCATGTGTATGTGTGTCTGTGCCTGTGTGTGTGTGTCTCTTCACAGTCCCCGCTGTGTATTTTTTTCTGTTTTTTAAATCTGATTCTACTGCTTGCATCAGTGACCATGGCTCTATTTAGTACTGTGTGTCTCCCATAGTCTGTTCTTGACTTGGGTATTGTGAAGAGACCTTTGGTGGCATGTCTTGTGGGGTATGCATGGGTGTCTGAGCAGTGTGCTAGCAGTTTAAACATACATTCAGCAAGTCAACACTTCTTACAAAAACAAGTAGTGATGAAGTCAATCTCTCCTCCACCATGAGAGGTTTACATGCATGTTATTAATGTTAGCTCTCCATGTACATTTAAGTCCAGCCGTGCTGCCCTGTTCTGAACCAATTGTAATTTTCCGAGGTCCCTCTTTGTGGCACCTGACCACACGACTGAACAGTAGTCCAGGTGTGACAAAACTAGGGCCTGTAGAACCTGCCTTGTTGATAGTGTTGTTAAAAAGGCAGAGCAGCGCTTTATTATTGATAGATCTCCCCATCTTAGCTACTGTTGTATCAACATGTTTTGACCATAACAGTTTACAATCCAGGGTTACTCCAAGCAGTTTAGTCACCACAACTTGCTCAATTTCCACATGATTTATTACAAGATTTAGTTGAGGTTTAGGGTTTAGTGAATGATTTGTCCCAAATACAATGCTTTTAGTTTTAGAATATTGCCACTCCTATTTGCTATATCTTGAATCTAAGCCTACTAGAAAGTGTGTGCCCTCAGGCCTGGAGGGAAGCAAAGGTAATTCTGCTACCCAAGAATAGTAAAGCCCCCTTTACTGGCTCAAATAGCCTGTTACAAACCCTTAGTAAACTTCTGGGAAACATTGTGTTAGACCAGATGCAATGCTATTTTACTGTAAACAAATTGACAACAGCCTTTCAGCACACTTATAGGGAAGGACATTCAACAAGCATGGCACTTCCAAAAAAGACTGATGATTGGCTGAGAGAAATTAATGATAAAAGATTGTGGGAGCTGTTTTGTTAGACTTCAGTGTGGCTTTTGACATTATCGATCATAGTCTGCTGATGGAAAAACGTATGTGTTATGGCTTTACACCCCAGCACCAGGAGCTCTCTCTCTCTGTTGTCAGGAGCCCTGCATCCCAGCACCACGAGCTCTCTCTCTCTCTGTTGTCAGGAGCCCTGCATCCCAGCACCACGAGCTCTCTCTCTCTCTGTTGTCAGGAGCCCTGCATCCCAGCACCAGGAGCTCTCTCTCTCTCTGTTGTCAGGAGCCCTGCATCCCAGCACCAGGAGCTCTCTCTCTCTGTTGTCAGGAGCCCTGCATCCCAGCACCACGAGCTATCTCTCTCTCTGTTGTCAGGAGCCCTGCATCCCAGCACCAGGAGCTCTCTCTCTCTGTTGTCAGGAGCCCTGCATCCAAGCACCAGGAGCTCTCTCTCTCTGTTGTCAGGAGCCCTGCATCCAAGCACCAGGATCTCTCTCTCTCTCTCTCTGTTGTCAGGAGGTGTGTTGATTAACTTGTTTTCCAGATGATCCGAGCATCTAGCTCTCTGCTCTGTATGAGAATGTGGCCACTGTGACCTACCCAGAACCACCTGCCTTTTGTACTCTCACAGCATAGCTAGCTTCTCCACTTTCCAAATACAAGGGTATGTGTGTGTGTGTGTGTGTGTGTGTGTGTGTGTGTGTGTGTGCTGCAGAAACACTCAGTGATGAGTTATTTGCCATTTGGCATGGAGAGTGGAGTAGAGGAGTGGGATGAGAAGACAAGCAGCTGAAGCATAATTAGCTGTAATGAGGCCTCCTAATAGCGGAAAAGCCATCTAGACTGATGCTCCAAACCTAAATAGGCTAAATAAAACCCTGGGAACGAACCCGGGGAACGTCTCTGCAAGCCAGCCTGCCACACATGGAGTAAACTTAGAATAATGTACTTGGTAAAAGAAGTGAAACATCAGTGTATACATGTACTGACTTAAATATTATTACGTATCTACAGTGTATGTCAATTAATATACAGTATTCAGTCTCTCATTCAGTAGGATAGAGGAACCATATAGTTCAGTATAAACGTACACCGCCCAATATTATGTTATCTATAATTTCAATACGCTTTTCTACTTTCTTCTGTCATGTTTGAATAAAACGTCTTATCTAAAATAGTCTATAGCAGTGGAGAATAAAGCCTTGTTCACATTTCCTGATCATAGATTTGATACTTCAATGGATTGGGTGAGCCATTATCGGAGTCAATGGCATTTCACTCTTCTTCAAACGGAGGGATTTGAATAATAATATAATATGACATTTAGCAGACGCTTTTATCCAAAGCAACATACAGTCATGTGTGCATACATTTTTACGTATGGGTGGTCCCGGGGATCGAACCAACTACCCTAGCGTTACAAGCGCCATGCTCTACCAATTGAGCTACAGAGGACCACAAGAATGTTGGATCTCTATGGAGGGGGCGAGAGATGGGGTGATGAGGGGTGTCTGTAGTGAGGGAGAGGTGAGCAGACAGGCCACCCATATGGAGAGCAGCTGATTTTCTGAGCACAGCCCCCCCACCACCACACACACACACCCCTCCTCTACCCCCCGACCCCCTCCTCTACTCCTGAATCCCGCACACTGCTGTGCCTGACAAGGGGATGTCTTTTATGGGGCAGCCAACACAAGCAATTCACAGGCCATAACTCCTTGTCTCAACGGTTTTTGTTTGACCATAAATTACTGGGATAGAGTGCCCAGGGGATCTTATTCATTTAGCTACTAGGATTATTGCTCACGGAGACACAGGGAGCATTTGTGTGTATGGTTTTTGTGTGAGAGGGTATCTGTGTATGAGAGAGGCAATTTGCGGGAGAGAGAGAGAGTGTGTTTGTGTACAGTGTATGTTTGTGCATGTCTGCATGTGTGTGTGTACGTGCATGTGTGCATGTTGTGTGTGCGTTTGTATGTGCATGTGTGTATGCATTTGTGTGTGTGTGTGTGTGTGTGTGTGTGCTAGTATGTTTGTGTGCGTGTGTGTGCGCATGCGTTGGTGTGTGTGTGCATTCGTGTGTGTGTGCATTCGTGTGTGTTGTGTGTGTGTGTGTATTGGGATTGTTCCTCAGCATCAGTGTGTTGTGACCTGGTCTTGAACCATAAAGAGTGGCCGGTGCAGGTTGAATGGTGCTGGAAGGTAAACACAGGGCCTGCAGCTTTAGCCGAGCACTGGGTGTCATTAAGGCCTAACCGTGTGTCACTCACAGCCATGGCTGCTTTATGGGCCACATCAAACCTACACTCTTAGAAAAAGGGGTTCCGTAAGAGAACCCTTTTTGGTTCCAGGTAAAACCAATTTGGGTTTCATGTAGAACCCTCTGTGGAAATGGTTCTACATGGAACTGAAAAGGGTTCTACCTGGAACCAAAAGGGTTCTACCTGGAATCAAAGGGTTCTCCTATGGGGACAGCCGAAGAACCCTTTTTTTCTAAGAGTATACACACACACGCACACACACTCCTGCCGAGCAAGCTTGTCTTAGCACACAGAGCCTACCTGGGGGGCATGTCCTTGGCATTGCTAACACAACATGAGTAGTGTAAGCATGTGTTTGTGTGTGTGCCTGTGTGTGTGTGTGTACCATGTGTGTGTTTCTGTGTGTGTGTGTGTCGCTCTACCCTGCTGCTTAAAAGCTCTGCCAGGGCCAAACTTCATTCTACATCCACTCCATTTCATTCACACTGGACAGGTCTAGAGAGCTATAGGGAGCTCCCCCTGCTGGAGGTCATTGGACCCTCCGCTGCCTCCGGTTTGATTGGCAGGTGGATGTGTTTGGACTATTCCAATACAGTTAAGGGGGGCACTCAGTTTTACACATCATCCCCATCATCAAAGGTCTCTTTACTAGAGATCAATCCATCACTGTAACCTGTGGAATTTAGCTTCAGGACAGGAAACTTTTACATCCGATTATTCTTCAAGACCTTAACCACCACAGCACTGTACATGTAGGAGGCTACATACAGCAGGCTATGGGACAACAAAAAGCCCATTCTGGACTGGAAGATTGAAAAGGACTGATAGAGAGTAGGAGAGTACAGGAGATGACCAAGTGGCTAGGTTTCTGTCTGAGGAGTCGCAGGTTTATCACTGAAACACCGATTTAACAGCAGAGGAGATAGGGTAGTCTCTCTTAACACACCATATAAAATGACGTATAGCCCCATAGCTTTCTCAGAATGCTAGTTTAAGGCAAATCTCAGTCCCCTTAAATGTTTCTCTTTGGTTGTGTAACACTAGCTGTGTGTTATGCTCATAACAAAAGAAGCCTTGGGCTTAGTGTTTTGGAAAAAGTTGGAAAAAATCTTTATGGAGTTGACCCTTCTTACATTTATTTCTGTTGTCCCAGAGTATTTTCCTCTAGCAGTGTCCACGGTCGCCCCGGTCGACTAGGTCAGGTTCTGGCGGGGTCCTGTGTAGACACAGGAAGTGGGGATGACAGGGGCCTCAGCGGAGCAGTGCAGCATGTGATTGGCCCCCACAGAGCTGGTGATTAATGAGCATGGGAACAGAGGGAGTACGTACGGGGCCTCCGGGGGCCACAGCGAACAGCCCTGTATAACTGTCAGTCAGACCTGCTGAGGAAAACACCAACAAGAGCCTCGGAGATGCAGGCCAGTGGCCGTATCCACCACTGTAATCTTATTCATTATTACCTAAAATTGAAAGCTGATCCTAGATAAACACTCCTACTCTGAGACGCTTTGAGAAATACGACCCCAGGTCTGAGGGATAGTGCAGGAGAGAGTCTGTCTGGCCCTAAATATGGTTGCCACCCCCATTAGTCTCCTCCTCACTTAGCTAAACTAATGGCTGTGAGAAGAGAGAGACTACCTCAACTAAATTGTTATAAATGCTACTGTTGTTATTTTTAATTGCATTGAGTGCATGTGAAGTGTCAGTCTTGCCCCCCTGTCATATCACTGCAAAATGAGGACCATAATGAAAATAAGCCTCCGAGCTTGATTGTGTTTTTATTCTGGATATGTTTTTATGTATGTAATGTTGTCTCCTGCTGTAGCAGCCTACTACTGTTAATGATCCAATAAATTCAATCAAATAACCACCTCCATTGTGTCCTCCACTAACTTCTCATAATACTCTTCTTTTTTTTATTATTTTTTTTTAGGGGGTAGATCAGCGTTAATATTGCAGATAGATTGTAACTTCCATTAATGTAATTGTCTGCATCACTTCCAATCCCCCATATGTTTTATTTTCTCGCATTTATATATATATATATATATATATATATATATATATATATATATATATATATACACATATACACATACATACATACAATAATATACATTTCCTTATTTTATTTTTATATTTCCCTTTATTACTTTCCAACCACACCACCCCTAATTGGAGTAAACTAGTGAACAACAATGCTTAGGCCTCTACTTCCAGCTTATACATACTATATACATTTTATGGACACAGTCAATTTTACAATAATTATATTTTGTTTGTTTTTACTCCTGAACTTCCTCAACCCTCTACCTCTCCGATCATTTTCATGATGTCCATCCGGTTTGCTTCTATATGCCATATCTTTCTAACTAACTCTTTAACAAAAGCTCTCAACCTATAACCTATATACTTATTATGGACACAGTATGCTTACATTATTAGTTATCTTGTTGTTATTAGTTGTTGTTAGTTGTTATTAGTCCCATCCATCAACTCCATTCAACACCACCCATCTATCTCTTAACACCATCCAAATTGGATTTCTATTTGCCATATATTTTTCAACTGTACTGTGATGTTTTACAAAAGTTCTGAACCTTTCTATTCTCATTGTTTCTGCAGATTGTAAATTGAAAATAATTTTTTTTGCTAAAAGTATTATTATATTATTGATCGATTGACTATGACTTTTCAGATCACCCAGTAATGCTGTCTGCAGGGTTAGCTCCAGGTAAATATTGCAATCCTTTAGCCATTCCTGGACCTGTGTCCAAAAACAAGCTACAAATGGACAGTACCAAAACAAATGATCTAATGATTCTGTCTCTTCGCAGCAAAATCTGCAGAGCTGGGAAGATTGTATCCCCCATATAAATAACATTCTATTGGTAGCAAGAATTTTATATAATAATTTAAGTTTTGAATCCGGCGTCGTTTTGCGTATCAGTTCATAAACACTATGCCATGGGTACGTCAAAAATCTCTTCCCAACAATTTTGCAATCTATATGGGATGGCTGTCAATCCTTTGGTCCTTAAATGAAACTGGTATACTTTGTTATTTATCACAGTTTTCTTTAACCAATTATGTTCTTTAATGCAAGGCCGCCAGACAAGTTCCTTACATTTTCCCCCTTCCACTTTCCTCTTCCAGTTTTGCGGTAATGCTGCAATTATTTGGTTGTAATTTTGGGTAGAGCAGACATTTCCATATGTTTTTGTTAGCTGCATGTGCGACATAACTCCACCAGTCCTACCGATGATATCATTTACAAAGATTATACCTTTTTTAAACATTTTGTCAAAAAAAAGGTTTTTTATCAATTAGTATATTTGAGTTTAACCACAATATTTGTTGCATTATTTGTTCTGTTGTTTCTGGAGGATTAAATTGAAATTGCAACCAACTTTCTATGGCTTGTTTTAGAAATAGTGATATTTGGGAGATGATTTCCTTTTCAAATAACTGAAAGTGTGAGGTTGTAATCTGAATAAAGGGAAAAAGGCCATTCTTGAACATTGGGTGAGACAATCTTACTAATTTGCTAGAGAACCAGTTCCGATTTAAGTATAACTTTTGTATGACTGAAGCTTTTAGTGATAGGTCTAATGCTTTAATATTTAATAATTTCTGTTCTCATTCATTATATAAATAGGCCCGTATAATTTTGTCTGGCTTGCCGTTCCAAATAAAATTGAATATTTTTTTCTCATATAATTTTAAAAACTGTTCGCTAGGCGTAGGCTAGACCATAAGCAAATAGGTCAACTGGGATAATACTAAAGAGTTAATCAAGGTGATTTTTCCACAAATTGACAGGTATTTACCTTTCCATGGTAGCAAGATCTTATTTATTTTTGCTAACTTTCTATTAACATTTATTGGAGTGAGATCATTTATTTCATTTGGGATATGTATTCCGAGTATATCCACATCCCCATCAGACCATTTTATTGGTAAACTACATGGAAATGTAATTTTTTTATTTTTTTGTGATCCAATACGTAATATAGTACATTTATCTTAATTTGGTTGTAATCCAGAGAAGTTAGAAAATGTATCTATTGTGGAGGGATTCAAGTTGTGGATTTAAAAGAAACATGAATCATCAGCGATCAATGACACTTTTGTTTTTAAGCCCTGGATTTCTAGTCCTTTGATATTATTGTTGGATCTGATTTTAATAACTAACATCTCGATGGCCATAATAAATAGATATGCCGATAGTGGACAACCTTGTTTCACTCCTCTTGACAGTTTAAAACGTTCGGAGAAATAGCCATTATTTACTATTTTACACGTAGGGTTACTATACATGATCACAGCACTGAAGTGTAAGGGACCTCCAATTTTTTTAATGGACTGGATTTTTGTATTTTCCACTTGTATCCTGTTTCAGTAATAATGAAATCAGACCTTCTTCTTGAGTGTCTGATAATCTACCATTTACATAGGAGTGGTTAAAACATGCTAATAACGGTCCTCTGAGTATATCAAAAAAGGTTTGGTATACATCGACTGGTATGACATCCAATCCTGAAGTTTTCCTGGACATAAAATCTTTAATTGCATCCAGAAGTTCCTCCTCTGTAATTTCACCTTCACATGAGTCTTTCTGTATGGCTGTTAATTTTACATTATCAATAGAAAAAAATCTCTACAATTAGCTTCAGTTAGAGGAGATGGAGGCTGTCACGACTTCGGCCGAGGCTGCCTCCCCTCCTTGATCGGGCAGGCTTCGGCGTTCGTCGTCACTGGAGTACTAACCACCGCCGCCCCAATCATCATCACAATTGTCTTGCCTCGTTATCACACACACCTGGTTCTAATCCCCTAATTAGTCAGTGTATAAGTGTTCCCTCTGCCCCCTTGTCCTTGTGGGTAATTGTTTATTGTGAAGGTTAGTGAAGCTCGGTGGAGCTCATGTATTTTGTTAGACAGGAGTATTTTCCTGTGTGCCTTGTATTTTCCAGTGCACCTGTTATTTGCCCTGGAGTGTGTTTGACACAGTTCTACGTAAACCTGTATTTTGCGGATTAAAGCCTGTTATTCTGTGATTTACCCTCCTGTGCCTGACTCCTTCAACACCACCTCATCACAGAGGCGACTGAAACGAAAACATATGCTTAAAGTACTTTGTTTCCTCCTTCAAAATATAACTTGGTGAATTATGGGTGACTCCGTCATTTGTAACCAGTTTCAATAAATTATTTTTGGTAGCATTCCTATGTTGAAGATTAAAAAAGAATTTGGTGCATTTTTCTCCATATTCCATCCAGTTTGCTTTATTTTTATAATATATTACACTTGATCTTTCTTGAATAAGTTTCTAAATTTATTTTTGTTTTTCTCTAATTTATTCTGAGCCTCTATGTTACAGTTTTTATTGCTATCTATCTGTTCTGTTAGACCTTCTATTTCCTTTGTTAGTATGGACTCTTTTGACCTAAATTGCTTTTGTTTTCGAGATGAGTACTGAATTGCATGACCTCTAAAGGCACATTTAAAGGTGTCCCATATAATAAGGGGATTTGCTGTACCTATGTTATGGTTAAAAACAAGTTATCATCCAATAGGCTTTGATAACATTTCCAATATCCTTGACCACGTGGAAATTCAGTAAGAGTAATGTATATGCCAATTATATGATGGTCCGACCGCATTCTGTCCCCCATCAACACTTTTTTAACTTAACCAACGAGAATGACATAAGAAAGAAGTCAAGACGACTAGCTTGATTGAGTCTCCGCCATATATATCTCACTAGATCAGGATATTTCAGCCTCCATATACAGTGAGGGAAAAAAGTATTTGATCCCCTGCTGTTTTTGTACGTTTGCCCACTGACAAAGACATGATCAGTCTATAATTTTAATGATAGGTTTATTTGAACAGTGAGAGACAGAATAACAACAACAAAATCCAGAAAAACGCATGTCAAAAATGTTAGAAATTGATTTGCATTTTAATGAGGGAAATAAGTATTTGACCCCTCTGCAAAACATGACTTAGTACTTGGTGGCAAAACTCTTGTTGGCAATCACAGAGGTCAGACGTTTCTTGTAGTTGGCCACCACGTTTGCACACATCTCAGGAGGGATTTTGTCCCACTCCTCTTTGCAGATCTTCTCCAAGTCATTAAGGTTTCAAGGCTGACATTTGGCAACTCGAACCTTCAGCTCCCTCCACAGATTTTCTATGGGATTAAGGTCTGGAGACTGGTTAGGCCACTCCAGGACCTTAATGTGCTTCTTCTTGAGCCACTCCTTTGTTACCTTGGCCGTGTGTTTTGGTTCATTGTCATGCTGGAAAACCCATCCACGACCCATTTTCAATGCCGTGGCAGAGGGAAGGAGGTTCTCACCCAAGATTTGACGGTACATGGCCCCGTCCATTGTCCCTTTGATGCAGTGAAGTTGTCCTGTCCCCTTAGCAGAAAAACACCCCCAAAGCATAATGTTTCCACCTCCATGTTTGACGGTGGGGATGGTGTTCTTGGGGTCATAGGCAGCATTCATCCTCCTCCAAACACGGCAAGTTGAGTTGATGCCAAAGAGCTCGATTTTGGTCTCATCTGACCACAACACTTTCACCCAGTTCTCCTCTGAATCATTCAGATGTTCATTGGCAAACTTCAGACGGGCATGTATATGTGCTTTCTTGAGCAGGGGGACCTTGCGGGTGCTACAGTCCTTCACGGCATAGTGTGTTACCAATTGTTTTCTTGGTGACTATGGTCTCAGCTGCCTTGAGATCATTGACAAGATCCTCCCCTGTAGTTCTGGGCTGATTCCTCACCGTTCTCATGATCATTGCAACTCCACGAGGTGAGATCTTGCATGGAGCCCCAGGCCGAGGGAGATTGACAGGTCTTTTGTGTTTCTTCCATTTGCGAATAATCGCACCAACTGTTGTCACCTTCTCACCAAGCTGCTTGGCGATGGTCTTGTAGCCCATTCCAGCCTTGTGTAGGTCTACAATCTCATTTTTGACATGTGTTTTTCTGGATTTTTTTGTTGTTATTCTGTCTCTCACTGTTCAAATAAACCTACCATTAAAATTATAGACTGATCATTACTTTGTTATTGGGCAAACGTACAAAATCAGCAGGGGATCAAATACTTTTTTCCCTCACTGTATCTATTAGTTCTAATGTATCCATGACATTCATGATTTCCTTAAGAGCATGAGGGTGATTGTTTGTAGTGTGATTTCCTTTACAGTCCATTGAGCTATTTAAAACGGTATTATAAACTCCCACCATAATAATAGAGTCTTGAATTGCTTGCAGGGTTGATAATTTATTATATATATTGTCAAAGATATGCAGATCATCGTTATTTGGCCCGTAAAGGTTAATGAGCCATATCTGTTTATGGTCCAATAACATATTTAAAATAATCCATCTACCTTGCATATCTGTTTGGACAATTTGCACATTCGGATCGAAATTACTGTTAATTAATATCATCACCCCTTTTGAGTTTCTTTACCCATGGGAGAAGTATATTTTCATCTAGAATTGTTGAATGAGTTTCCTGTAAACAATATATATTATATTCCTTCTCTTTGAGCCTTGTACATATTGTTCTTCTTTTGTTATTATTTGCTAAGCCATTACAATTATAACTGACTATACTTATTTCACCATATACCATAATGAGATACAAGTTTCAAAACTATTTATCATTATATATGTTTGTAAATGTACCAATAAAAAATGTTGATGATAAAAAAAACATGATATTTGCATTGCTACTAAGTAACCCTCCAATTGTTCTCCACTAATTCCCTCGCTAAAGCCCCTCCCCGTCCCAAGTTGGGCCGTCATCCCAGTGATCGGCATACCACCCCCGTCCCTCCGGATCCCTAGGGCCCCGAGAGGCCAGGACCCATCCATCGAAAACAGCACACAGTGCCACCCACAAAACAGAAGCAGGTCAACCGCCAAAAGCATTTCCAATGCTCTCACCTCAATATATATATATATATATATATATTTAAAAATATATATCTATTCAAATATCTTGCATATCTAATTTTCCAGCATTATCAATTAATATGCGTAATAATGTCGGCAGTTCATGCGTAGGATTTTAACCCATAACACGGATTGCCATTGTATTACATTTCATTTTTGACAAGCAATTATTATTTTAGCAAACAATTATTGTGGTTCATCCTATATTCTCCCTAACATCCTTACCTCACTTGCAACAGATGTGGGATAAACACACACGCACATTCTCTATCACACTCAACCCCTTTCCTCCACAATCAACCATAAAATCAGATGCTCAACAGTTGTTACATCCAAGAGCCCAACTCAAGAAAGGACCTGATTTACGAATGCATATACAGTGGGGAAAAAAAGTATTTAGTCAGCCACCAATTGTGCAAGTTCTCCCACTTAAAAAGATGAGAGAGGCCTGTAATTTTCATCATAGGTACACGTCAACTATGACAGACAAAATGAGAAAAAAAAAACCAGAAAATCACATTGTGGGATTTGTAATGAATTTATTTGCAAATTATGGTGGAAAATAAGTATTTGGTCAATAACAAAAGTTTCTCAATACTTTGTTATATACCCTTTGTTGGTAATGACACAGGTCAAACGTTTTCTGTAAGTCTTCACAAGGTTTTCACACACTGTTGCTGGTATTTTGGTCCATTCCTCCATGCAGATCTCCTCTAGAGCAGTGATGTTTTAAGGCTGTCGCTGGGCAACACAGACTTTCAACTCCCTCCAAAGATTTTCTATGGGGTTGATATCTGGAGACTGGCTAGGCCACTCCAGGACCTTGAAATGCTTCTTACGAAGCCACTCCTTCGTTGCCCGGGCGGTGTGTTTGGGATCATTGTCATGCTGAAAGACCCAGCCACGTTTCATCTTCAATGCCCTTGCTGATGGAAGGAGGTTTTCACTCAAAATGTCACGATACATGGCCCCATTCATTCTTTCCTTTACACGGATCAGTCGTCCTGGTCCCTTTGCAGAAAAACAGCCCCAAAGCATGATGTTTCCACCCCCATGCTTCACAGTAGGTATGGTGTTCTTTGGATGCAACTCGGCATTCTTTGTTCTCCAAACACGACGAGTTGAGTTTTTACCAAAAAGTTATATTTTGGTTTCATCTGACCATATGCCATTCTCCCAATCCTCTTCTGGATCATCCAAATGCACTCTAGCAAACTTCAGACGGGTCTGGACATGTACTGGCTTAAGCAGGGGGACACGTCTGCACTGCAGGATTTGAGTCCCTGGCGGCGTAGTGTGTTACTGATGGTAGGCTTTGTTACTTTGGTCCCAGCTCTCTGCAGGTCATTCACTAGGTCCCCCCGTGTGGTTCTGGGATTTTTGCTCACCGTTCTTGTGATCATTTTGACCCCACGGGGTGAGATCTTGCGTGAAGCCCCAGATCGAGGGAGATTATCAGTGTTCTTGTATGTCTTCCATTTCCTAATAATTGCTCCCACAGTTGATTTCTTCAAACCAAGCTGCTTACCTATTGCAGATTCAGTCTTCCCAGCCTGGTGCAGGTCTACAATTTTGTTTCTGGTGTCCTTTGACAGCTCTTTGGTCTTGGCCATAGTGGAGTTTGGAGTGTGACTGTTTGAGGTTGTGGACAGGTGTCTTTTATACTGATAACAAGTTCAAACAGGTGCCATTAATACAGGTAACGAGTGGAGGACAGAGGAGCCTCTTAAAGAAGAAGTTACAGGTCTGTGAGAGCCAGAAATCTTGCTTGTTTGTAGGTGACCAAATACTTATTTTCCACCATAATTTGAAAATAAATTCATAAAAAATCCTACAATGTGATTTTCTAGATTTTTTTCCCTCAATTTGTCTGTCATAGTTTACGTGTACCTATGATGAAAATTACAGGCCTCTCTCATATTTTTAAGTGGGAGAACTTGCACAATTGGTGGCTGACTAAATACTTTTTTCCCCCACTGTATGTCAAGTCCTAAGTGATGGAGATCAGATCCACCCTCTTCACCTGAGACATTTTTCCCAAGTATCTCTGTGCAGTCAGACCTTTGATTATTTTGTGCCACATTGATAAGCCCCCACTCTGATTGTCCGAGTGTGACCCCCTCCCCATGGGTTACTGCTGCCAGTTTTGCCAGCACTGCCACTACCTGGGTGGGGGTACCCCACCGGAATCCCCACCGGCTAGGTACAAGGTCGTCAAGGTTCTCATCAGCAGCTTTGAGAATTTCCTTGTATATTATGCTGTCCCATCAGGGGGCTCTGGCTTTGTAGGACCAACCCTGCCAGGCAGGCTCAGAATCTTGAGGGGGCGGTGCTGCTCTGGTAGGTCTCTGACCGCATTTATTTTTCTGTTTTGGCAGCATATAGTAAACTCACAGCAGGTCCATAAAACAGATGGGGACTTCTCTTTGGTGTATGGGTCGCTCAGTTGGGTGTCTAGGATATAGGGTTGGGGATCGTTCCATCATGATAGGACAATAAAAATAATTATATTAGATTTTAAAATGTATATCCCTCATCTGCACAAAATTGAAAGCTCTCTCTCACAACCCCTGCTCACAGACACACGTTGGTTCTGGGATATGCAACCATTTCCTTTCTCAATCACTTAAAGCCACACTTATTCAAACACAAAAACGCACACCACACCTTCCATTACAATTCCTCCACACATACCCACATACTGTGCCTTCTATGTCTTCTGTTTGCTATGTTTTTATCTCCACAATGTTGGTTGAGTACTTGTGTTCTAATTTAGTTGTATTTGAAGATGTATTATTTTGCTTGTTATCTTTTCTTGTAATACTGTCTTTTCCCTTTATAAAATACTATACCTACTATAAATGTGCTTTATTATTACAATCCCTACCATGGCTAGTATTGCGTGTTCCATTATTTGACTCCTCTATTAGAACTTTCAGAATAGCCATGGAGTAGTCTTTGTGTCGCGGAACATTTGGTTGTCAATATACAGTTTATCGACAACAAGAGCAACACGCTTCCCTTTTGATCTATTTTCCTTGAAGATTGGATACAGAACTTTGCGCCGTTCTGCAATCTCCCTCGGGAACTGATCATTCATGCCTATTTTCGTGCCAGCAAGTCTTTTACCTTTCCTTTTAACCATTACTTTATCCTTAAAAAAAGCAAATTTGGCAACGATTGGACGCTCATATCTCTGTCCTCTTTGTCCGAAACGGTGTACACGTTCGAGTTGGATTTTGTCGACAGCCTCGAGTGAAATTTGAAGCGCTGTAAGAAAGAAGTCCTTCACTATTTTTTCTGTAATCTCTCCCTCTTTTTCCTGGATACCCGTAAGTACTAGATTTTCTCTCATCGATCTAGTTTGTATGTCTAGTAAGGCTTCTCTCAGAAAGTTGTTCTCCTTTTTAAGTTACTTAACATCCGTTTCCATCCTAGTGACTGTCCCTTTTAGTTTTTTTGTATCGCTCTCCATTATCGCAGCTTTTCCGTCACTCATTTCAAGACTCGCCTTCAACTCTTTTGTTTGTAACTAAACTGTTATAAATGCTACTGTTGTTGTTTTTAATTGCATTGAGTGCATGCAAAATGAGGACCATAATGAAAATAAGCCTCCGAGCTTGATTGTGTTTTTATTCTGGATATTTTTTTATGTATGTAAAGTTGTCTCCTGCTGTAGCAGCCTACTACTGTTAATGATCCAATAAATTAAATCAACCAACCACCGCCATTGTGTCGTCAACTAACCTCTCATAATACTCATTAGAAAAAACTGGAAAAAATATCTCTACCTTCACAATGTTCAGTCGCCAAATTTACCCCAAGACCAATAAATTCTACATTACTCAATTGCATGGATTTCTCTTTAGCTCTCTCTGTTTCGTTCACACACTCAAATCCTTTCTCTCCAGATCAAACAGTAGAACCCCCATCATACATCAGACATGTGTGAGGGCAGTAGAGTGATGGAAGTGTCTGAGGTTGTGACAGAGGACTCGTAACTAGGACTCCAGGGCTCCGTCCCAAATGGCACCCTATTCCCTACATAGTGCACTACATTTGGGATTCAACTCCAGGACTCCAGGACCACGCTGTGGGAGGCTGGCATCCATCTCCTCCCCTGGCCATTCACAACATGCTCCAAATAGGAGCTATACAATAATATTAGTGTGAACTTTCTAAAAGGCCAGACAGGCCCAAAATAATTTCCCCCGACAAAGGCTTTGGGTTTGGGTGTGACCCATCCCCCTCTCTGACTAGCTCTTCTACCAAAAACTAAAAACCAATGAGTTTACATGGCAACAGTGTTTTTGTGTTTCAGAATGTCTGAGTCATAGATACTCAAGTCTCACAAATAAAGATGAACATTTATAATAATATCTGTTATTTTTGGATGAGGTATATTTCTATAGATACTATGTATTAGTATACATAATAACATTAAAACGAACAATGTGTTTAATAGTTACACTGTGATCCAGAAAAGGGGTTGTCATTTAATTCTAGATATCATTTTACTGTATCCTTGAGCATAAGTGGTCCGTTATCCTGTGTGGCTTCGCGCTCACAGGAGAGAGAGAGAGAGAGAGAGAGAGAGAGCGAGAGAGAGAGAGAGAGAGAGAGAGAGAGAGAGAGAGAGAGAGAGAGAGAGAGAGAGAGAAGGGGGACAGAGAGAGAGAGAGAGAGAGAGGAGAGAGAAGGGGGACAGAGAGAGAGAGAGAGAGAGAGAGAGAGAGAGAGAGAGAGAGAGAGAGAGAGAGAAGGGAGAGAGAGAGGAGAGAGAAGGGGGACAGAGAGAGAGAGAGAGAGAGAGAGAGAGAGAGAGAGAGAGAGAGAGAGAGAGAGAGAGAGAGAGAGAGAGAGAGAGAGAGAGAGAGAGAGAGAGAGAGAGAGAGAGAGAGAGAGAGAGAGAGAGAGAGAGAGAGAGAGAGAGAGAGAGAGAGAGAGAGAGAGAGAGAGAGAGAGAGAGAGAGCGAGAGAGAGAGAGAGAGAGAGAGAGAGAGAGAGAGAGAGAGAAGGGGACAGAGAGAGAGGGAGAGAGAGAGAGAGAGAGAGAGAGAGAGAGAGAGAGAAGGGGGGACAGAGAGAGAGAGAGAGAGAGAGAGAGAGAGAGAGAGAGAGAGCGAGAGAGAGAGAGAGAGAGAGAGAGAGAGAGAGAGAAGGGGGGACAGAGAGAGAGAGAGAGAGAGTGAGAGAGAGAGAGAAGGGGGGACAGAGAGAGAGAGAGAGAGAGAGAGAGAGAGAGAGAGAGAGGAGGAGAGAGAAGGGGGACAGATAGAGAGAGAGTGTGAGAGAGAGAGAGAGAGAAGATGGGGGAGGAAGAGAGAGAGTGAATGGGGGGGACAGGGAGGGAGAGAGAGAGTCATCTTATTACTGATCCATCCTCACTCTCTGCCACTACAGGTATTGAAGCCTTCATTGATACCAGAGCAGCAGACTAAATGAATCTGACATTCAGTGACTCTCCACCTAAATCACTTCCTCAGGTCAGAGGTCAAAGCCCAATCACTCATTGACCCCTGCCCTGGCAAGACAGTCAGGCCATGTAGTGAAAAAGATTAACAGTACACCATAATCTGTACGAGAAATAAAATGCATTATTAAAAATGATTTATGTTGTACTGTCCATCTCTTTCATGATATGGACTTTACTATGAGGATTCAGCACCCAAAAACATTTGAAATATAATCTGAGAGTACCACAGTCAGCCGTGCAAATTAACTCTGTTCTGATTTGGAAGAGATTTGACATTTCACTGCCCACAAAGCACCATGCTAAATGTGTTGATTAGATCAGAAGGGTATACTACAAAGCTGGATCAATGAGGTAGCCAGCTAACTTGACTAAATATTCTGAAATAACTTATTATTTTTTTAAAGATAAGCTTGAAATGAATATGGTCTATTTAACTCAACAACCAAAAACACATACCTATGTTTAGCTTTCTTAATGAAACCGGAACCTCAATAGTTATTTCTGGCTGTTTATCAATGTTAGCTGGCTAACTCATTGATTCTGCTTTGTAATATACCCCTCTGCTTTGCACAATACTCACAGACTCTCTGTCTCACAGACTGACTACTGTGATGTATGTGGGTCTGGTGTTTTTGTTCCTAGAATGACTCAACATCCTCCTTTAGGACACAGAGTCTGTCTGCTGTTTCTATTCCACTATTTTCACATGAACAACTTTTTTAAAGATCTATTATTTCCAATGAACCCCAGACTTCTGGTTTGAATTTGTGCCTGTGTTTGTCTGTTATCACAATGTCCTCTTGATGATGTATTTATGTCAGGAAGCAGGTTGGCCCATTGAATCCTATTCAGATTCACAGAAGCAGCAATAACAGGCAATATTTATATCATCGGTAACATTGAGGGCCACAACAATTATCCCATAGGTTCATCTGGGATGGGGCATCAACAAAGCAACACCACAACAACGACAAACCCCATGTTAATTCACCCCCATAGAATCTGTAACGGGTCAATGGGAGAGGAAAGAAAGAAGGAGCGATTGTGTTTAGTTTTTGCCACAGCTTCACAAACAGAACAGTGGCACTATAACAAAGTATCCTTTCTGTACCACTTCCTCCTATTCTGATTTGGCTAATTGGGACCTGTTGACAGCGAATCCCATCCGAGCAGGAACCGGCCAATCAGCTGGTAGCGTCTGTCATCCCTGGCACACCGGGCTTCCACTCCCATAAAGCCCTTAGTCTCCATAACCTTGGTGACCTCTGGATTTTTTTATATGGAAAGAAACATTGATTGCGCTTACATAATATCCTCAGAAATAGAAACATTTGGTGAACATAGAGTCATTTGGCCCATAAATCTAAAGTAATCCAAGAGGGAAAATGAAAGTGAAGCATGCACATTTAGCTTGAAACATAATATTAAGGGCTGGATTCAGTCCGTATCGCCGAAGTATCGTGGAAGATAAGTACTATAGCTCGAATTAAATATAAAGGCAATGTTCCCGCATGCTGCAAATGTCGGCTCAATTGGAAATTACCTTTCAATTTTAACGCTGATCTTCTGCAATACTGCCACAATACGGACTGAATCCAGACCTTAGTTATAGACGGTAAAAAACAAAATAGTTTATGATTTAGTGAGAAATTAGTATCAGTGAGTATCTGAAACCTCAAATTATTGGAGTGAAAGTAAGCCATTATTATCGTACTGTAAATGGCTGTTTACTTTTGAGATCACTTGGACCTCTCCCTGCCTGTTGCACTTCTAGCTGTACAATGTCAAGATGCAAGACCATCTAACTACATAAATATGACTGAGAGCTACTCATCTGTCATCACCATTTTTAAACAATCATATCTGGGCCTGCGCCTATCTTTAGAGGAACTGGGGATCTCCACTCCACTCTCCTTTCCAGTCCCCTGGCCTGCAAAACCGCATAGGAGATGCCTGGGGAGTGACGTTCATCACCCAGGTATGAGGGAGAGTAGAAAAAGGAGAGGGAGAGAGCATTCTGGTAAGAGGAGAGCAGGGAGAGGAGGAGAAGGAGGAGGAGGAGAAGACAAGGAGGAGGAGGAGAAGAGACGGAGGAGAAGAGACGGAGGAGGAGGAGGAGGAGGAGGAGGAGAGAAGAGAAGAGAAGAGAAGAGAAGAGAAGAGAAGAGAAGAGAAGAGAAGAGAAGAGAAGAGAAGAGAAGAGAAGAGAAGAGAAGAGAAGAGAAGAGAAGAGAAGAGAAGAGAAGAGAAGAGAAGAGAAGAGAAGAGAAGAGAAGAGAAGAGAAGAGAAGAGAAGGAGGAGGAGGAGGAGGAGGAGGAGAGGAGAAGAGAAGAGAAGAGAAGGAGGAAGAGGAAGAGTAGGAGGAGGAGGGTGCACGCCATGGCCCATTCTTTGTGCTTTTAAATGACTAGCCCTTGTCCTCTGAGTCCATGTTCACACAATAGAGCCTTAACAGGAGCTGTCAGCAGACGACACTAGGGCAAGGAGGAGTATGGGTACTAAGGCTGGGCCTGCAGGATCACATTAACGCCTGTTTGTATGGCCCTGAAAGCTAAAGGCAGCAGTTAAAGGTTGTTTTGTGGCGTTTTCTGAAGGGAACCGATTGCAGGCTTTCAGACCTTGTTTACTTAGTTTGAGCCCCATAGTGGTGGAGAGGTGGAGAGAGTCACGTCACTGGCTGGCAGGGTTTAAAGTGTTTGAGGTTTATGAAAAAAAGGGGCAAGGTGTCCAGCGGTGCTCCACTTTGCACCTGAGGTTTGATCAATATAGCCAAGCGATGACATGTCAATTTGCGCACTACAGGAAGAGATGCTGGGTTGTGAATGCCAGCGCTGAGAGATAGCAGCAGGTGGATTGTACAGTGTATACTCAATATACTCCTTTAAAGTCTGTTTATCCCTCTGCTCTGCCTGCGGTTTTCTTACATTTAGCCTGCTATTTGACCAATGCACCATGAAAACCAATAGTATTTTTGTGTCCCTATTGTGTTGTTGCTTTTGTAATAATGCAATATTTCTGAGTTATTGCACTGTGCACACTACCTATAAGCCAGCTGCTGCCATTATTTGATGTTTGATACATGTCATAAAATGACAAAGACATTTAAGCACTTTATCCATGGGCACAATAGCTGCAGGTTGGCAAGCCTACCTAACATTGAATCACTTTATGATTTCAGGCCTCACTAAACCCTAGGTGGACAGGTGTCTGCTTAGAAAAAAGAGAAACACTCACTAACACAAGATGTCTCTCAGATACAGGGGTGCTGTGGTTACACAGCAGGTTTGGGAATGGTGTCCATTATTCACTTCATTGTTAACTTTTCCTACAATGAGAACTGATCTGCAGTTTCAATGGAATTGACAGATGTATTATTTGTATGTTCATAACATAACAACTCTTTACTGTATGCATTTTGAGCAAACAGATTGACAATGCAGTCATAGTCCGTTGAACGTTCAGGGGAAAGTTCCCTCCATAATGAACACTGAAGACAGCTCAGTGTTTTTTCACTGACCAATAGATGGCACTAATGCATAATATTTTTTAAATTTTTAAATTTTAGTCATTTAGCAGATTCTCTTATCCAGAGTGACTTACAGTTAGTGAGTGCATACATTTTCATACTGGCCCCCCGTGGGAAACGAACCCACAACCCTGGCGTTGCAAGCGCCATGCTCTACCAACTGAGCTACAGGGGACAAGCTGTATTGGACTCTGTAGCCATAACCCTCCCATAAAGCCAACTGCTCTCCACCACTTGTCCCTCAGACACATTAAAGGACAAGGCCAAGGTGCTTTGGCTTGAGACACATCATGGGGTTTGAGACTTGTCCAGGGGATTAGAAGTCAAATTCCAACAAGACCTGTCACCCCCCTCCAACCTGGACTCAGGGGTAGATGTAACATAGTAAACGAAAATCCGGTACGCTCAAATTAGTATAATATGTTACATTTGGTATGGTATGTATTAATTTGTGGATATCCATCATCCATTTCGTATGATATGTTACGAATGACAATTCGTATGATATGTTACGAATGACAATTCGTATGATATGTTTCAAATTTGCAATGCATATGTTATGTTATGAATGGCAATTTCCAAAGTGGAAAGACCAAAGCCAAACTGTGTATGTTGTAATGTTGCAGTGTCACATAAATGTTTTAACATACGTTGTTCTTCTTTAATCAGTAATAAGCTATTCATATACTGTATCCTCCCCCCCAAAATATATACATGTACATTCAACTCATGCTTAGAATACCTTGCCGCCTAAGTCTGTCTTGCACAACACTGGAGTGCTGTGAAGGGGTTGTAACAAGATCTCTCTACACATCATTCACAGTTTTACCCTGTGCTTCTTACACTCCACTTTCTTTTGGCTTTGGACGAATTCAGCATTACGCCAATGCCAACTTTTGTGTGAGTGTGTGTGTGTGTGCATGCGGAATCTAGAAATACCTAGGAATATCCCCTCAGAAGCCCACAGACTAAAGTGTCTACATAATGAAGGTCTTTTAACACCAGTCAGACTGATGGGAGATGGACAGGAGTGAGTGATGTCAGGCTAAGTCTTGATAGCCGTCCAGCTTTCTGAGACACATGCCAGAAACATTCCCATGTTCCTACTCACAAGAGCAGAAAAAGGCTAGTCTTGAGCCATGTACCTACCACCGCACCGTGACCCCTGTATGCCTGGCTACGTCTCGAATGGCACATTATTCCCTATATAGTGCACTACTTTTGACGAGGGCCCACAGGGCTCTGGTCAAAAGTAGTGCACTATACAGGGAGTAGGTTGCCATTTGGGACATTTCCCCTGTCATGAATAGGGCCCTGAACCCAGACCCTGGCCAAGTCTAAGAGAGGTATTAGGCAATGTCAAAACAGCTTACAGCCGATGAATGGTGCTATGAATGGCTTTGGCTATTCATGGAGTCATTCAAAGTGACAGGCCCCCGAGAGGAGCCACTGTCTGGTTCCTGGGCCTAGGGCCGAGGGCCTGGGGCAGAGGGCAGAGGGCCCGGAGCCAGGCTGAGGCTGGCTGGCTGGCCCAGGGTTAACTAACATAGCGTCAGCCTGTAGCCATGGAAAACTCCACAGTGTTTGCATTGGCAATGGAACCTCAGTTTCTCAAAACAGGAGCTGGCTATGCAGCACAATGCAGTCATGTCATAGGGTTTTTATCTATCTCCCTCTCACTCTCTCTCTCTCCCTCTCTCTCTCATGCTCTCTTCCTCTCTCTCCCTCATTCTCTCTCTTCCTCTCTCTCCCTCATTCTCTCTCTCCCTCTCTCTCCCTCATTCTCTTTCTTCCTCGCTCTCTCACTTCCTCCTCTATGTCCGTGAAGTATTTTTGCAAAAGGAACATCAAACCACACCGGAGAGAAAGAAGGGAAAAGGGAAGGAGAAAAGTAGTAGAAGTGCCCAGAGGAAGAAACGTGACACCAATTAGGCGTGTGCAGTAAGGCATCTGACGAGTGTCACTGTGACACTAAAGGTATATGACGTCTCAGAGGATCAAATATAACTCTCAATGAATAAAAAAACGTATCGTTCTTCTGGGAAAAGTAAATACAGTGAGGGAAATAAGTATTTGATCCCCTGCTGATTTTGTACGTTTGCCCACTGACAAAGACATGATCAGTCTATCATTTTAATGGTAGGTTTATTTGAACAGTGAGAGACAGAATAACAACACACAAATCCTGAAAAACGCATGTCAAAAATGTTAGAAATTGATTTGCATTTTAATGAAGGAAATAAGTATTTGACCCCTCTGCAAAACATGACTTAGTACTTGGTGGCAAAACCCTTGTTGGCAATCACAGAGGTCAGATGTTTCTTGTGGTTGGCCACCAGGTTTGCACACATCTCAGGAGGGATTTTGTCCCACTCCTCTTTGCAGATCTTCTCCAAGTCAATAAGGTTTCGAGGCTGACGTTTGGCAAACTCGAACCTTCAGCTCCCTCCACAGATTTTCTATGGGATTAAGGTCTGGAGACTGGTTAGGCCACTCCAGGACCTTAATGTGCTTCTTCTTGAGCCACTCCTTTGTTGCTTTGGCCGTGTGTTTTGGGTCATTGTCATGCTGGAATACCCATCCACAACCCATTGTCAATGCCCTGGCTGAGGGAAGGAGGTTCTCACCCAAGATTTGACGGTACATGGCCCCGTCCATCGTCCCTTTGATGCGGTGAAGTTGTCCTGTCCCCTTAGCAGAAAAACACCCCCAAAGCATAGTGTTTCCACCTCCATGTTTGACGGTGGGGATGGTGTTCTTGGGGTCATAGGCAGCATTCCTCCTCCTCCAAACACGGCGAGTTGAGTTGATGCCAAAGAGCTCGATTTTGGTCTCATCTGACCACAACACTTACACCCAGTTTTCCTCTGAATCATTCAGATGTTCATTGGCAAACTTCAGACGGGCCTGTATATGTGCTTTCTTGAGCAGGGGGACCTTGCGGGCGCTGCAGGATTTCAGTCCTTCACGGCGTAGTGTGTTACCAATTGTTTTCTTGGTGACTATGGTCCCAGCTGCCTTGAGATCATTGACAAGATCCTCCCGAGTAGTTCTGGGCTGATTCCTCACCGTTCTCATGATCATTGCAACTCCACGAGGTGAGATCTTGCATGGAGCCCCAGGCCGAGGGAGATTGACAGTTATTTTGTGTTTCTTCCATTTGCGAATAATCGCACCAACTGTTGTCACCTTCTCACCAAGCTGCTTGGCGATGGTCTTGTAGCCCATTCCAGCCTTGTGTAGGTCTACAATCTTGTTCCTGACATCCTTGGAGAGCTCTTTGGTCTTGGCCATGGTGGAGAGTTTGGAATCTGATTGATTGATTGCTTCTGTGGACAGCTGTCTTTTATACAGGTAACAAGCTGAGATTAGGAGCACTCCCTTTAAGAGTGTGCTCCGAATCTCAGCTCGTTACCTGTATAAAAGACACCTGGGAGCCAGAAATCTTTCTGATTGAGAGGGAGTCAAATACTTATTTCCCTCATTAAAATGCAAATCAAAAAATTTTGACATGCGATTTTCTGGATTTTTTTGTTGTTATTCTGTCTCTCACTGTTCAAATAAACCTACCATTAAAATTATAGACTGATCATTTCTTTGTCAGTGGGCAAACGTACAAAATCAGCAGGGGATCAAATACTTTTTTCCCTCACTGTAAACAATTAAATAATCCATAACTCTTGAATGCACTCTGACAGCCCAGTCAGCCGAGGGTGAAATCAAAGACTGACAGATATTTACTTTGGTTCCCCTGACAGGACTCATCAAGAGGAGAAGATATTATTCACTGTGGCAGGAAGAGCATCTGTAGATGTAACACACAGATAAAGTAGACAGATATTATTATGTTTTCCACTGGCAGCACTTAAAGTACATTGTCCAGATTTTTTTAACATTGATACATCATTATCTTTCAGTTCCTGGCCACCAAAAACACAAAAGCTCTGAAACATGAGATAGACATTCATAAAGTCCTAATTTGGAGCATAACAGGGGATAACTTGCTAGGTCAGAGTATGCTATGAGGATTTTGACACATTACAGGCTGAAAGCTGCAGCAGGTGTCATGGGAGCAGGGTGGGGCCTCTCTCTGGCCCCCGGCGAGCAGCAGGCCTCTCCTATCACACACACAGAGAGTGTTGAGTCTTCTCCAGACTGACCTCGGCCAGGCGGACACACACTCACAGAGGGATGAAGGGAGTTCTATCCACCCAGGGCAGTCCACTGCCAAAAGTTAGAGACAACTTCTAAAGTTACCTGCATAACTTTGTCAAGAATCGTGACAAGAATCAAAACCTTTTCGGGTGTGTGTTTCATCATATTCCGACTGTGTAGATTATTCCATGGCAGTATCAGCCTCTGTGTGTTATTCAGTCTGTATGAGTTAGACTATCTCATCATGTTGTGGTTTGTTCTGGCCTAAATGAGACCATCCCATGTTGTGTTGTGTTGTGGCCTGGGGCCATCTGGTTTAACAGGGCTGTAAGGCGTTGGGCAGAGACCGAGCCTGATGTCTGGATAGTGCAGGCAGACCAGGAGGGGACAGAGAGACAGCCCAAATCACTTCCTCAGATGTCAACCCAAATAAGAGGTTCTATCCTCCAACTACAGCCGAGCTCCCACACTGATTACAGTGAGCATACATACCAGATGTGCTGCACACATGCTTGTCCTGTACTGTATGTTGGGATGGTATTTTAACCTCTACATGGAAGGAATTCAGCCTTTAACATGCTGTTCTCTTCTCTTCTTTTAAACCCTAAATGACAGTGTTTTTAGTGTTTGTGCAATGATGCTGGGAATATATTGAATGGTGGTATTACAGTCAAACAGGTAAATAATTATGACAAATGAGCTCTGAAATACACCAGTGACATGTTTGGGAGAGAACGTTCTCTCCTCCATGTACAGCAAGTGAGTTTGTGTCTGTGTGTCTTCGTGAATTGTGCAATTCAGCAATGAAAATACAGTCCATGTAAATATCCAGAGACTTCATTTGTAGAGGACAAGGTTGATCTATGGTCAGTGTTGTGTTTTTACTACAAATTCTTAGGCCTAGGATTGGAGTAGGTAAAGCTGATCCCAGATCAGAGCCTATGGGCTACATTTAGCCGGAGCAGGTTGAGGTGCACCCAGTGTGACAGGTTTAGAGGGCATAAGCTGTCATTCCATCAGGATTTAGCTTGGCGCTGCCAGAGTGAACATGTTACACAAATTGAATAGAATCAGTTTACTGACAGACAGAGCTCTGTGGAAGAAATGCTGAAAAACCATGGGACTTCAGGGGGAAAAGCAGAGGACTTCAGGGGGAAAAGCAGGGTACTTCAGGGGGAAAAGCAGGGGACTTCAGGGGAAACGCAGGGGACTTCAGGGGGGAAAGCAGGGGACTTCAGGGGGGAAAGAGTAATACGTGTGGATTACAGAGAGAGAGAGAGAGAGAGAGAGAGAGAGAGAGAGAGAGAGAGAGAGAGAGAGAGAGAGAGAGAGAGAGAGAGAGAGAGAGAGAAAGAGAGAAAGAGAGGATGAGAGAGAGAGAGAGAGAGAGAGAGGATAAGAGAGAGAGAGAGAGAGAGGATAAGAGAGAGAGAGAGAGAGAGAGAGAGAGAGAGAGAGAGAGAGAGAGAGAGAGAGAGAGAGAGAGAGAGAGAGAGAGAGAGAGAGAGAGAGAGAGAGAGAGAGATAAACCCAAAAGGCCTGTGGTGTTGATGGTATCCAAAATGAAATGATAAACTGTACAGACCACAAATTCCAATTGGCTATACTTACAGTGCATTTGGAAAGTATTCAGACCCCTTCACTTTTTCCACATTTTGTTACGTTACAGCCTTATTGTAAAATTGATTAAATAGTTTTTTCCCCTCATCAATCTACACACAATACCCCATAATGACAAGGCAGAAACAGGTTTTTAGACATTTTTGCACATTTATTAAAAATACAAAACTGAAATATACTATTTACATAAGTATTCAGACTCTTTACTCAGTATTTGTTGAAGCACCTTTGGCAGAGATTACAGCCTCGAGTCTTCTTGGGTATGACGCTACAAGCTTGGCACATCTGTTTCTCCCATTCTTCTCTGCAGATCCTCTCAAGCTACACAGCTATTTTCAGGTCTCTCCAGAGATGTTCGATCGGGTTCAAGTCCGGGCTCTGGCTGGGCCACTCAAGGACATTCAGAGACTTGTCCCGAAACCACCCTGAGTTGTCTTGGCTGTGTGCTTAGGGTCGTTGTCCTGTTGGAAGGTGAACCTTCGCCCCAGTCTGAGGTCCTGAGCGCTCTGGAGCAGATTTTCATCATGGATCTCTCTGTCCTTTGCTCCGTTCATCTTTCCCTCGATCCTGACTAGTCTCCCCGTCCTTGCCGCTGAAACAAATCCCAACAGCATGATGCTGCCACCACCATGCTTCACCGTAGGGATGGTGCTAGGTTTCCTCCTGACATGACGCTTGGCAATCAGCCAAAGAGTTCAATCTTGGTTTCATCAGACCAGAGAATCTTGTTTCTCATGGTCAGAGTCCTTTAGGTGCCTTTTGGTAAACTCCAAGCGGGCTGTCATGTGCCTTTTACTGAGGAGTGGATGCCGTCTGGCCACTCTACCATAAAGGCCTGATTGGTGGAGTGCTGCAGAGATGGTTGTCCTTCTGGAAGGTTGTCCCATCTCCACAGAGGAACTCTGGAGCTCTGTCAGAGTGACCATCGGTTGCTCAGTTTGGCCGGGTGACCAGCTCTACGAAGAGTCTTGGTGGTTCCAAACTTCTTCCATTTAAGAATGATAGAAGGCACTGTGTTCTTGGGGACCTTCAATGCTGTAGACATTTTTTGGTACCTTTCCCCAGACCTGTGCCTCGACACAATCCTGTCTCGGAGCTCTACGGACAATTGGTTTTTGCGCTGACATGCACTGTCAACTGTGGGACCTTATATAGACAGGTGTGTGCCTTTCCAAATCATGTCCAATCAATTGAATTTACCACAGGTGGACTCCAATCAAGTTGTAGAAACATCTCAAGGATGATCAAAGGAAACAGGATGCACCGGAGCTCAATTTCGAGTCTCATAGCAAAGGGTCTGAATACTTATGTAAATAAAGTATTTCTGTTTATTATTATTTTTCGCTTTGTCATTATGGGGTACCCCACAGAGCCTCAGGACAGCAATACAATTAGACCCAACCAAATCATGACAAAACAAAAAGAGAATTACTTGACACATGGGAAAGAGTTAACAAAAAAGCAGAGCAAACTAAAATGCTATTTGGCCCTAAACAGAGAGTACACAGTGGCAGAATACCTGACCACTGTGACTGACCCAAACTTAAGGAAAGCTTTGACTATGTACAGACTCAGTGAGCATAGCCTTGCTATTGAGAAAGGCCGCCGAAGGCACACCTGGCTCTCAAGAGAAGACAGGCTATGTGCACACTGCCCACAAAATGAGGTGGAAACTGAGCTACACTTCCTAACCTCCTGCCAAATGTATGACCAAATTAGAGACACATATTTCCCTCAGATTACACAGACCCAAAAATTATTCTAAAACAAATCCAATTTTGATAAACTCCCATAACTATTGGCTGCGTTGCTCAGCCCAACAACAGGTGTCATGAGGAGGCCCCAGTCCCAGCCACAGCCCAGCGCTTCACGGGACCAGACTCCCCTCAGGGAGTATATTAGGATTCTATTACATCCCTCTCTCTACCTCCCTCCATCTCTCTCTCCTTCTCTCTACCCCTCTTTACCCTCTACTCTTCTATTCCCCTCTACCCTCCTATTCCTCCCTGTCTTTTTCTCCCCCCCTCTCTTTATCCCTTTCAAAACCCTCCCAAACACCCTCATCACATGGCTTAGTAACATGTAATGAGCTATTCTTTAACTTATATGCTGTGTGAATGCTTCTTCTAGACACCCCAAACGACACACCTCCACTAACCCCCAGACCCAGACCCTAGAGGCCCCAACAGACACTGACATCCCAGGACAGGTGGACTCCTCTGTGCCCCTCTCCGCCCCCCACACAATTCTGAAACCATATCCGGGGCTAAACATCATGCGCCACCGTTCCTCATAACTCTGTACAACTGCTGCTTGTAACCCCTGTTGCCAGGCGACCAAATGTTTTGCTGTTTAACTCCTCCCAGAGTGGTCCAACAATTGCATCACTGAAATGCATTCAGAATTATCCTCCATGGCCCACCACAAGGTTAGTCTCTCCCTCCCTCCCTCCCTCTCTCTCTCTCTCTGCCACCCCTCCTCATCCACACTGTAACCTCTCAGAACCCCCCCTCTTTCCCTCACTTTCTATTTCCCTTCTATCCCTCATTCTCTTCTCTCTCTTCTCGTCTGTCTTTCTTTTCCCCTCTCCCTTTTTGTTTTTCCATTCCTCTTTTTCTCTCTTTCCCTCTCTGTCCCAGACCATAGCCATCGATCACAGGGGCGGACTGAGCCTTGGCCATAGCTAGTCCTGTGTGGACTGACTGGTCGAAGAGAGAGCGGTGGCTAACCAATGGGAATGATGGATTGGAGCTGTGGAGAGACCAGAGTTATTATACACGGAGATGTGTGATAAAAGGCGATGAGATGAGCTTACTGAAAGGTCCCTCCAGCCCTGCTGGGCCTATAAATAGTGAGAGAGTACGTCCCAAATGGCACCCTATTCCTTACATAGTGCATTACTTTTGACCAGAGCCCTATGGGAACTGGTCAAAAGTAGTGCACTGTATAGGGAATAGGGTGCCATTTGAGACTCAGCCACAGCCTGCTTTTCAAACGCTGCTTCTTCAAACGGCCCAGGCGGACTAATGATAAAGATGGGGTAGAGTGAGGCTTTATTGATTCTATCCATCACGTCTTGGGAGACACAGCTATAGGCTGGCGTGTTGATGGCTGTGTGGGTCTCTGCTCTCTCTCTCTCATCCCCATTCTGCGGCAGCAGAATCAAAAGAGAAGAGAACTTGAAATGCAACTCCAGGGTACCAAGCCTTTTAACCACAAGCCTTCCTTGCAGTCAGCATGACAACAGCCTGTTTACTCAGTCACAAACAAAGGTGTAGAGTCCCGCAGAAAACTAGTTCTTCCCTTCCCTGTTATTCTCATACTTAAATGATTTTTGGTTTACTGCTACAGAGACAGCCTCAGGCAAAACTGAATGTGGGTATAAGCTTTAAAATATTGAGTAATTGTTATTCCATGCCGCAAAGCCAGAGATCAATGGGAGAGAGTGAGCTAATAAGAAAGAGAGAGAGACTGTAGAGAGGGGTGAGAGAGAGAGAGAGAGAGAGAGAGAGAGAGAGAGGAGAGGAGAGGAGAGGAGAGGAGAGGAGAGGAGAGGGGAGAGGAGAGGAGAGAGAGGAGAGGAGAGGAGAGGAGAGGAGAGGAGAGGAGAGGAGAGGAGAGGAGAGGAGAGGAGAGAGAGAGAGAGAGAGAGAGAGAGAGAGAGAGAGAGAGAGAGAGCGAGAGAGAGAGAGAGAGAGAGGGATCATTGCTGAATGGAGGGATGGATGGATGTGGAGTAGAGGCGGAGGGATGAGGTCAGAGGGACATGGATCCCTCCATCAGGGGAGTAATGACAGAGAGCAGTTGTCTGCCTCTGGCCTGGCTGGCTGGCCTGGTCCTGGACGCAGCCACACAGATGTGAGATAGGGAGCAACAGCTCAACCCAGAGCAGGGGCCTCAGAGTTAGCTAGCAACTTAGCATGTCCTCATATTCATATCCACACTAGTGACAGAGATCTCAGTGACCCAGCCTCCCTCCCCTCCCCCTATCCTGACAACCCTTAAACAGGGCGAAGAAAGAGGTCATTCTTCAAAAAGACTACCCTACCTGAAAAAATTGATAACACTAAGTAAAACTTCCATGCCCCCAACTGGAAAACTCTGTCTGGGTCAGAAAGGGGGGTTGGACCAATTCAGTCCAATCTTATCCGTCACTGGGCCTAATGTCTTGGCTAACCCCTCGCGAACTGGAGTGGCACAGCAGCATGCCAAAGACTGAGGTCAGCTGTAACTCTCCTACCCAGCCAGCTAGCTAGCACTACAAAATCTGATATTCTCATGAGCCGTTGGGCTTTCTATCCCCCAGTAGTGTTAAAACGTTTTTTTTTTTTTATCCTCCATGCATGGGGTTTCTGAAAAACACGGTCTTGTGAAGTGTCAGGTTTGCCTTGTGAAAGTTTGTCTTGCATCATGTCACCAGGGCCCAACACAAGGCTGGGCGGCTGGGACATATGCCTGCTGTGCCACATTAGTCATCGTGAGTGAGTTCCTGCGTTGAATTGGCAGACTCCAAGGTTCATGATCCTACTGAGAGCAACCTGAATGGCACTCTAGATTTAGCTACAGCAGGTTTTTTTACGCTCCCCTGCCAGAAACTACCAGAGTGAAGGGGCCTTGCTGGATCACTGCTTGGTAGGGTAGAGTGAGGGACGACACATAAGCCCTCACTTCCTTATTCTCATTCCATCTTTCTCTGCGGAAAGTATTATATTCAAGATACCTGAGTCTCTCTCTCTCTCTCTCTCTCTCTCTCTCTCTCTCTCTCTCTCTCTCTCTCTCTCTCTCTCTCTCTCTCTCTCTCTCTCTCTCTCTCTCTCTCTCTCTCCAATTCAATTCAATTCAATTTCAATTTAAGGGCATTATTGGCAGTAGATAGTAAACAAAAGTGAAATAAACAATAAATATTAACAGTAAACATTACACTCAGAAGTTTCAAAAGAATAAAGACATTTCAAATGTCATATTATGTATATATACAGTGTTGTAACAATGTGCAAATAGTTACAGTCTGCACAGTTAAAGTACAAATGGGAAAATAAATAAACATAAATATGGGTTGTATTTACAATGGTGTTTGTTCTTCACTGGTTGCCCTTTTCTTGTGGCAACAGGTCACAAATCTTGCAGCTGTGATGGCACACTGTGGTTTTTCACCCAGTAGATAAGGGAGTTTATCAAAATTGGGTTTGTTTTCAAATTCTTTGTGGATCGCTGTAATCTGAGGGAAATATGTGTCTCTAATATGGTCATACATTTGGCAGGAGGTTAGGAAGTGCAGCTCAGTTTCCACCTCATTTTGTGGGCAGTGTGCAGTGGGCAGTCTTCTCTTGAGAGCCAGGTCTGCCTACGGCGGCCTTTCTCAATAGCAAGGCTATGCTCACTGAGTCTGTACATAGTCAAAGCTTTCCTTAAGTTTGGGTCAGTCACAGTGGTCAGGTATTCTGCCACTGTGTACTCTCTGTTTAGGGCCAAATAGCATTCTAGTTTGCTCTGTTTATTTGTTTGTTCTTTCCAATGTGTCAAGTAATTCTCTTTTTGTTTTCTCATGATTTGGTTGGGTCTAATTGTGTGTTGTTGTTGTTGTTGTTGTCCTGGGGCTGTGTGGGGTCTGTTTGTGTTTGTGAACAGAGCCCCAGGACAAGCTTACTTAGGGGACTCTTCTCCAAGTTCATCTCTCTGTAGGTGATGGCTTTGTTATGGAAGGTTTGGGAATCGCTTCCTTTTAAGTGGTTATAGAATTTAACGGCTCTTTTCTGGATTTTGATAATTAGCGGGTTTTGGCCTAATTCTGCTCTGCATGCATTATTTGGTGTTTTACGTTGTACACGGAGGATGTTTTTTGCAGAATTCTGCATGCAGAGTCTCAATTTGGTGTTTGTCCCATTTTGTGAATTCTTGGTTGGTGAGCGGACCCCAGACCTCAGAACCATAAAGGGCAATGGGTTCTATAACTGATTCAAGTATTTTTAGCCAGATCCTAATTGGTATGTCAAATTTTATGTTCCTTTTGATGGCATAGAAGGCCCTTCTTGCCTTGTCTCTCAGATCGTTCACAGCTTTGTGGAAGTTACCTGTGGCGCTGATGTTTAGGCCGAGGTATGTATAGTTTTTTGTGTGCTCTAGGGCAACGGTGTCTAGATGGAATTTGTATTTGTGGTCCTGGCAACTGGACCTTTTTTGGAACACCATTATTTTTGTCTTACTGAGATTTACTGTCAGGGCCCAGGTCTGACAGAATCTGTGCAGAAGATCTAGGTGCTGCTGTAGGCCCTCCTTGGTTGGTGACAGAAGCACCAGATCATCAGCAAACAGAAGACATTTGACTTCAGATTCTAGTAGTGTGAGGCCGGGTGCTGCAGACTGTTATAGTGCCCTCGCCAATTCGTTGATATATATGTTGAAGAGGGTGGGGCTTAAACTGCATCCCTGTCTCATCCCACGGCCCTGTGGAAAGAAATGTGTGTGTTTTTTGCCAATTTTAACCGCACACTTGTTGTTTGTGTACATGGATATTATAATGTCGTATGTTTTTCTCCCAACCCCACTTTCCATCAATTTGTATAGCAGACCCTCATGCCAAATTGAGTCAAAAGCTTTTTTGAAATCAACAAAGCATGAGAAGACTTTGCCTTTGTTTTGGTTTGTTTGTTTGTCAATTAGGGTGTGCAGGGTGAATACGTGGTCTGTCGTACGGTAATTTGGTAAAAGCCAATTTGACATTTGCTCAGTACATTGTTTTCACTGAGGAAATGAACTAGTCTGCTGTTAATGATAATGCAGAGGATTTTCCCAAGGTTGCTGTTGACGCATATCCCACGGTAGTTATTGGGGTCAAATTTGTCTCCACTTTTGTGGATTGGAGTGATCAGTCCTTGGTTCCAAATATTGGGGAAGATGCCAGAGCTAAGGATGATGTTAAAGAGTTTAAGTATAGCTAATTGAAATTTGCGGTCTGTAAATGTTATCATTTCATTGAGGATACCTCAATGAGGATACAGAGGATACCTCAGTTGGTGTAGCTCAGTTGGTAGAGCATGGCGTTTGCAATGCCAGGGTTGTGGGTTCGATTCCCACGGTGGGCCAGTATGAAAATAATAATAATAATAATAATGTATGCATTCACTAACTGTAAGTCGCTCTGTATAAGAGTGTCTGCTAAATGACTTAAATGTAAAATACCTCTGTAGCTCAGCTGGTAGAGAACGGCGCTTGTAACGCCAAGGTAGTGGGTTCGATCCCCGGGACCACCCATACACAAAAATGTATGCATGCATGACTGTAAGTCGCTTTGGATAAAAGCGTCTGCTAAATGGCGTATTATTATATTATTATACCATCAACACCACAGGCCTTTTTGGGTTGGAGGGTTTGTATTTTGTCCTGTAGTTCATTCAATGTAATTGGATAATCTAGTGGGTTCTGGTAGTCTTTAATAGTTGATTCTAAGATTTGCATTTGATCATGTATATTTTTTTGCTATTTGTTCTCTGTTATAGGGCCAAAAGGATTGGAGAAGTGGTTTACCCATACATCTCCATTTTGGATAGATTGCTCTTCGTGTTGTTGTTTGTTTAGTGTTTTCCAATTTTCCCAGAAGTGGTTAGAGTCTATGGATTCTTCAATTAGATTGAGCTGATTTCTGACATGCTGTTCCTTCTTTTTCCGTAGTGTATTTCTGTATTGTTTTAGTGATTCACCATAGTGAAGGCGTAGGCTCAGGTTTTCTGGGTCTCTATGTTTTTGGTTGGATAGGTTTCTCAATTTCTTTCTTAGGTGTTTGCATTCTTCATCAAACCATTTATCACTGTTGTTACTTTTCTTAAGTTTTCTGTTAGAGATTTTTAGATTTGATAGGGAAGCTGAGAGGTCAAATATACTGTTTAGGTTTTCTACTGCCAAGTTTACACCTTCACTATTACAGTGGAACATTTTGTCCAGGAAGTTGTCTAGAATGGATTGAATTTGTTGTTGCCTAATTGTTTTTTGGTAGGTTTCAACACTACTTTCCTTCCATCTATAGCATTTCTTAATATTATTCAGTTCCTTTGGCTTTGATGCCTCATGATTGAGTATTGCTCTGTTCAAGTAGACTGTGATTTTGCAGTGGTCTGATAGGGGTGTCAGTGGGCTGACTGTGAACGCTCTGAGAGACTCTGGGTTGAGGTCAGTGATAAAGTAGTCTACAGTACTACTGCCAACAGATGAGCTATAGGTGTACCTACCATAGGAGTCCCCTCGAAGCCTACCATTGACTATGTACATACCCAGCGTGCGACACAGCTGCAGGAGTTGTGACCCATTTTTGTTGGTTATGTTGTCGTAGTTGTGCCTAGGGGGGCATATGGGGGAGGGAATGCTGTCACCTCCAGGTAGGTGTTTGTCCCCCTGTGTGCTGAGGGTGTCAGGTTCTTGTCCAGTTCTGGCATTTAGGTCGCCACAGACTAGTACATGTCCCTGGGTCTGGAAATTATTGATTTCCCCCTCCAGGATGGAGAAGCTGTCTTCATTAAAGTATGGGGATTTTATGGGGGGATATAGGTAGCACACAGGAGGAAATTTTTCTCTGTTGAGATCATTTCCTTTTGAATTTCTAACCAAATGTAAAATGTTCCTGTTTTGATTAATCTAATAGAGTGAGTTTGGTCTGCTCTATACCAAATTAGCATACCCCCTGAGTCCCTTCCCTGTTTCACACCTGGTAGTTTGGTGAATGGGACTACCAGCTCTCTGTAACCTAGAGGGCAACCAGTGGGTCGAAAATGTCAATGAGCAGTGCAAGAAAGTATCCTACACAATACGTCTCTGAGTCCATTCCATGAACTTCACAAAGCTACCTGCCAAAGTGATCCCAAATGTTCCCACCTCTAAGACAACTGAAAGCAACATCACCCCTATCAGTGTATGTTCCACAGATCACTGACACACTACCAGTGCTGTAGTACCTAACAGGGTGATGACGGGATGAAACCATGCATGCATGTACCAACACTGCTGTACCTTTCTGATCCGGAGTGAGTCGAACAGTGAGTCTAGTTGGAGGTGTTGACACACACAGCCATTTCAGATGGTTCTCCAGCTGACAATCACCGGAACACCCTGATAAAGTGAGGCTGGGTTATACCTGGCTGTCTGTTGTTACAAGCCCCTGGAATCTCTCTCAGACGATGACAGCGAGCTTAGTCAGTCAAGTGGCCACGCTTTGTAATACATGTTCCATTTAACTGGAGCTCTCCACACACACAAGCTGTGCAGTAGGAGAGAGGAGAGAGAGGAGATAGGAGAGAGGAGACAGGAGAGAGGAGGGGCGAGAGGAGATAGGAGATAAGAGATAGGAGAGAGGAGAGAGGAGAGAGGAGATAGGAGATACTGTAATGCACAGCAACACTGTAGGACAATAGCAGGGCAATAACCAAGCTACTTTATGCTCTGTGTCTTTGTTTTGGGCAAAGCAATGGAACATTCACTGCTCATCGTTTCTGTCTGTTTATGTAAAGAGAAATTGTATGGAATGACTAAGTTAAGTAAGGTGGGTACTGCTGTACGGCTTTGTTTTGTAGCTCAGAGTGAGGCAATCTGTGCTAGATAAAACCAGGAGAACAGTATGTGGTGTGTGAATGCCTATTCCCTATTTAGTGCACTACTTATGACCAGTGCCCATCATTTTGGAAATCTGTTCCCAAGTATTCCCACACATAATAGAGAGACACGTGATCGTGTAAAGATGAAAGCAAGGTTTGAAATATTATATCTACAAATTATTTGTAATTATGTCCCGACCATCCGATCAAGAAAAAAATTGGCCCATGGCTGAATCTACTGTAGTTGATGATCCCTGATGTAGGGAATAGGGTGCCATTTGGGATGCAGCCTACGACTCTCTCTCTCCCCCCCCTGAAACTTTTCCACCACGGTGAGTGTGACGTGTGGTGTGGAAACCTAAGCCGGAATGCACGACCCACCTGATAGCTCTAAATCCTCTCCAAACAGTGAATCAACCCACTGTAGCTGCACAGAGCGGCCTCCAACAATGGGGTGGGCACTCAGTCAATAGGCAACAGCCTTAGCGATGACTGGATATGCTGTTTGATGAGTTCTCAGGTGAATGAAACGACACTGTGATAATTGCTGAAATAAAATAAATACAGTCTGATGCCACAGTGTGTTACGCCAGAATTCAATCCAAGGTGCGTTATAGTGCAGTGCACACGACAGCCGACAATGCACACAATTGCCTTTCAAAGGATTGTATTCATAGTAAACGCTGGGATTTTCGGTTCAAGCGTAAATTACATTTAAAAGGTGCATAGTCGGCTGTCCAGTGTGCTGTTCTATAACCCACCTTGGATTGAATCTCAACCTTAACGTTGTTAATGTGCTGCTCCAATGTCATTAGGGTCATCATTATCCTCAAACGAGACTGAACATTGGTGTAATTGATCATATATTCCAGGCCAGCAGGCCTTCATGCCAATAGAACAGACGTGCTAGCAGAGAACCCAGACAACCATTCACTTCATCTTAGCCACTGTGTGTGTGAGTGCGTATGTGTGTGTGTGTGTCTGCGTGTGTGCGTGCATGAGGGTATGTTCATGTGTGCTTGCATGTGTGAGGGTGTGTGTGTGTGTGTGTGCATCAGGTGTGTGTGTGTGTTTATTTAAAGAGAGACTGTGTGTGATGCAGCAGGTTTAATCAATTTAAGGGGATACCTTTCCTCTAAATGGCCATCTATCTCAGGGTCAGTGACCTTGAACAGGCACCTCTGATTCTGGCAGCAGCACACAGCAAATCCCTCACATCTGCCGAGGAGAGCAGGCACTCATGAGCTGGCTCACAGCACGTAGGGAAAACACACACACAAGCACGCACACACACACACATCACATAGATCACCAAGGCCATATAGAGCGCATAGCGTTCAGGTAGTTACCTCACCTCAGCTTTCCTCCTGAATCCGTTTTTAAAGACTATTGGATATGGTACAGGCCCATTCAATAGGGTTTCTTTGAGATTCAAACGGTTTTAAAACTTAACAGGATTTGTATTGTTTTCTATTTATTTCCAATGAGAGGTAAGGCAGCTTCTGTGGTGAAAGATGGCAGAGCTGGGAGGGAGACAGGCAGTTCTCAATCCCCTTGCTGTGCTGGGATTGGCACACATACGCACACACCAAAAAAGTAGGTAAAAGACTGGTTTCCATTGTGATCCTCTATTGGCAAGTGGCTGCAGGGCAAAACTATTGACATGGGCACTCTGTGCCATACATTCAATCATACACAATGTCCACATCTAACAAATCACTCCACCAGTGGCTTTACACTTGGCTAGGAAGTTATCTCAAGATTTTCCAAGCCTTGCAGGAGTGTTTGTACCTAAGACGGGCAGAAACTGTTTTTATCCCAGCCGGGAGTTTGTTCCACTCTACCACTGCCGTGTATAAAAACGTGTTCTGGCCAGTACCACTCTTGAATCAACATGGCATAAAATGTATGGCACTTCCTCTCGTGCCGTAGGAATGAGAGTCCCTAACAGTACTGGGGGACTATATACACAATTTTATGGGCCAATCCCAGCTTCAGCTGAACTACCCTGATCAACTTATAGCCACTGTAGTTCACTGAACTGAGAAGAACCAACAAGAGCCCTGAGGGTTAAGATTCAGAATGACCCTTGACATTTTATTCTAAGCTGTCTGTAGCTTGTTCTTGATGAACTTGGGGGAGCTACTGTACCAGGTAGTGCACGCATAGTCAAAGTGAGGCTGCACTAACGATGCTGCAAGTGTTTTCAAGGTCCCTTTATCTAGAAATGTAGCTTTTCTGGACAGATCACTTTCTGGTTGACCCCACTACTATTGGCATTTAAAAACATGTCACTGGCTAAATCTATCTGTTTCAGGCACCGTCAATTACATGGCAGGATGAGCACTGTGTAAATGGTTATTTCAGTGGAATGGTTAGGAGCTGCTGTAAGTACACATGTGTGTCCTGAATGTGTGTCCTGAATACAAGAAGAACATTGGGCTGGAACCATGCTTGTAAAGAAAGATACTATACTGTACATACAAGCCCAGAGCAAAAACAAAAGCAAAGAACAAATATTCCCTCTCCTTTTTTCTAATTCACACATACATAGAAACCAACACATCACGCAAACCCATCAAACCTAGTCACGCACACACTAGTGGAGGCTGGTGGGAGGAGCTATAGGAGGACGGGCTTATTGTAATGGCTGGAATGGAATTAATGGAACGATATCAAACACATCAAACATATGGAAACCACGTTTGACTCCGTTCCATTTATTCCATTCCAACCATTACAATGAGCCCGTCCTCCTATAGCTCCTCCCACCAGCCTCCACTGGCACACACATATACCTGTATACACATACAAGACACAGAGACTTCAACATTGTCTCCATCATATCCTTTCCCCTGGAACATGCCCTCATTTCATGTTGATCTGTAAACCATTTAACATGTGGAGGCAGGATTATAAACCTTTTAGGTCAAAACCAACATGTCCCCCATGCCCTCGAACCCCTGAGTGCGGAGGAATGCCAGCCTACCATTACCTGGAGATTACCTGTAATCTGTTATTACTTAACAAAGGGTGGAGAAGCTTCCATGCGAGTCGTCTTAAAAAATCGAATTCACCTGTCAGCCGGGCTTAGGGAGCAGTTTATACAGAGACTCATATTTGTAGGCGAACATGCCTGCATTGTAAGTATGTAGAACAGAGCAAAGATGAATATGTACAACAGCACTCAGAATTGACGCCAGTTCCAGTTTGAATAATAAGGAATCCTACAGGAACTGCTGGTGTCTACAAGGCCAAGTATCACTGTATCTCACTGACAAAGTATGTATGTCAATATTTGAAGAGTATCCATAATATCTGTTTGACCCAGTTCCAGTTTGAATAATAAGGAATCCTACAGGAACTGCTGGTGTCTGCAAGGCTCAGTATCACTGTATCTCACTGACAAAGTATGTATGTCAATATTTGAAGAGTATCCATAATAACTATTTGACCCAAAGAGCATTTAATGTAGGACACCACATTTGTCCCACAAGAAAGGAGATGACAATAAAAATCCTGTTATGGGGGAACTTGGTGCTGAACAGACAGAAAACAGAAAATATTGGTGTGAACTGGAGTAACTTGTCTTTCTCCCCGCGGTGGAAAATTGCTGTTTTGTCTTGCCTAGCTGTGTTCTGTTTTTTATTTGCACAGGAACTGAGAAATGTTCCTTCGGGCAAAGAGCTGTTTTTGGCGATGAGTGTCTCTGGTGTTGTAGTAGAGGGAATGAAAAACATCAATGATAGTTATTTTCAGCACACATGGCAACCCGAACCATTTTCTTTTAATACCAAAATAATAAGTAAGTAAGCCATGTCTTAGTAATTCACCCTGATGCCTGCCACGTGGATTAATTTTAACAGGGACGAGACTCCCCACACTGTGCCTTGAACATTTTTATGGACCTTTTAACCGAGAGAGAGAGAGAGAGAGAGAGAGAGAGAGAGCGAGAGAGAGAGAGAGAGAGAGAGAGAGAGAGAGAGAGAGAGAGAGAGAGAGAGAGAGAGAGAGAGAGAGAGAGAGAGAGAGAGAGAGAGAGAGAGAGAGAGAGAGAGATTATTACTATATAATTACTTACTGTGCGACTACAGCTAAGGTTATAACCTACTGGTCTGTTAGTGTAAGCTAGGTGCTTGGTGAATAATGATGCATACATTGTATTCTCCATATTTCCTAGCAGACTCTGCTGTCCAGATGCCAAAAGTACTGAGGTTGAGGGAGACTGAATCACAAATTGCACCCTATTCCCTATATAGTGCACTATTGGGCCCTGGTCAAAAATAGTGCACTATATAGGGAATAGGGTACTATTTGGAACATAACCTGAGTGTCCCATACATTCTGCCTGTGTCTATGGATGAGCCCTTGGCTGTGTGTAGCACCGGGTGTCTCTGACGTGCAGGGGAGGAATTTGTGACAGGCATATCCCCGGGTGACAGCATGCCATGAGGAGTGAGGATGAACAGGACATCAGATGAAAGGCAGCCTCGACCGCCCCCTGTTTCCAGGTCTTCACATCAGTCAGTACACCCTAATAACTCTCACAGGCCCTGTGGCTGACACACGCCACAACCAAGACCAGGGAGTGTGTGTGTGTGTGTGTTTTTCAAGCGCTAGCATCTGTATGACGTATAGAATATTTGGGTTGTGTGTGTGTGTGTTTTTCAAGCGCTAGCATCTGTATGACGTATAGAATATTTGGGTTGTGTGTGTGTGTGTACTGTTTATACGGATGTGTGCGTTGGTACTGTAATGGAGGCACAGGAGGTTGGTGGCACCATAATTGGGGAGGAAGGGCTCATGGCAATGGTGGGGCAGAATAGGTGGAATGGTATCAAATTCCATTCACTCCGTTCCAGCCATTATTATGAGCTGTTCTCCCCTCAGCAGCCTCCACTGAATGGAGGAAAGCCTGAGGCAAGAGGCAAGTCTTCAGTTGTCACTGAGTTCATTCAGATGGACTCGTGGTTCTATTGTAGTCCATAGGTTTACCCTACAATGTGTTTGGATGAGTAATGCACTGAACAGTAAACAGATCAATGTTTAAAGTGGAACTGACATCGTTTTAGCAATGTGAAATCTTAGTAAAAATCTGTTCATATACACTCCCAGGCAGAATATGACAATTTTTTTTACAATTTCTGACAAGTGAACACTTAGATGTGGTCATTTTCACGTTTTCATCAATTCTTAGAATGTTTGGGAATGATGTATAGTAAGGCATTTGTGAAAATTCTATAGTAATATAGAGGGAAAACGGCCATGCGTTTGGACAATTAATAGACACTGCAGTAAATAAAAGTTCAATATGGCACCTCATGGCAAAGAACTCTCTGAGGATCTGAAAAAAGGAATTGTTGCTCTACATAAAGATGGCCTGGGCTATAAGAAGATTGCCAATACCCTGAAACTGAGCTGCAGCACGGTGGCCAAGACCATACAGTGGTTTAACAGGACTGGTTCCACTCAGAACAGGCCTCGCCATGGTCGACCAAATAAGTTGAGTGTATGAGCTCAGCGTCATATCCAGAGGTTGTCTTTGGGAAGTAGACGTATGAGTGCTGCCAGCATTGCTGCAGAGGTTGAAGGGGTGGAGGGTCAGCCTGTCAGTGCTCAGACCATACGCCGCACACTGCATCAAATTGGTCTGCATGGCTGTCGTCCCAGAAGGAAGCCTCTTCTAAAGATGATGCACAAGAAAGCCCGCAAACAGTTTGCTGAAGACAAGCAGACTAAGGACATGGATTACTGGAACCATGTCCTGTGGTGTTTTGAGACCAAGATAAACTTATTTGGTTCAGATGGTGTCAAGTGTGTGTGGCGGCAACCAGGTGAGGAGTACAAAGACAAGTGTGTCTTGCCTACAGTTAAGCATGGTGGTGGGAGTATCATGGTCTGGGGCTGCATGAGTGCTGCCGGAACTGGGGAGCTACAGTTCATTGAGGGACCCATGAATGCCAACATGTACTTTGACATACTGAAGCAGAGCATGATCCCCTCCCTTCGGAGACTGGGCCGCAGGGCAGTATTCCAACATGATAACGACCCCAAACACACCTCCAAGACGACCACTGCCTTGCTAAAGAAGCTGAGGGTAAAGGTGATGGACTGGCCAAGCATGTCTCCAGACCTAAACCCTATTGAGCATGTGTGGGGCATCCTCAAACGGAAGGTGGAGGAGTGCAAGGTCTCTGACATCCACCAGCTCTGTGACGTCGTCATGGAGGAGTGGAAGAGGACTCCAGTGGCAACCTGTGAAGCTCTGGTGAACTCCATGCCCAAGATGGTTAAGGCAGTGCTGGAAAATGATGGTAGTCACACAAAATATTGACACTTTCACTTAGGGGTGTACTCACTTTTGTTGCCAGCAGTTAAGACATTAATGGCTGTGTGTTGTGTTATTTTGAGGGGACAGCAAATTTACACTGTTATTCAAGCTGTACACTCACTACTTTACATTGTAGCAAAGTGTCATTTCTTCAGTGTTGTCACATGAAAAGATATACTCAAATATTTACAAAAATGTGAGGGGTGTACTCACGTTTGTGAGATACTGTATATAGCCATTGATTCTTGAAGAATATAATTTATAAATGCCTCATGAGCTTAGTTCAACTATCTTACCCCATCCGCACCTAAAATATAAGCTTTTTTAACTCCAATGTTTGTAAATAATTGTAAACAAGCACTGTATAGCCTCAAGACATGGTTAAAACTATCTTTGCATCCATAGCTCTGTCTATGAATTTGAGAGTGGTTACATTTTTTTCAGAGATTCTTAGATCATGCCATACTTCACCATCCAGCAGTTACATACAGTACCTACAGGCTACTATAGGCTTAAATTGTGTAATTACAGAAATCGCATCTAGAGTGAATATCTAAAGAGACAGAAAATTATCAGGGACACAATATCCCATTTAACTGCAGTTTGGGTTTCTCTGTATGATATATATAATCATAATATACTACCGATGGTTAATGGCTTCAACCCAGACGCATTTGTTATTATATTTTCTCTCTAGTGTGCAATTAAGAGAATAATCGTGCTAAATAGAACTGACAGTGACACCCAAATTAGCTTTTTATTTTAAGAGATTCCATGCTGCAATGCTATAGCCCTGCACCCCTAGACCACAGAACATGCTTTAAGTATTTCTTAATAAATATTATACTGATTGATGTCTTACACACTAAGAGCTCATTTCCAGTAGTGGAGAGGGAAGGGGGAAGGGTTCTTGTCCACTGTAAATATTCAGAAGGAATATTTTTCATGGTTAGGTTTGTGTCGGGGGTCTGAGGCAGACCACCTGTTGGACCGCAATGCTGTAACCAGAGAGAGTTTCTAACTTCATTTTTGCACCTATGGTTTGTTCTATGAGAATGTAACGTTACAGTACAGTAGGGTCTTGAGAGAGAGAGAGAGAGAGAGAGAGAGAGAGAGAGAGAGAGAGAGAGAGAGAGAGAGAGAGAGAGAGAGAGAGAGAGAGAGAGAGAGAGAGAGAGAGAGAGAGAGAGAGAGAGAGAGAGAGACTAGTGTTGTCATGGTTAGAACCTTTCCAAATGGCCCTAGGTTAACTATTCTCAATTGTATTGCTTGCAAATAAACTGTGTGTGTTATGTCTGTCTGTCTGTCTGTCTGTCTGTCTGTCTGTCTGCTTCTTATCTCAACAGACATCTGATGGCAGAGCTACTCAGCAGTGTTTCCAAAGGGAGTGTGTACACATGCTCTGAGGAATAGTACACTACACACTTTTATGAACATGGAGGAGGAACTGTGCCCAAACTGAATACATGATGCTAGGTCAGAGCCCCTCCGGCAGCATAATGCAGTATGTGAGAAGTCTCTTCAGCGGCTTTGTCTGTTGAGTGGAAAGCGCATGCAATTTTGATAAGAATTATTAAGATCTCTCGATGCACACCTTTTGGCTTGTTTGAATTCAATCACATGCCCTTTGATTTGTGCAACGCACCCAGTACCTTCTAGCGTCTATAGCGAGCATGTTTGGAGACTGTTACAGTAAATACAATGATATCCTGCCTCTAAAACAAATCCCCTATATCATAGCTATCCAAAGTCTTCATGTTAGTTTAATACAGTACTCGATTCTATATTGAACTTGTACTTCAGACTAGAGAAAGCTTGTCACTAAAGAGGAACAACATTCTTGTGTTTTTTCTTAACCATAGAGAGAGAGTGTGTTAGAGTGATGGCTTGAGAGAGCTAGACGTATTAAAATATGTAGGAAGGCTAATTTCTCTGTTTCTCTGAGCCCCAGGGTGACTGTCTGACCTGCCCTGACTCTCCCTCCACCGCCTGGGGCAGAAAGCGACCCAAGACCTATAGGACTAGTGAGAGGGGACCCCTCACCCCCATCACCTCCAGCCAGACAAAATAACTAAATAGAGAGGTAACCTCAAACCTGACAATGTCCCCACGCTATTATGGAATCTAGAGCAAGGAAAATGAGGTAAATATCAATGGCGGTGGTCTCAAATAGCCCATTAGTCAATGTCTGCAGCAGAGTGTGAGAGCATCAACGTATGGAGCCTGGAGCAGGGGTTGCTCCACCACTGTCCTACTGGAAAAATGGTTGCCGGGCGAAAATAAAGCAACCCGATCTGGGTATAAATCATTAGGAACATTTGTTAACCTAGTCAGTAATTGTGCTTCATTCATCATCAGGTTTTTCCATTTGTCAGGCCCCACAGGTTGCATGGGGTGTCAGTTAGGCCACCGCTGTAGGTAGGTTGGCAGTCCATGCAGCCTTAAACAAGAAATACTAGTGTGCAGAAGCCTACACATGCAACTACATACACACGTATTGTTTTACAGGGTCAGCCATTGTAGTACCACCCCTGCAGTAAATTAGGGTTAAGTGCCTTGCTCAAAGGCACGTAGACAGATTCTTCACCTTGTTGGCTCGGGTATTTGAACCAGCGACCTTTCAGTTACAGGCCCAACACAATGAATGAAGAATACGGAAAATGAAGAACACAGAACACACACAAGCACACATACACAGTAAAACACACACCAGGACTCAGAGTACAAGCCTTGCCAGCTGGTTTCACAAGGAATGTTATAAGATAGTTCAGGAGATAACATTTACTGCTACAATCTTCTATCATCTATTGCCAAATTGTGCAGCTATAATGGCCTACAGAGATCGGTGTCAGCCATTTAATAGGAGTTAATATTGTGTTAACCTTTAAAGTAAATGGCCCTAAAGCAAATACAATCACAAAACTGCAATACAACTGCATATCCTTACCAACTTCAACATATTCAAATGTGATGTTTAAATTAGACACACAATGGGCTTAATTTAGACAAGTTACTGTAGATATATGTAGCAGAGCCGTACCAGGCTTTAATGTTGTATTGTGATTAATCAATTAGCACATATTTTAACTTCCCTGCCTCTCTTATCAACACCCTGCCACCTCCATGCACCTCTCAGCAGACTCAGCCAGGCAGCCCAGAGGATCTCTACTACACACCCCCGGCCTCCTGCTACTCCCACCACACAATACTAGGGATTGGATTATATCTTTCACCTCTTTTTCTTCTTAGAATGCCTCTGTCACGGTTCTCTAAGACCGAACCCAGAAGCAGACCAGGACAAGGTGAGTTGAACGAATGAGAGTGTTTATTTACAGGGAAAAGATGCAGAATAGTCCAGTAGACGGAGCGGGTGGCGGAGATGAGTAGGTGGTGGTGAAGTAGCAGATGAACTGATGGCACGGCAGGGGTTGGGTGAAGGTTCCGGGAGAATGACTGTAGACAGAACAAACGGAGGTAAGTACAAGGCAGGTCAACAAGATGCAAAAAAACAACAAAACTAACGCTAGTACTCTGAGGCTGATACGCTGGCAAAACATACTGTTTATGGCTAACGATCCGGCAGGGAATGGATGTTAGGCCAGAGCCTAAGAAGGGTGATGATCAGGACCAGGTGTGCAGATTGCTGATGGGATGCAGGTGCGGAAATCAAGAGAGCTCCCCGGAGCGTTCCAGAACCCTCGGGAAACTGGAGATCACGAACATAAAAACTAGTCCACAGACAGGACCCGACTCAGACTGCCGGGATCGTTACAGTACCCCCCTCCGACGAAACGCCACCGGGCGGACTCCCGGAGCGCCAGGATGGAGGCGGTAGAAGTCACTGATGAGGTCAGCATCTAGGACCTGTCGCCGCGGAATCCAACTCCTCTCTTCAGGACCATACCCCTCCCAGTCCACGAGATACTGGAAACCCCGGCCCCGCCGTCTGGAATCCATGATGCGACGCACCGTGTAGGCAGGACCACCTCCGATCATCCGAGGAGGAGGAGGAGGAGGCGGAGGAGGCAACAGAGGACTGAGGAAAACAGGCTTGAGGCAGGAGACATGAAAGGTGGGATGGACTCTGAGCGTCCTCGGGAGTTTGAGTCGAACTGCCACCGGATTGATCACCTTCTCCACCACAAACGGACCAATGAACTTCGGTAACAACTTCCTAGACTCAGTCCGTAAAGGAAGATCCCGTGTGGCCAACCAGACCCTATCTCCGATGGTGTAGGTGGGAGCGGGGATCCGGCGACGATTCGCCTGGAGCTGATACCGGTCCGAAACTCTAAGGAGTGCTTTTCTGGCCCGATGCCAGGTCCGGTGGCAACGACGAATATGGACCTGAACAGAAGGCACTGAGAGCTCCTTCTCCTGAGAAGGGAACAAGGGAGGTTGGTAGCCATACAGGCACTGGAAGGGAGACATCCCAGTGGCAGATGTAGGGAGAGTATTGTGGGCATACTCAACCCAAGGCAACTGAGAGACCCAGGAGGTGGGGTTGGAAGAGGCCAGGCAGCGTAGCGTGGATTCCATCTTCTGGTTGGCTCTCTCCGCCTGACCATTAGATTGGGGGGTGAAAACCAGATGTGAGACTGACTGTAGCTCCAATGGCCAAACAGAAGGACTTCCAGACAGCAGAGGTAAACTGAGGGCCACGGTCGGAAACGATATCACTGGGCAACCCGTGGACCCTGAAAACCTCCCTAACCAGGATCTCGGACGTCTCCGAGGCAGAGGGAAGCTTGGCAATTGGCACAAAGTGGGCGAACTTGCTGAATCTGTCCACGATAGTCAGAACGACCGTGTTCCCCTCAGAAGCGGGCAACCCAGTGACAAAGTCCAGGGCCAGATGCGACCATGGTCGCGGGGAATAGGAAGGGGGTGAAGTAGTCCAGAGCTGGGCCGATTGGTACTCTTATTCTGCGCACACACTGGACAGGCAGCAACATAACCCCGAGTATCCTCGGCCATGGCAGGCCACCAAAACGTCTGCGAAGAAACGCCATCGTCCGAGCCACGCCAGGGTGACAAGCCATCTTGCTGGCGTGGGACCATTTGAGGACCGCAGGACGAACCGACTCAGGCACAAACAACCGACCGGGTGGACCGTTACCGGGACCGGGCTGCGTCCGAAGAGCCGCCATCACCTCCTCCTCAATCTTCCACCTAACAGCTCCCACGACGCAGTTCCGGGGGAGAATTGTCTCGGTCTTGGACCCACTCTCCTCCGTCTTGGAGAACATCCGAGACAAGGCGTCCGCCTTGCCGTTCTTAGATCCAGGTCGGAACGTCAGGGAAAAATTGAATCGTCCGAAAAACAACGACCACCTGGCCTGACGGGAGTTGAGACGTCTAGCCGATTGCACGTAAGCAAGATTCTTGTGGTCAGTCCAGACAATAAACGGCTGCTCCGCCCCCTCCAACCAGTGGCGCCACTCCTCCAAGGCAAGTTTCACCGCGGAAGCTCCCGGTTACCCACATCGTAATTCCTCTCCGCAGGCGAAAGGCGACGAGTAGTAGGCGCAGGGATGGAGTTTACTGTCCGTGGAGCATCGCTGCGACAGGATGGCGCCAACTCCCACATCGGACGCGTCCACTTCAACGCCGAACTGACGGTCCGTGTCCGGTTGAGAGAGAATCGGTGCGTTGGTGAATCGCCTCTTCAAATCCAGAAACGCTCGATCCGCCTCCGGATTCCACTTGAAGCTCCTGATACTGGAAGTCAAGGCCGTTAACGGAGCGGCCACACGGCTGTAATCCCGGATGAATCTGCGGTAGAAATTCGCAAACCCCAAAAATCTCTGGAGCTGCAATCTCGTACCGGGCTGGGCCCATTCCAGAACCGCTCTAACCTTCTCCTGGTCCATCCTAATCTCTCCCCTGGAGATGATGTACCCGAGAAAGGATGTCGTGTGGGCGTGGAACTCGCACTTCTCGGCCTTCACGAACAGGCGATTCTCCAACAATCGCTGCAGAACCTGCCGGACATGCTGGACGTGGTCGGAAGGTTCCTTCGAGAAGATCAGAATGTCATCCAGGTAAACAAACACAAAGAGACCGATCATATCTCTCAGGACGTCGTTCACCATACTCTGGAATACCGCTGGAGCATTGGTCAGTCCAAACGGCATCACCTGATACTCGAAGTGACCCATCGGTGTATTGAAACCCGTCAACCACTCGTCTCCCTCTCTGATCCGGACCATGTGATACGCATTGCGTAGGTCTAGCTTGGTGAACACCGTAGCACCCTGTAAGGAGTCGAAGGCAGAACTCATCAAGGGCAGGGGATACTTGTTCTTGACCGTGATGTCATTCAACCCCCGATAATCAATACACGGTCGAAGAGAGCCATCCTTCTTACCCACAAAGAAGAATCCTGCCCCCAGGGGTGATGACGAGGGGACGAACGAGACCAGCAGCTAGGGACTCCTTGATGTAGGTCTCCAAAGCCTCACGTTCAGGGCGGGAGATACTGTATAACCTTCCCTTGGGGTAGACAGCTCCAGGGAACAGGTTGATGGCACAATCATATGGTCGGTGGGGAGGGAGTGACAGAGCCTTCTGCTTACTGAACACTTCCCCCAAATCGTGATATGTCTCGGGAACCAGGGACAAATCTGGGGGTTTAGCCTCAATCACCTGACTGGGAACCGAATGGGGACAGGCAGTCTTGAGACAGTTAGCATGACAATCAAGGCTCCAACTCGTTACCTTGCCCGTCACCCAATCGAACGTGGGATTGTGTTCCTTCAGCCAGGGGTATCCAAGGACTAGAGGAACATGGGAAGACGGCAGAATGAAGAATGAAATCATCTCCGAATGATTCCCGACAACAGCATCTTAACCGGTTCAGTCCTCATCGTGATACGTGCCAGACTACTGCCGTTCAGAGTGGTCGCTTCAATGGCTTCCGGCAATTGCTCCTTGGAAAGCCCCAGCTGTTCCACCAACTCGGCATCAAGAAAGCTTCCATCGGCACCTGAATCGACAAAAGCGTTAATCGCTAAGCTCTGATTCCTGTTCACAAGGGTAGCCGGGAAACGGGGTCTGACAGAGGTACTGAGAGGTTGAAACTGGCTCGCTAAAAGTCCTCCCAACTTTAGCGAGCCGGGCAGTTTGACGACCGCCGGGAACAAGTGGAGATGTAATGTCCCGAGCTACCACAGTAGAGGCAACAGTTGGTCTTACGTCTATGTTGACGCTCCTCCTTGGTTAACCCGTGCCGCCCCACTTGCATGGGTTCAGAATCGGGAGAGAGAACCTCTCCAATAATCCTTTGTGGTGGAGAATGATCGACGTGTTCTGGTCCACCACCCGACCCGACTGGGAACTGAGAAGCTGATCGATTGGACGGACCCCATTGCTTCTCCCTCCTTCGCTCTCGGACTCGATTATCCACCCGAATAGACAAGGCTACCAAGCTGTCCAGGTCACTAGGCTCCGGATAGGAGATCAACTCATCCTTGAGCTGCTCCGACAGACCCTGGTAAAAGGCCGCTTGCAGAGACTCCTCATTCCACCCACTCTCCACAGCCAACGTCTTGAACTCGATCACGAAGTCGGCCACGCTGCGAGTTCCTTGGCGGCGAAAACAGGCGCCTAGCTGCGTCCCTCCCTCGGACGGAATGGTCGAAGAGCTTCCTCATCTCGGCCGTGAACCCCTGGTATGACGCCATGCAGGGATCCTGTCGTTCCCAAACGGCTGAAGCCCACTCCAGCGCTCGACCACGCAGCAACTCAATCACAAAGGCTATCCTAGCCTTGTCTGTGGCATAAGAGTAGGGCTGTAGATTGAACACTAATCCACACTGCATAAGGAAGGAACGGCATCTTCCCAGCTCCCCCTCATATTTATCCGGCGTCGGAACCTTGGGCTCACGGAAGGACACAGCTCCAGAAGCGGCAGGCGAGATGGGTGAAACCGGTAGTGGATCCTCCACCGGAGACTTGCGTTGGTTCTGGACCTCCGTCAGACCGGTAGAAAGGTTCCGAACTGACAACGCGATCTCCTGTAGTACCGTGCTATGATGGCCCAACATCTTCTCCTGATGGGTAATGGCATGGCGAACAGAGTCCAGGTCCGCTGGGTTCATTAATGGCCGGATCGTTCTGTCACGGTTCTCTAAGACCGAACCCAGAAGCAGACCAGGACAAGGTGAGTTGAACGAATGAGAGTGTTTATTTACAGGGAAAAGATGCAGAATAGTCCAGTAGACGGAGCGGGTGGCGGAGATGAGTAGGTGGTGGTGAAGTAGCAGATGAACTGATGGCACGGCAGGGGTTGGGTGAAGGTTCCGGGAGAATGACTGTAGACAGAACAAACGGAGGTAAGTACAAGGCAGGTCAACAAGATGCAAAAAAACAACAAAACTAACGCTAGTACTCTGAGGCTGATACGCTGGCAAAACATACTGTTTATGGCTAACGATCCGGCAGGGAATGGATGTTAGGCCAGAGCCTAAGAAGGGTGATGATCAGGACCAGGTGTGCAGATTGCTGATGGGATGCAGGTGCGGAAATCAAGAGAGCTCCCCGGAGCGTTCCAGAACCCTCGGGAAACTGGAGATCACGAACATAAAAACTAGTCCACAGACAGGACCCGACTCAGACTGCCGGGATCGTTACAGCCTCCTCTTTAACACGTTTTTAAAAGGAAGTGGAGGTGGGAGTATAAGAAAGAGAGAGACAGAGAGCGAGAGAGCGACAGAGCGAGAGAGAAAGAGAGAAAGAGAGAGAGAGACATATTTTCGGCACTTCTGAGGAGCAGGCCCAGGATGTGCTGGAGTGCTGACAGGCGTTATTTTTCCAGCGAGGGCATATTTCATCAACAGGTGTGAGGAAGCCAATGAAAAAATGAGGACAGATAACCCAGGCTGCATGAATGGCCAGAGAGAGGCTGCAGACAAGGCGTGTGTGTGTGTACGTACGTGTTCATTCACAAGACATGCCAAACCTCTTTTCACCTCTTCCACCTGACGAAGGCACTCGTTTCTCTCACCTCACACGCTCCTCTATCTAAAGTAAGCGGATGTTTTGAAAAGAAAACAAGGCCAAGCCGTATCATAATTAGCAGGGAGACATGTACCCTTCCATTTCACAGTCATCTAACCAGTCATGTTCCCTACCAAAACAAACACACAGGCTTCCAGGAAAACGACATACCTCGGGTGGGTGCCTCAAGGCCACCTAACCAGACAGATGCTCTTATAAGGAACCGGACTTAAAAACCTGAAATTCCAAATACAACCAAACAAACTCTCTCCATACAACTTCATTATAAGAGCTGATTGGGCCCATATTCACCGGAGTCCTGATATAGGATCAGTTCAGCCTTTTAGATCATAATGAATAAGATTAAATGGACAAGGGGGAACTGATCCTAGATCACCACTGAGACGCTTTTGAATACGGGCCCTGATGCAAAGATATACACTTCCTTCCTTTTATTAAAAATTCAATGATACTTTGTAAAATGAGTACAGGGTCTGTACAATGGACCCATATTTTCAGTTTGTTCCATTGTCTATTTGTCATGCATTAGGGTCACACAACGTTGCAGTCCCTCTAAAGGACAGGATATGCTGCTGGTTTAGAAAAGAGAGTTCTTCATGCATAATGGATGAATGTCACGCAATGAGTGGCGATCACTAACATCAGGGTAGAGATCATGTGTTATTTACACATATCATCCAAATAATGAGACTGTAAAACCTTTATGCTGCAGCATAAGAGTATATCACAACACAACCATAACAGGATGGATTCATAAGGACTAGGAACAAAGAGTCCTGTCCGCTACGCCAGATGAGCACAACCACCTCTGTTGTGAGAACTCCAAGCTGGCTTTAAAGAGTCAACTCCAGGCAGCAGGCGCAACAATAATATCCTTCCCCAGGGAAACTAAGGCTATCTCACACTGTTCAGGTAGTGGGAAAAGGCCCAGGCTGAGGGCAGCATCCTGCCACTAAACCTGGAAGAGGAAACTAATCCAGGGTCAAAGAGGGGCGGGGTGATGAGTGAGACTTCACATGGGCCAGGGAGAACACAACACTCCCCTCACCCCCTGGTTCATTAAGACCCTGCACCTGGACCCCAGAGTGGCCCTCTGGACTGGAGTATCAAGGTACTTCTGAGGTGTGTGTGTGTGTGTGTGTGTGTGTGTGTGTGTGTGTGTGTGTGTGTATATATTGAGCCGGTGCGGACAGGAAAGGGATGAGCTTTGGATGAGAGAGAAAAGAGAAGGACCAAGGTTAGGCTCATCGGACGCTGGCCGCCAGGCCCCAGAAAAATGATCGCTGTGGTCCCTGCTTGTCCCTCTCACAATTAATAATGGGCCATACATGATCAAGGGCATTTTTCAGCGCTTCTCCTGGGTTTCAGGAGCTGAGGCTGCCAGTTGTCATCCGGTGTTGAGAGCCTAATGCAGGACCATGACCTGATGAAAAGCTGCTGGGAGGGAGGACACCGCTCACACAGACAGACCCACACAGACAGACCCAAACAGACAGACCCAGACAGACAGACAGACCCAAACAGACAGACAGACCCAAACAGACAGACCCACACAGACAGACCCAAACAGACAGACCCACACAGACAGACCCACACAGACAGACCCACACAGACAGACCCACACAGACAGACCCACACAGACAGACCCAAACAGACAGACCCAAACAGACAGACCCAAACAGACAGACCCAAACGGACAGACCCACACGGACAGACCCACACAGACAGACCCACACAGACAGGCCCACACAGACAGGCCCACACAGACAGACTCACACAGACAGGCCCACACAGAGTAATGGGGAGCAGCAAACTAACAATGGAACAGCAAACATCCAATTTTAATAAAAACATTTTAATCCCACAGAAGGACTTATATTACAGAGATCAAATTATGAAATTCATGGCGTGTGTTTAGGAGTATTTATGAAGTATTGTAAGGCCAAAAAAGTGGGTCTCTGTCCTTGAACTGCAACATTTCATAATCCACCCTGTCTCTGTTTACAGACATGTAGCAGCCCCACACAGTGACTCCCCATCCAGGTCTACCACACAGTGACTCCCCATCCAGGCCTACCACACAGTGACTCCCCATCCAGGCCTACCACACAGTGACTCCCCATCCAGGCCTACCACACAGTGACTCCCCAGACAGGTCTACCACACAGTGACTCCCCATCCAGGCCTACCAAACAGTGACTCCCCATCCAGGCCTACCACACAGTGACTCCCCATCCAGGCCTACCACACAGTGACTCCCCATCCAGGCCTACCACACAGTGACTCCCCATCCAGGCCTACCAAACAGTGACTCCCCATCCAGGCCTACCACACAGTGACTCCCCATCCAGGCCTACCACACAGTGACTCCCCATCCAGGCCTACCACACAGTGACTCCCCAGACAGGTCTACCACACAGTGACTCCCCATCCAGGCCTACCACACAGTGACTCCCCATCCAGGTCTACCACACAGTGACTCCCCATCCAGGCCTACCACACAGTGACTCCCCATCCAGGCCTACCACACAGTGACTCCCCATCCAGGCCTACCCTACGGTGGCGACACAGCTGCCGACGCAGAGCGTGACTCTGTTACTGGTAGCATTATCATGCTTAAGCACGACAACGTCATTTATAACAATAAGAACAAATTAGCACAATGGCATCTGTGTACAACATGTGCTTACTGCTTACGTCTCCAAAAGGAAAAACACACACACACACAGGAATGAGCTTCCACCAAAACAGATGTGATTATAACGTCTCTACAGTTGTCTCCCAAACAGAAGAGAGCTCGTGTTTCAGTGCTTGAGGCCTCCTAAATATATATCAAAATACACGAGGCTCCATGTCACTACTGTTTACAAGAAAGTGATTTATGGTTCTTTATGGAGAAGAGAGTAAAATAGTTTGGGGTCGAATTAACTTCAGACACTTTTTTGGTGACTACATCTCAGGCTACTGAGACAATATGTTAGCTCATTATAAATCATTAATGTTAGTTATTTGTTTGAGAAATACTTATTCTAATTAGAGTAATTATTTGTGTTTAAAAAGCCATTATAGAAAATGATTAGGCCTACTTTAAAATCGACAGAGAGCCTTGTTAACAGATGACTAAATGTAGCTTTACTTGTTGCGTTGTTGATCTTGTACCGTTAGTGTAATGCTTTACTGTGCGTTGTCTTTCTTCAAGGTCTCTTCTATTTCAGTCAAGTACCATTCATGAAAAGTACTTCTCAAATTGTATCAATATGTTCAACCATGAAGAAAGTGACATAAATCTAGAGGAGGAGAATACCAGTCAGTAAATGTGTAGGAGGAAGATAAACATTGTTTACATTCTGTCACACAGAGAGGCTGTGTGCCTGACTGTCCAGGACATACAGTTGAAGTCAGAAGTTTACATACACCTTAGCCAAATACATTTCAACTCAGTTTTTCACAATTCCTGACATTTAATCTTAGTAGAAATTCCCTGTCTTAGGTCAGTTAGGATCACCACTTTATTTTAAGAATGTGAAATGTCAGAATAATAGTGGAGAGAATGATTTATTTCAGCTTTTATTTATTTCATCACATTCCCAGTGGGTCAGAAGTTTACATACACTCAATTTGTATTTGGTAGCATTTCCTTTAAATTGTTTAACTTGGGTCAAACGTTTCGGTAGCCTTCCACAATCTTCCCACAATAAGTTGGGTGAATTTTGGCCCATTCCTCCTGACAGAGCTGGTGTAACTAACTGAGTCAGGTTTGTAGGCCTCCTTGCTCGCACACGCTTTTTCAGTTCTGGCCACACATTTTCTATAGGATTGAGGTCAGGGCTTTGTTATGGCCACTCCAATACCTTGACTTTGTTGTCCTTAAGCCATTTTGCCACAACTTCGGAAGTATACTTAGGGTCATTGTGCATTTGGAAGACCCATTTGCGACCAAGCTTTAACTTCCTGACTGATGTCTTGAGATGTTGCTTCAATATATCCACATAATCTTCCTTCCTCATGATGCCATCTATTTTGTGAAGTGCACCAGTCCCTCCTGCAGCAAAGCACCCCCACAGCATGATGCTGCCACCCCTGTGCTTCAAGGTTGGGGTGGTGTTCTTCGGCTTGCAAGCACCACCTTTTTCCTCCAAACATAATGATGGTCATTATGGCCAAACAGTTCTATTTTTGTTTCATCAGACCAGAAGACATTTCTCCAAAAGGTACGATCTTTGTCCCCATGTGCAGTTGCAAACCGTAGTCTGGCTTTTTTATGGCGGTTTTGGAGCAGTGGCTTCTTCCTTGCTGAGTGGCCTTTCAGGTTATGTCGATATAGGACTCGTTTTACTGTGGATATAGATACTTTTGTACCTGCTTCCTCCAGCATCTCCAAAAGGTCCTTTGCTGTTGTTCTGGGATTGATTTGCACTTTTCGCACCAAAGAACGTTCATCTCTGGGAGACAGAACGCGTCTCCTTCCTGAGCGGTATGATGGCTGTGTGGTCCCATGGTGTTTATACTTGCGTACTATTGTTTGTACAGATGAACGTGGTACCTTCAGGCGTTTGGAAATTGCTCTCAAGGATGAACCAGACTTGTGGAGGTCTACAATTTTTTTTTCTGAGGTCTTGGCTGATTTCTTTGGATTTTCCCATAATGTCAAGCAAAAAAGCACTGAGTTTGAAGGTAGGCCTTGAAATACATCCACAGGTACACCTCCAATTATGTCAATTAGCCTATCAGAAGCTTCTAAAGCCATGACATTTTCGGGAGGCACAGTCAACTTAGTGTATGTAAACTTCTGACCCACTGGAATTGTGATACAGTGAATTATAAGTGAAATAATGTGAAATAATAATAATATTGTTGGAAAAATTACTTGTGTCAAGTAGATGTCCTAACCGACTTGCCAAAACTATAGTTTGTTATCAAGAAATTTGTGGAGTGGTTGAAAAACGAGTTTTAATGACTCCAACCTAAGTGTATGTAAACCTCCGACTTCAACTCTACCTCTGTCTTCGTCTAACAGCCTTTTTGTTCTCAGACCTATGAAGAATACGACAGGCCGTCCAACAGGAATAGGAGAATTTCAGTATTCTCACCTTCTTTCTTTGTGTGTGTGTGTGTGTGTGTACAACAGACTGTGTGCATGTACACAATTTGTCTCCTGTCCATATATTCTCATTGACATCTCCTTTGAAGGCCTTTATGGAGGTATGCTGGTGTATTGTTTGAAAATATAAAGCCTATGATGATGCCTTTCTCAGCCAATGGAACTCCTTGCCGCTTAGAACTTTTACAAAAGCCTCAGTTCAAGACAGTAACAAATGCAGTCCCTAGTGGCAACTTGGACTCGACCAGTAGTGACTTTGTTGTCAGAAAATCTCTCTTTGCATAATTTAACATACTAGCTACAACAGGAAATGTTAGAGAGCTGTAGGCTATTATCTAGTTATCCTTACAAGTACAACATTGTAACAGAATTTATATTTAAAAAATGGTTGGACTGCAGCTTTTAGAGACTCGTGACCAGCAGTGAAAGTAGATTTAATTTCTTAATGCTACGGGAGACTCAAGTGCGCCCACGCATTCTTTTTTATATTACAAAAATTACAGGGTAGCCTACTCTGCTGACACTGACAAACAGATCAATAAAAACTATGTGTGATCAATATAATCAGCCTACGAAAAGGGGAGACACAAATACAAAATGACATCAATATAACCTGGAGGAGGAAATTATTGTCCAAAAACAAACAAAAGTGGCACTGACCCAATGATAAAGACAGTGAATATGCACACTCACTGGGGATATGGCCGATGTTCTCAACTCGTGCCAATAGGCTACTGTTCACTAAATTAAGGAAATAATTTTGATAACTAAAAGACAGATTGGAGTCTTTTCATTGTCATGTCTTTACAGCAATAGCTATTTGCTTACCAAACAGTTTTTCCGCGATTGTATTTTTTAATATAGCCTGGTTGGGTCTCTCTGCTTTTCACTGACACTTGCAATTTAACAATCATCTATTTGGTATTTGCAGCGCACACTGCCTAATAGCGGGCCCTTCCGACTGTAGGTCTATGCGATTTAAAATAATCCACAGCTTTTTTTTTTTAGGAAGCTAATGATCCTCTGTGGCCAAATCATGCTTTCTGGTGTAGTAGCCTATTTTGAATGATTTTTCTTTCTTTCTGTATAGACAGGACTAAGCTAATTAGGCTATATAATTTTGGCAATTTAATTCAATTTACTTTAAGGAAAGCCGTATGGACACGCCACCTATGCCTTTTAATGTGGCATAAACACAACCAGTCATGATGTTTTCATCTAATTGTCAAACAATCACTTAACAAAGGCGCTCCTGTAGGCTACCTGCGCACGTTCGTCCACAAACACCTACGTGTATTGTAATGACATTCTGCGATTGTCATTAGGCCTACACTTGTAGCCTGAATTGACGCATCCACTGTTGTCCACGTGCGCCTCGGTGTCAGCCACTCATCTCCGCCTTGTCAGCAAGCGTCTCGGCCACTCATATCCCCTTGACAAAATGTGAGTGTTCTCCTCCAACCACAACGTAATTTGGAGCGAATACCACCCGGTTTACAGCCAATTCGCTAATTTTTCATGCGGCTGACATGTAGTAATGTTAAAATAGCCTAGCGTTTTTTTGGCATGTTGTATTAATTGTGATAGGCTCACATTTTACCGGTGTGGCATACCCCCACTATTTATTTTGCTGGGATGCCATACCGGACCGTATCGCCTTACTTTCACCCCTGTTCGTGACTCGAGTATAAAGGACTCTGACTTGGACTCAAACACAAGGGACTTCGGACTCGACTCGGACTCAAGGTTTACGTCCCATAAAAAAACGATCAGCAAACCAAGTAGGTATCTTGTTCAATAATGAGGACGGTGGAGCTCCAACCATCTGTAGGACAATACAAACCACATGAGCCCCGCTGCAACTACAAACCACATGAAACAGAAAAAGGTGGGGGTGACCAATTCAATCCAGATATGGCAGAGAGATTCAAACATTTGGAAACAGGGCAGCTAGGCGGACCAGATTCCAAACATAAAGGACCACCCCAACAGCACCCTGTGGTCTCCCTCCCCAGAACAGAAGACTAATGGAGTCCCGGGGTCCACAGCATCATAGATAATAGATTCAGTTACAGTGATACACTAAATAACTCAATCACCCTCTCCCAGAAGTGTCAGAGCCAAGGCCAGCTTCTAATTGGCTGTATTTGTTAGGTTGATATCGCCAGGTATTTAAGGAATTTAGACAAAGAAGAAAAAAGAGGGCAAAAGTTGTTGGAAGAGGAGAAGACGGAAGAAAGAGCCTATAGGTCAACAGTAATGCCTCGTGCCTTTTGGCAAGGCAAGAATGGTTCACTAACGGAGGGGGAAGTGTAGTGTTTATTGGTTTCTGCCAGTCCAGTCATAGACGGCAAACACAAGCAGACTGAAACCTGATCAACTGGCATTCTGCCTGGACCAGGCCAGGCCAGCGGGCGGCAGGCGGAGCAGAATGGAGCAAGGCAGCACAGTCTGGGGAAAACAGAGATAAACACAGACCACAGAACCCAGGTCTCCAAATAATCACAAGATGAGCGGGCCAGATAAAAGACAAGAAAGAAAGAGCGAGAGAGAGAAGAAAAAAAGACCACGCAAAAACGAAACACACAAATGCCTGAGCATGCTTTGTGGAGTGAGAGAGACACGAAGGAAAGAATAAACGCAGCCAGGAATAAAAGCAGGGTGATCAGAGATTACTTTCAAGTGTCTCATGGTTGTAGTTTCCTAGTGAAGTTCACCAATGCCGTCCTTTTATCCCCTCCTCCCTGTTCCATCAGGAAAATCCTTCCTTTTTAACTTGATATGCTTGTGAACAAGCCACATTGCTCCAGTGCTGGTCTTCTAATGAACATAGGGCCCACATACAGAGCTGGATCTGTCCATGCCTCGTCCCCGCCATGCCAGCTCCCCAATCAGACTGGAAAACAGGATCCAGCTGCCCACCACACTGTCATTAGAGCAGGCCTCCCTACATCCCTCCATCCCCCCATCCTTAAAACCCCATCTCCAGCTGTAGCCTCATGTCTTGGCTTATCCCCAGTCCCATACCTAGCCTCATTCATAGACCCATCCCGAGCACCAGTCCCATAGCCCCAGTCCCATAGCCCCAGTCCCATAGCCCCAGTTTCATAGCCCCAGTCCAATAGCCCCAGTACCATAGCCCCAGTACCATACCCCCAGTCCAATAGCCCCAGTACCATAGCCCCAGTACCATAGCCCCAGTCCCGTAGCCCCAGTACCATAGCCCCAGTCCCATAGCCCCAGTCCCAAAGCCCCAGTCCAATAGTCCAGTCCCATAGCCCCAGTCCCATAGCCCCAGTACCATAGCCCCAGTCCAATAGCCCCAGTCCCATAGCCCCAGTCCAATAGCCCCAGTCCCATAGCCCCAGTCCCATAGCCCCAGTCCCATAGCCTCAGTCCCATCCCCGGTTCCATGCCTAGCCTCTTGATCCAGGAATACCTGCCCTATATCGACTGGTCACTATCTCCCCTTTCATACGTACAGCACAGAGCCATTGATTGTCGTCAGTGTTGTTGTTTTGGTTAATGTATTTTGATTCCCTATTCAGGGATAAGTCCCCAGTCTTAGATAATCCTTGTGGATATTCACATAGTGTTGAGGTGTGTGTGTGTGTGTGGGGGGGGGGGGAATGTGGGGGGGGGAATGAATTCCTGTCTGATAAACTGATCAAAGTCTGAACTCACCGGTGTGTCTGTGGAGGGATGGAATGAAGAATTGGACAAGGACACACACAAACACCTTACGCAGGCACTCACGCACAGCTGATACCAGCATCAGGGTACAGTAAAGTGAAGATATCTAATATGCTGAGTGAAAAGTAAACACGACACACTGGCATCAGGGCTTCCCGTTCCGCTTACTGTACTGACAAACCATCAGTCTCAAAACACGCCAAAGGCTCCAGTTCAACAGAACAACCTGGCTCTGGAGACACGACACGGTTAGGAACCTAGGCAGGGTGTGGCTGCTCTGCATGGGCCTGACTAGACTCTACTACAGTTCACTATAAAACACATTGTAACCGGATGAAAAACCAGACCAACTACTACTACATGTTAAGTTGCTCTTTGTTCTAGAGATTAACTACACTGAACAAAAATATGAACGCAACATATGAAGTGTTGGTCCCTTGTTTCATGACCTGAAATAAAATATCCCAGAAATGTTCCATATGCACAAAAAGCTTATTTCTCTCAATTTTTGTGCACTAATTTGTTTACGTCCCTGTTAGTGAGCATTTCTCCTTTGCCAAGATAATCCATCCACCTGACAGGTGTGGCATATCAAGAAGCTGATTAAACAGCATGATCATTACACAGGTGCACCTTGTGCTGGGGACAATAAAAGGCCACTCTAACATGTGCAGTTTTGTCACCCAACACAATGTCACAGATGTCTCAAGTTTTGAGGGAGCGTGCAATTGGCATGCTGACTGCAGGAATGTTCACCAGAGCTGTTGCCAGAGAATTGAATGTTCATTTCTCTACCATAAGCCACCTCCAACGTCGGTTTAGAGAATTTGGCAGTACGCCCAACCAGCCTCACAACTGCATGGTATTGTGTGGGTGAGCAGTTTTCTGATGTCAACGTTCTGAACAGAGTGCCCCATGGTGGCGGTGGGGTTATGGTATGGGCAGGCATAAGCTACAGACAACAAACACAATTGCATTTTATCGATGTCAATTTGAATGCACAGAGATACCGTGACAAGATCCTGAGGCCCATTGTTGCACCATTCATCAGCCGCCATCACCTCATGTTTCAGCATGATAATGCACGGCCCATTGTCGCAAGGATCTGCATGTAATTCCTGGAAGCTGAAAATGTCCCAGTTCTTCCATGGCCTGCATACTCACCAGATCAACAGATGCATATCTATATTTCCAGTCATGTGAAATCCTTAGATTAGGGCCCAATGAATTTATTTCAATTGACTGATTTCCTTATATGAACTGTAACTCAGTAAAATCTTTGACATTGTCAACACTTTTAACCTCAGGGAATTAGAGACTGAATACATTTAGCAGAAAACATCCTATAGTAAGCATGTCGCCAGTCAATTTTTTTTGTGTGAGTTGACAAGCCCCATATGATGATTGGATATGTTTGAATTGTGCCCTTCGGAATTCATATTTGTTGATGTGTCGAGTGTAAATACAATCCTTATATATTTTGAAAACTTCTATGAATGGGAGAAAAAAAACCTGTCTGGTTGTGTGGCAGATTGGCGTATAACAGAACGTATAACAGCCTACAACAGACGTCCCTGAGGGCTCTGTTTCTAGACACAATAAATGAACCATTAAATGTGGTTGTGGGATATCAGACTTCTCTCCCCCATACATCACATACCTCTCCTGTGCAGATGTCTTGTGGTCAGAAACGTTTCACAAATCATGTTAAGAAAGATCAGAGACAAAGTGCCATGTGGTTTCCTAGGGAATATTGTCATTTTATTGTGGTGAGGAGATTCTAAGAGATCTTTGAGGAGGCCAAAAGCATGTGAAAACCATAAAGAGAGGCAAATTGGTATTAATGGTGCAGAGTGAACATATAGCAGTTTGGGCCGAGGCTAGCTAGGTCTATGTGTTTGGTCTGGGATACACAGACATAGACTGTTTCCCAAATGGCACCCTATTCCCTATAGTGTATCGCTTTCTTTTTTTACCAGGGACCCCCACTGGGATCTGTTTAAAATTAGTGCACTATGTAGGGAATAGGGAGCCATTTGGGACGCACACAGGAGAGAAAGAGAGACATGCTTGTTTCCCTGCAGGATGGATCTGGTAGAGGCCACAGGGCAAGGAGCAGGCAGATTCATCAGCATCATCAGCCAGGACAGGGTGTCCGAGGTCCCAGAGACCCAGACTGCAGCAGCCCCACAGCCCCACCCCACGCCACAGCACAGCAGCCATGATGGGGTCCAGGTGGAACCGTCCACTCCTAGTATGTGTCCCAAATGGCACCCTGTTCCCTATATAGTGTACTAATTTTGACCATGGCCCATAGCTCTCTGGTCAAAAGTAACGCACTATATAGGGAATAGGGTGCCATTTTGGATGTAGCCCTAGAGAACCCACACAGAGGAGACACTACTTGCACATACAGGGATATGGCTTTTTGATATATGTAACCAATATAAACACATGTATATATATATATAAGTATATTATAAAAATATAAAGTAAATTCATAGATCGTGCTGCATGGTGCAGTTAAAACAGAACATTTACTGAAGAAAATGTGGGTAGAATTGTTTTTTGAAAGGGTTCTGTGGACATCAGGGACAGCAGGGACTGGACCCCATCTGGACCATAAAAATCAAATCAAATCAAAATCAAATCAAATTGTATTTGTCACATGCACCGAATACAACAGTTGTACAGTCGTGGTCAAAAGTTTTGAGAATGACACAAATATTAGTTTTCACAAAGTCTACTGCCTCAGTTTTTATGATGGCAATTTGCATATACTCCAGAATGTTATGAAGAGTGATCAGATGAATTGCAATTAATTGCAAAGTCCCTCTTTGCCATGAAAATGAACTTAATCCCCAAAAAACATTTCCACTGCATTTCAGCCCTGCCACAAAAGGACCAGCTGACATCATGTCAGTGATTCTCTCATTAACACAGGTGAGAGTGTTGACGAGGACAAGGCTGGAGATCACTCTGTCATGCTGATTGAGTTAGAATAACAGACTGAAAGCTTTAAAAGGAGGGTGGTGCTTGAAATCATTGTTCTTCCTCTGTTAACCATGGTTACCTGCAAGGAAACACGTGCCGTCATCATTGCTTTGCACAAAAAGGCTTCACAGGCAAGGATATTGCTGCTAGTAACATTGCACCTAAATCAACCATTTATCGGATCATCAAGAACTTCAAGGAGAGAGGATCAATTGTTGTGAAGAAGGCTTCAGGGCGCCCAAGAAAGTCCAGCAAGCGCCAGGACCGTCTCCTAAAGTTGTTTCAGCTGCGGGATCGGGGCACCACCAGTGCAGAGCTTGCTCAGGAATGGCAGCAGGCAGGTGTGAGTGCATCTGCACGCACAGTGAGGCGAAGACTTTTGGAGGATGGCCTAGTACCAAGAAGGGCAGCGAGGAAGCCACTTCTCTCCAGGAAAAACATCAGGGACAGACTGATATTCTGCAAAAGGTACAGGGATTGGACTGCTGAGGACTGGGGTAAAGTCATTTTCTCTGATGAATCCCCTTTCCGATTGTTTGGGGCATCCGGAAAAAAGCTTGTCCGGAGAAGACAAGGTGAGCGCTACCATCAGTCCTGTGTCATGCCAACAGTAAAGCATCCTGAGACCATTCATGTGTGGGGTTGCTTCTCAGCCAAGGGAGTGGGCTCACTCACAATTTTGCCTAAGAACACAGCCATGAATAAAGAATGGTACCAACTATTCATAGCAGACTTCGGAAAGGCATTTGATAAAGTTCGACTGGGGTTTATATATAAATGCCTGGAGCATTTCAATTTTGGAGAATCTCTTATAAAATGGGTCAAAATCATGTATAGTAACCCTAGGTGTAAAATGGTAAATAATGGCTATTTCTCAGAAAGTTTTAAACTGTCAAGAGGAGTGAAACAAGGTTGTCCACTATCGGCATATCTATTTATTGTGGACATCGAGATGTTAGCTATTAAAATCAGATCCAATAATAATATCAGAGGATTAGAAATCCAGGGCTTAAAAACAAAGGTGTCATTGTACGCTGATGATTCATGTTTTCTTTTAAATCCACAACTAGAATCCCTCCACAGCCTCATAGAGGATCTTGATACATTTTCTAACCTCTCTGGATTACAACCAAATTATGACAAATGTACTATATTACGTATTGGATCACTAAAAATTACATTACCATGTAGTTTACCAATAAAATGGTCTGATGGTGATGTGGATATACTTGGAATACATATCCCAAAGGAAATAAATTATCTCACTTCGATAAATTTTTATAGAAAGTTAGCAAAAATAGATAAGATCTTACTACCATGGAAAGGAAAATACCTGTCAATTTGTGGAAAAATCACCCTGATTAACTCTTTAGTATTATCCCAGTTTACCTATTTGCTTATGGTCTTGCCTACGCCTAGCGAACAGTTTTTTAAATTATATGAGAAAAAAATATTCAATTTTATTTGGAACGGCAAGCCAGACAAAATGAAAAGGGCATATTTACAGTGGGGAAAAAAAGTATTTAGTCAACTATGACATCACGTCAACTATGACAGACAAATTGAGAAAGAAAAATCCAGAAAATCACATTGTAGGATTTTTTATGAATTTATTTGCAAATTATGGTGGAAAATAAGTATTTGGTCACCTACAAACAAGCAAGATTTCTGGCTCTCACAGACCAGTAACTTCTTCTTTAAGAGGCTCCTCTGTCCTCCACTCGTTACCTGTATTAATGGCACCTGTTTGAACTTGTTATCAGTATAAAAGACACCTGTCCACAACCTCAAACAGTCACACTCCAAACTCCACTATGGCCAAGACCAAAGAGCTGTCAAAGGACACCAGAAACAAAATTGTAGACCTGCACCAGGCTGGGAAGACTGAATCTGCAATAGGTAAGCAGCTTGGTTTGAAGAAATCAAATGTGGGAGCAATTATTAGGAAATGGAAGACATACAAGACCACTGATAATCTCCCTCGATCTGGGGCTCCACGCAAGAAGATTGAAGATGAAACGTGGCTGGGTCTTTCAGCATGACAATGATCCCAAACCCGGCCAACGAAGGAGTGGCTTCGTAAGAAGCATTTCAAGGTCCTGGAGTGGCCTAGCCAGTCTCCAGATCTCAACCTCATAGAAAATCTTTGGAGGGAGTTGAAATTCTGTGTTGCCCAGCGACAGCCCCAAAACATCACTGCTCTAGAGGAGATCTGCATGGAGGAATGGGCCAAAATACCAGCAACAGTGAGTGAAAACCTTGTGAAGACTTACAGAAAACGTTTGACCTGTGTCATTGCCAACAAAGGGTATATAACAAAGTATCGAGAAACTTTTGTTATTGACCAAATACTTATTTTCCACCATCATTTGCAAATAAATTCATTAAAAATCCTACAATGTGATTTTCTGGAGAAAAAAAATCTCATTTTGTCTGTCATAGTGTCATGAGCCCTCTCACTCCACCGGGTTACCACCTTAATGTGTTTCCACTATCTTCCACTCTGCTCATCTCTCTCTCTCTACTCAGCCTAACGAGCTCCACCTGTCCCTGCTCTGCTCGGCTCTAATTACTCTGCCAGCTGCGCTGCATTACCCACTAACCTCTCCCAGTATTTAAAGTCCCGTCTCTCAGCTCTCCTTTGTCAGATCGTCTGCTAAGCTCACACCCGGAACCTGTGTGCTCACGCTTCTGGCTCACCCTTGTTTTGTGACCCCGGACCTGCCTGATTCTTGGATACTCTTCTGCCCCAGGAAAACCAGACCTGCTTTCTGCCATTACGACTCCTGACTACTCTTCGACCCCGGTAACTCTGACCAGCCTTCTGCCTTGCTACAACGTATTTGGATTTCCCTTGAACTGTACTTCTGCCTTGTTTCATCCGCCCCGTTGTGTCTGTGTTTCCTCCCCCCCCCCAGGACTTCTGGACCACCAACCACCGGCGTCATCGGACGCACCGCTGCCACTGGGGGGGGGGGCACAGACCCAGCACATTGGACGGGATAACCCCTGGAGCCTTCACTCACTCCCTACTTCCCTTCTCCCTTAAGTTTTAATAAACTTTCTGGTGTGACGCAATTGTGGTCCTCTTGTCGTCTGTCTGAACCGTGACAGTACGATCTGACCATCATGGACTCAGCGCACACTTCCCCCGACATGGAAACCGAAGAACCTGAGCAACCCACCGCCATGCTACGCCTGGAACACACTGAGAGAGAGCTAGGCCGCATGAGCGGCGACATCACCTCTCTGCTTCAGGTCGGCCACCAACAGCATCAGCAGTTCCAGCAGCACCAGCAGCAGTCCCAGCAGCAGCAACAACAACTCGCCAGGATCATTCAACTCCTCACCAACCTTACCCCAGCCAGTCTGCCCACCAGCCCTGCCTCCGAGTCACCTGCCCCGGTCATTTCAGCCGCTGCCCCGGAACCCAAGATTGGAAACCCCGAGCGGTTCAACGGCGATTCTACCCAGGTCCGGCCATTCCTGACTAGCTGCCGACTTCAGTTCTCCTTGCAGCCAAGGACCTTCGCCACGGAGGGGGGCTAGGGTCGGGTATGCCATCACTCACCTGACGGGCCGAGCTCGACTCTGGGGAACAGCAGAGTTCGAACGTCAAACCCCCGCATGTGCAACCTTCGACCTGTTTGCTGAGGAGATGCTGAAGGTGTTTGACCTGGATTCACCAACCGCAGAGGCGTCTCGTGAACTGTTCAGTATTCGACAAGGCAGACGTACAGTCGCAGACCATTCCATCGACTTCCGAACCCTGGCAAGACGAAGTTCTTGGAACACACCATCGTTGGTGGACGCGTTCTTCCATAGCTTGGCTGACTATATCAAGGACGAGTTGGTCTCCCATGAACTGCCTTCCACTCTTGATGAAGCCATCGCACTGACTGTCCGGATCGACAGAAGGATACAGACCCGTCGTCGTGAGAGGGGGCGCCAAGGTCCACCAACTACCGGCATTCGGAGAGGTCCGACTGGGCTCCTGTCAGCTACTGCCACTCACCCAAGTCAGCTTGATCAGTCGGAGCCTATGGAGATTGGGCGAGCCTCTCTCACTCCTGCAGAGCGCCAGCGCCGCTTCACCTCAAACCTCTGCCTCTATTGTGGAGGTGATGGACATCGTGTGGTAACCTGCCCTTTAAAAGCCGAAGCTCACCGGGCATAGGGGGAGTCCGGTTGAGCTCAATGACCATCCAGTCCTCCGACCGCAAACCCTTGCTGCAAGTTCACCTCCGCCTCTCTGACTCTACTCACACCCTGGCTGCTCTGGTGGATTCTGGCGCCCGAAGCCAACATAATGGACATCAAGCTGGCACGCCAACTGGGACTGGAGAACCTCCGTTTGACACCTCCTATTCCTGCCCGGGCACTGGACGGACACTTACTCGGATCGGTCACTCATGTCACGGCCCCGGTCTTGATGGGTCTGTCCGGAAACCATCAAGAAACTATCCAGTTTCACCTGCTCCCCTCTCCAGGCCAACCCCTCATCCTGGGTTACCCATGGCTCCGCCCGGCACAACCCTCAGCTCGACTGGGTGACCGGGGTGATCAGGGAGTGGGGAGAGGACTGCCACCGAACCTGCCTGCTTGCTGCCGCACTACCCCCTCGGCCAGTACCTACTAACTCCGCCCCTGACCTCTCCCATGTCCCAGAATGCTACCATGGTCTCAGAGAAGTGTTTAACAAAGCAAGAGCCACATCTCTGCCTCCTCACCGACCGTACGACTGTGCCATCGACCTCCTCCCTGGAACCGCTCCTCCAAGGGGCCGTCTTTATTCGTTGTCTGCTCCTGAAAGAAGGTCCATGGAGGACTACATCAATGACTCTCTGTCCACAGGATTGATCCGTTCATCTTCATCTCCGGCTGGTGCTGGCTTCTTCTTTGTGGGGAAGAGGGACGGATCTCTTCGCCCCTGCATCGACTACAGGGGACTCAACGACATCACAGTGAAAAACCGTTACCCTCTCCCTCTGCTCACCTCTGCTTTTGAGTTGCTCCAGGGAGCCACTGTTTTTACCAAGTTGGATCTCAGAAACGCTTACCACCTAGTGCGGATCCGGGAGGGAGATGAATGGAAGACCGCATTCAATACACCAACAGGCCACTACGAGTATCTGGTTATGCCTTTTGGCCTCACCAATGCTCCTGCTGTGTTCCAGGCTCTAGTGAATGATGTACTGCGGGACATGTTAAACAAGTTTGTCTTCGTTTACCTGGATGACATCTTAATCTACTCCAGAAACCTGTCTGAACACACCCGCCATGTCCAGCAAGTCCTTCATCGTCTTCTGGAGAATTCCCTCTACGCCAAGGCAGAGAAGTGTGAGTTTCACGTCAAGACAGTGGCCTTCCTGGGGTACATAGTGGCAGAGGGAAGTATCCAAATGGATCCTGCCAAAGTATCAGCAGTCACGTCATGGCCAGTTCCGGAGAACAGAAAGAAGCTGCAACAGTTTCTGGGGTTTGCTAACTTCTATAGAAAGTTTATCCGGAACTACAGTACCGTGGCTGCCCCTCTCACTGCTCTAACCAGCACCAAGCAACCCTTCACCTGGACCCCAGCAGCCGACAAGGCCTTCAGTACCCTCAAGGTAAGGTTCACCTCCGCTCCCATCCTCCAGATGCCTGACGTGGACCGGCAATTCATTGTGGAGGTGGACGCCTCGGATGTGGGAGTTGGTGCTGTGATTTCTCAGTGGGCTGCGGAGGATAGGAAGCTCCATCCCTGTGCCTTTTTCTCACGTCGGTTGTCCCCCTCTGAGTGCAATTACGACATAGGGAACCGAGAGCTGCTGGCTGTGAAGCTTGCCTTGGAGGAGTGGCGTCACTGGCTGGAGGGGTCCACCATTCCATTTCTCGTTTGGACCGATCATAAGAACTTGGAGTACATCCGCACGGCCAAACGGTTGAACTCCAGGCAGTCCCGCTGGGCCCTGTTCTTCACCAGGTTTAATTTCACTCTGTCATACCGGCCTGGATCACGCAACACCAAGCCAGACGCCCTCTCCCGTCAATTCCAGAAGGATGACAACCCCTCCAAGGATCCTGTGTCGATTCTGCCAAGTCCCTGCATCGTAGCAGCTCTGACCTGGGCTGTTGAGGAACAGGTGCTGGAAGCTCTCCGTAACCAGCCCGGTCCCAGCACTTGCCCAGCTGACCGCCTTTTTGTCCCCGAAAACCCTAAGGTCCCAGGTCGTTCAGTGGGGACATGACTCCCGCCTAGCTTGTCACCCTGGCTCCACCCGCACTTACAACCTGCTCGCCCAGAGGTTCTGGTGGCCCGCTCTGAGAAAGGATGTACGGGGAATTCGTCCAAGCCTGCCCCATCTGCAACCAACACAAGTCGTCCTGCCAGCCCCCAGCCGGATTGCTGCAGCCCCTGCCTGTGCCCAGACGTCCCTGGTCTCACATCGCCCTTGACTTTGTCACGGGGCTGCCCCCTTCAAGGGGCAAGACCGTCATTCTCACCATAGTTGACCGATTCAGCAAGATGGCACACTTCATTCCCCTCCCCAAGCTCCCAACCGCCAAGGAGACCGCCCAGGTGGTCCTGGAACACGTCTTCCGGATCCACGGACTGCCAAAGGATGTAGTTTCTGACCGTGGTCCACAATTCTCCTCCGCTTTTTGGAAGGAGTTCTGTCACCTGCTGGGAGCCACAGTCAGTCTGACTTCCGGATTCCATCCCCAATCCAATGGGCAGTCAGAGCGGGCAAATCAGGAGCTCGAGAAGGCACTGCGTTGCATGACTTCACGCAACCCCCACTCCTGGTCGCAGCAATTGACATGGGTGGAGTACGCACACAATTCTCTGACCTGCTCTGCCATCGGTATGTCCCCTTTCCAATGTGTTTATGGATACCAGCCTCCTCTATTTGCCAGTCAGGAAGGGGAGGTTACTTGCCCATCTGCACTTGCGTTTGCCCGTCGATGTCGCCGCACCTGGTCACAGGCCCGAGCCACACTTCTCAGATCCGTTGCCAGCTACACTACCGGGGCCAACCGTCGGAGAATCCCTGCTCCCACCTACCATGTTGGTCAAAGGGTGTGGTTGTCGTCAAGGAACCTGCCACTCAGGGTGGAGTCGCAGAAGTTGGCACCTCGGTTCATTGGCCCATTCCCTATCATAAGAGTGATTAGCCCAACTGCTGTCCGGCTCCAACTGCCTAATTCCATGAGGGTGCACCCCACTTTCCATGTGTCTAAGATTAAGCCCATTCATGAGAGTCCGCTGGTCCCTGCTGCGCCTTGTCCTCCTCCTCCACGGCTCGTCGATGGTGGTCTGGTTTACACCGTCCGCCGCCTGCTTCGGTCCAGACGGAGGGGTAGGGGTCTCCAGTACCTCATTGACTGGGAGGGCTATGGACCTGAGGAAAGGACCTGGGTGCCAGCTAGTCGGATTGTGGATAGGACTCTCATCACCGCCTTCCACCAACGGCATCCTGATCAACCTGCAATCCGTAGGGGCCGCCCCAGAGGGATCCCTAACCGTCCTGCCCGCTCGGCTTCCTGTCCTGTGCCTGATCCTGTCTCGGGACCTGTCCCATCTCCCGACCACGGCCCTCCGGCTTCCTCCGAGGATGAGGGCGTTCGCTCGGACCGTTCGGAGGAGTTCTAGCCCTCCTCCGGCTCCCCTCCTCCCGCCCGGCGTGGTGTTGCTCTTGGGACTTCTGGGGCCGTCCCTTGGGGGGGGGTTCTGTCATGAGCCCTCTCACTCCACCGGGTTACCACCTTAATGTGTTTCCACTATCTTCCACTCTGCTCATCTCTCTCTCTCTACTCAGCCTAACGAGCTCCACCTGTCCCTGCTCTGCTCGGCTCGAATTACTCTGCCAGCTGCGCTGCATTACCCACTAACCTCTCCCAGTATTTAAAGTCCCGTCTCTCAGCTCTCCTTTGTCAGATCGTCTGCTAAGCTCACACCCGGAACCTGTGTGCTCACGCTTCTGGCTCACCCTTGTTTTGTGACCCCGGACCTGCCTGATTCTTGGATACTCTTCTGCCCCAGGAAAACCAGACCTGCTTTCTGCCATTACGACTCCTGACTACTCTTCGACCCCGGTAACTCTGACCAGCCTTCTGGCTTGCTACAACGTATTTGGATTTCCCTTGAACTGTACTTCTGCCTTGTTTCATCCGCCCCGTTGTGTCTGTGTTTCCTCCCCCCCCAGGCAGAGGTGTAGTCCAGGGTATACGCTGGTATACGGCGTATACCTACTTATTTTTCAGTCAGCATTGCGTATACCCACTTCTAAATCCCCCCTGATGCGCATCATTCAGTAATATCTGTGAGTCAGATTGCCTATTTTCTTCCTCGGGGATAGTGAAGCCATGACCCACCCTCCTCTGCCTCTAATTGGCTGGTACTCGCTGCTTTCACTGATTAGATTGGTTAACTTTAGGCATGAGGACTGATGAGCCAATCAGAGGCAGAGTAGGGCGGGTCATGCCGAGGAAAATATCGCTAATACCTCAGGTGCCAGTGAAAAAAAAAAAAAAAACTCAGGTGCCGGTGCCACTTGACTACGATAACGGCAGCAGACCAAACAACGGATGAAGAAAGGACACAAGCGGCGGTGTGCCACCCCAGTTGATGGAAGACATCATTCTGAGGTAAGTTTTAAGGTGGTTTCCAAATGAATCATTATTTTAAACTACTGGCAAATTGCCAGTGACTGCACATTTAGAGGAGAAGAGATGTTGCCGCCAATAGTTAGTGCGAGTCGGCTAACGTTATGAAGCTAGCTACGTAGATTGGGATAATGTGGGGAAACCGGGGCATTGTTGGTTTTCAGTAAGTGTTTAATCAACCCAGTTCATAAGAATTTCATACCAGACTGATGAAACTGATTATCTCAATGTTTATGAAGCTTGTTTATTATTGTAAAGGTCTAAATTATAACGTTAGCCAAGTTACTAAGCCCTAAATTATAACATTAGCCAAGTTACTTAGCCCTAACTAACCTATATGATCTAGTTTAATTGCATAGTAGCTAAGCTGGTAGTTGATTTTTAAGTAAGTTAAAACACAAGAATGGGGACAAATAGTTTAAGATTCAGCCTAAAACAATATTGAGGTCTAATCAGGCTGTCTTATTTTGTATAGGGACAGGTAACCATGAAAAGGAAGGGAGATATTGCAGACTTTTTTTGTAAAGAGGCACAAATCAGGCCCAGATCAGGCCCAGGCAGACCCCACCCCTAAAACCAGCAGCCCTGGCAGCTCTCAACCGGGAGCTAGCCAGGCAAGTCAGTGTGAGCATAGAGAAGGATCCAGTCTACCACCACCAGGTCAGAACACACAGGCAGTAAATTGCATCTCCAGTTTATTGAAAAGTGAAGCCTCACACTGTAACAAAAGGTGATTTTGACAGATTAAGCCTCATTTTGAATTTCTGTGTGATGTTATTTATTTTATTGCCCTTCTATTTATTTTGTCTGTATCCATGTTTGTTTTTTACAATGCTACTGTTATATAACATTTTGTGTTAAATTTGTTGTTTTTTTGTTAAATAAACTCTCCCAAGTATTTCACTCACTAATCTCCTGTATGCTTCAGCTTCACTTGCTGAAAATATTTCCACTTGGTTATGCAGATTGTTAATGTAAAGAGGGGGACCCATGTCTTGCTGATGACTATTGTGATCACAGTAGTGTGTGTGTGTGTGTGTGTGTGTGTGTGTAAGTGTGTGAGAGAGAGAGAGACAGGGAGATGCATAATTAGTTTTGTTGTTGTCTGTAGACATCAATAATGACTGGCCAGACCTGTGGAGTGCTAAACAAACAGAAGACTTCAAATCCAAGAACCCCTGGTTGGGATCCAAAAACAAAAAATTGGGTAAGTTTAGGTAGATTGCTAGTTTGGGTAACTTCTGAAACAGTGGGCACAGATAACTTTGTGTGTGTGTGTGTGTGTGTGTGTGTGTGTGTAAAGGACCATGCACACGTACAGCTGTGGATACAGGAGTAGTTACATTGTTTGTTTATGCTTCGCAGGATGTCTGGTCTGTAGCAGTGTGAACTCCATTGGGATCGACAAGGAGCAAGGACAAGGTGTATCGCTCTCAAGAGAATGGATGAACTTTGAAATTCAAGTGTCTGGCCAGGGAAGTAGAACAACAAGTTTGTCAATCTTGAGAAATAAGGTGAGGAAACATGCGTTGTCCAAGGCCCACACTCAGGCTGTGAAGGTGGCAGAGCAACAGAAAGAAGCTGCCATTGAGAATGCAGTGGAGACTATGACTGAGTCCTACATGAAGGAAACTGAAGCTGTGTTTCGAACAGCCTACCATCTGGCCAAAATGAACCGACCCTTTTCTGACCATGAGAGCCTCATTGAGCTGCAGGAACTGAATGGTGTAAAAATGGGCTCAATACTTCATTCACGTTACAGTGCAACACAAATAATACAACATGTTGCTAGTGAGATGCAGAGCAAAATCATCAGTAGCATTATAGCATCATCCAGTAAGTTAGCTGTCCTAATTGACGAGGCATCTTCTTTAAGTCACAAAGCTGTCATGACAGTTTCTATTAAAGCATCAATTCAAGAAGAAAGCCCTGAGTTCATATTCCTGGAACTTGTTGAACTGGAAAATCAGAGAGCAGATGGCATATTACAGGCGTTACTCACCTGTTTAACTAATGCTGGCTTTACAGAAGAGTGGCTTCATGAAAACTGGGTAACATTTGTATCTGATGGAGCCAGTGTCATGCTAGGAAAGAAGTCAGGAGTAGCAACCAGACTGACTTTGAGATTCCCAAAGCTTTTTGTATGGCACTGCATGAACCATAGACTTGAACTTGCTGTGTCAGATGCAGTTGATGAGGTAAACTCTGTCAATCACTTTAAAACTTTTATCCAGAAGCTATACTCTCTGTATAGTGTGTCAAACAAAAATGAACGTGAACTTGTTAATGCAGCAGCTGAAGTAGGCTCACAACTTCTTCGCATTGGCAGAATCTTGGATGTACGCTGGGTGGCCAGTAGCTTTCGGACTGTTCGTGCTGTTTGGACATCCCTGGGAGCTCTTGTGCAGCACTTTAAAAATGCTTGCAGTGATGAGATGAGGTCCACCAAAGAGAGGCAGATGTACAGAGGTTTGTTAGACCGTGTTCAAAGTCCAGAATTCATTTGTGACCTTGGCCTCATGTACGACACTCTCCATGAACTAAGTCTCCTGTCACAGGAGCTTCAGTCTCGTTCTATAACGCTCCTCAGAGCAGAGCATCTGCTGAAACGCTCAATCAGAGTGATCCAGTCATTCAAAGAGAGTCCAGGTGAGAAATATAGTGAGGCTTTAGAAGCAAAACAGACTGGGGAGTATCGGTCTATAGCCCTGAAAACAAATGCAAAGCTGAAGTCTATCAATCCAGGCCAGTTCTTACAAAGCCTTGTGAACAATCTGGAGAAACGCTTGTCTTTTGAAGATGAGACCATCATGGACCTCAGCATCCTTGATCAGAGTAAGTGGCCATCAAAGCCCAGCATCCGCCATGGTGAAGAACAAGTTAAGCGACTGTGCAAGCGATTTAACTTGTGCACAGACCAAGCACTGAATGGGATGCGGGACCTACTGGAAGAGCCCAGTAGTGAGCCCAAGGACCTAAAACCACTTATGAACTGTATGAAAACATTCCCTGTCGGTACAGCAGAGTGTGAGAGGAATTTTAGCCTTATGAACAATATAAGCTCAGACAAGAGGGCTGTCCTTCTGATCTCAAACATATCAAACTTGATGATGATTAATATCAACGGCCCACCAACTTCCAAGTTTGATCCTAGAAAATATACAAGGACCTGGTTGAAGAGCCATCGTGCTGCCTCTTCGGTGCGTTCTAGACAGTGCAGTGTGAAAGCTCCTGCAGAAAGCAAATTTGTCTGGAATATACTGTAGTATGAGCAAAGGTCAGAAACCCAGTGCTGGGTTGAGAGAGTATATCACTGTTGATGTGTTGTTAATGCATATATTTTTGTTAATTGTTAACTAAATATTGTTGTAACATATTTTGTTGAATGATTTACCGGTAAATGAACATGTTCAAAACAAAGCATATAGCAATATGAACAAGGATGCATTGTCACCTTCAGATTTGAAGTATTTTATTTAAATAAATGTGCAAAAAATAATCGAAACACCATTTCCTGTTTGCCTCATGATAAATACATTTTACATTCATCCAGGCTGCTCTTGTGACCAGTAGTAACTACAAACTGCTCCTAATCAAGTCATGATCATTTTATAATAGTGTGCAAGTAGAAATTACATATTTTTGGGTAAACTAAATCATAGTCTTACATGTCACTGTTTCTAAAACAGGGCTTTTTTCTGGACTACTTAAAAAAAAAAAAGGTGAATACTGAGAGTATACCCACTTCTCCAGGGACCACTACACCACTGCCCCCAGGACTTCTGGACCACCAACCACCGGCGTCATCGGACGCACCGCTGCCACTGGGGGGGGGCACAGACCCAGCACATTGGACGGGATAACCCCTGGAGCCTTCACTCACTCCCTACTTCCCTTCTCCCTTAAGTTTTAATAAACTTTCTGGTGTGACGCAATTGTGGTCCTCTTGTCGTCTGTCTGAACCGTGACACATAGTTGACGTGTACCTATGATGAAAATTACAGGCCTCTCATATCTTTTTAAGTGGGAGAACTTGCACAACTGGTGGCTGACTAAATACTTTTTTTCCCCACTGTATATAATGAATATGAATTCGGAGGACAGAAATGATTAAATATTAAAGCATTAGACCTATCACTAAAAGCTTCAGTCATACAAAAGTTATACTTAAATCCGAACTGGTTCTCAAGCAAGTCAGTAAGATTGTCTCACCCAATGTTCAAGAAAGGCCTTTTTCCCTTTATTCAGATTACAACAACTCATTTGCAGTTATTTGAAAAGGAAATAATCTCCCAAATATCACAATTTCTAAAACAAGCCATAGAAAGTTGGTTGCAATTTCAATTTAATCCTCCAGAAACGACAGAACAAATAATGCAACAAATTTTGTGTTTAAATTCAAATATACTAATTGACAAAAAACTTTATTTTTTGACAGAATGTTTAAAAAAGGTATAATCTTCATAAATGATATCATCGGTAGGACTGGTGGAGTTATGTCGCACATGCAGCTAACAAAAACATATGGAAATGTCTGCTCTACCCAAAATTACAACCAAATAATTGCAGCCTTACCGCAAAAGTGGAAGAGGAAAGTGGAAGGGGGAGAAAGTAAGGAACTTGTCTGTCGGCCTTGCATTAAAGAACATAATTGGTTAAGGAAAACTGTGATAAATAAAAAAGTATATCAGTTTCACTTAAGGACCAAAGGATTGACAGCCGTCCCATATAGATTGAAAAATAGTTGGGAAGAGATTTTTGACGTACCGATCCCATGGCATAGTGTTTATGAACTGACACGCAAAACGACACCGGATTCAAAAATTTGAATCTTTCAATTTAAATTATTATATACAATTCTTGCCAACAATAGAATGTTATTTATATGGGGGATACAATCTTCCCAGCTCTGCAGATTTTGCTGTGAAAAGACAGAATCATTAGATCATTTGTTTTGGTTCAGTCCATTTGTAGTTTGTTTTTGGACACAGGTCCAGGAATGGCTAAAGGATTGCAATATTTACCTGGAGCTAACCTTGCAGATAGCATTACTGGGTGATCTGAAAAGTCATAGTCAATTGATCAATAATATAATAATACTTTTAGCAAAAACGTTTATTTTTAATTCACAATCTGTAGATGTCATGAGCCCTCTCACTCCACCGGGTTACCACCTTAATTGGTTTCCACTATCTTCCACTCTGCTCACCTCCCTCTCTCTACTCAGCCTAACTAGCTCCACCTGTCCCTGCTCTGCTCGGCTCTAATTACTCTGCCAGCTGCGCTGCATTACCCACTAACCTCTCCCAGTATTTAAGGCCCTGTCTTTCAGCTCTCCGGTGTCAGATCGTCTGCAAAGCTCACACCCGGAACCTGTTTGCTCGCGCTTCTGGCTCACCCCTGGTTTTGTGACCCCGGACCTGCCTGTTTATTGGATACTCTTCTGCCTTAGGAGATCCAGACCTGCTTCTGCCATTACGACTCCTGACTACTCTTCAATCCCGGTAACTCTGACCAGCCTTCTGCCTTGCTACTACGTATTTTGGATTCCCTTGAACTGTACTGTTGCCTGTTTTCATCCGCCCCGTTGTGTCTGTGTTTCCTCCCCCCCCAGGACTTCTGGACCACCAACCACCGGCGTCATCGGACGCATCGCTGCCACTGGGGGGAGGCACAGACCCAGCACACTGGACGGGATAACCCCTGGAGCCTTCACTCACTCCCTACTTCCCTTTTCCCTTAAGTTTAAATAAACTTTCTGGTGTGACGCAATTGTGGTCCTCTTGTCGTCTGTCTGAGCCGTGACAGTACGATCTGACCATTATGGACTCAGCGCACACTTTCCCCGACATGGAAACCGATGAGCATGAGCAGCAGTTCCAGCAGCAGCAACAACAACTCGCCATGCTCATTCAACTCCTCACCAACCTTACCCCAGCCAGTCTGCCCACCAGCCCAGCCCCCGAGTTACCTGCCCCGGTCATTGCAGCCGCTGCTCCGGAACCCAAGATTGGAAACCCCGAGCGGTTCAACGGCGATTCAACCCAGGTCCGGCCATTCCTGACTAGCTGCCGACTTCAGTTCTCCTTGCAGCCAAGGACCTTCGCCACGGAGGGGGCTAAAGTTGGGTATGCCATCACTCACCTGACGGGCCGAGCTCGACTCTGGGGAACAGCAGAGTTCGAACGTCAAACCCCCCGCATGTGCAACCTTCGACCTGTTTGCTGAGGAGATGCTGAAGGTGTTTGACCTGGATTCACCCACCGCAGAGGCGTCTCGTGAACTGTTCAGTATTCGACAAGGCAGACGTACAGTCGCAGACCATTCCATCGACTTCCGAACCCTGGCTAGACGAAGTTCTTGGAACACACCACCGTTGGTGGACGCGTTCTTCCATAGTTTGGGTGACTATATCAAGGACGAGTTGGTCTCCCATGAACTGCCTTCCACTCTTGATGAAGCCATCGCACTGACTGTCAGGATCGACAGAAGGATACAGACCCGTCGTCGTGAGAGGGGGGCGCCAAGGTCCACCTACTACCGGCATTCGGAGAGATCCGACTGGGCTCCTGTCATCTACTGCCACTCACCCAGGTCAGCTTGATCAGTCTGAGCCTATGGAGATTGGGCGAGCCTCCCTCACTCCTGCAGAGCGCCAGCGCCGCTTCACCTCAAACCTCTGCCTCTATTGTGGAGGTGATGGACATCGTGTGGTAACCTGCCCTTTAAAGGGCCGAAGCTCACCGGGCGTAGGGGGAGTCCGGTCGAGTTCAATGACCATCCAGTCCTCCGACCGCAAACCCCTGCTGCAAGTTCACCTCCGCCTCTCTGACTCAACTCACACCCTGGCTGCTCTGGTGGATTCTGGCGCCGAAGCCAACATAATGGACGTCAAGCTGGCACGCCAACTGGGACTGGAGAACCTCCGTTTGACACCTCCTATTCCTGCCCGGGCACTGGACGGACACTTACTCGGATCGGTCACTCATGTCACGGCCCCGGTCTCGATGGGTCTGTCCGGAAACCATCAAGAAACTATCCAGTTTCACCTGCTCCCCTCTCCAGGCCAACCCCTCATCCTGGGTTACCCATGGCTCCGCCCGGCACAACCCTCAGCTCGACTGGGTGACCGGGGTGATCAGGGAGTGGGGAGAGGACTGCCACCGAACCTGCCTGCTTGCTGCCGCACTACCCCCTCGGCCAGTACCTACTAACTCCGCTCCGGACCTCTCCAATGTCCCAGAATGCTACCATGGTCTCAGAGAGGTGTTTAACAAAGCAAGAGCCACATCTCTGCCCCCTCACCGACCGTACGACTGTGCCATCGACCTCCTCCCTGGAACAGCTCCTCCAAGGGGTCGTCTTTATTCGTTGTCTGCTCCTGAAAGAAAGTCCATGGAGGACTACATCAATGGCTCTCTGTCCGCAGGATTAATCCGTTCATCTTCATCTCCTGCTGGTGCTGGCTTCTTCTTTGTGGGGAAGAAGGACGGATCTCTTCGCTCCTGCATCGACTACAGGGGACTCAACGACATCACAGTGAAAAACCGTTACCCTCTGCCTCTGCTCACCTCTGCTTTTGAGTTGCTCCAGGGAGCCACTGTTTTTACCAAGTTGGATCTCAGAAACGCTTACCACCTAGTGCGGATCCGGGAGGGAGATGAATGGAAAACCGCATTCAATACACCAACAGGCCACTACGAGTATCTGGTTATGCCTTTTGGCCTCACCAATGCTCCTGCTGTGTTCCAGGCTCTAGTGAATGATGTACTGCGGGACATGTTAAACAAGTTTGTCTTCGTTTACCTGGATGACATCTTAATTTACTCCAGAAACCTGTCTGAACACACCCGCCATGTCCAGCAAGTCCTTCATCGTCTTCTGGAGAATTCCCTCTACGCCAAGGCAGAGAAATGTGAGTTTCACGTCAAGACAGTGGCCTTCCTGGGGTACATAGTGGCAGAAGGAAGTATCCAAATGGATCCTGCCAAAGTATCAGCAGTCACTTCGTGGCCAGTTCCGGAGAACAGAAAGAAGCTGCAACAGTTTCTGGGGTTTGCTAACTTCTATAGGAAGTTTATCCGGAACTACAGTTCCGTTGCTGCCCCTCTCACTGCTCTAACCAGCACCAAGCAACCCTTCACCTGGACCCCAGCAGCCGACAAAGCCTTCAGTACCCTCAAGGTGAGGTTCACCTCCGCTCCCATCCTCCAGATGCCTGATGTGGACCGGCAATTCATTGTGGAGGTGGACGCCTCGGATGTGGGAGTTGGTGCTGTGATTTCTCAGTGGGCTGCGGAGGATAGGAAGCTCCATCCCTGTGCCTTTTTCTCACGTCGGTTGTCCCCCTCTGAGTGCAATTACGACATAGGGAACCGTGAGCTGCTGGCTGTGAAGCTTGCCTTGGAGGAGTGGCGTCACTGGCTGGAGGGGTCCACCATTCCATTTCTCGTTTGGACCGATCATAAGAACTTGGAGTACATCCGCACGGCCAAACGGTTGAACTCCAGGCAGTCCCGCTGGGCCCTGTTCTTCACCAGGTTTAATTTCACTCTGTCATACCGGCCTGGATCACGCAACACCAAGCCAGACGCCCTCTCCCGTCAATTCCAGAAGGATGACACCCCCTCCAAGGACCCTGTGTCGATTCTGCCAAGTCCCTGCATCGTTGCAGCTCTGACCTGGGCTGTTGAGGAACAGGTGCTGGAGGCTCTCCGTAACCAGCCAGGTCCCAGCACTTGCCCAGCTGACCGCCTTTTTGTCCCCGAAGACCTGAGGTCCCAGGTCATTCAGTGGGGACATGACTCCCGCCTAGCTTGTCACCCTGGCTCCACCCGCACTTACAACCTGCTCGCCCAGAGGTTCTGGTGGCCCTCTCTGAGGAAGGATGTACGGGAATTCGTCCAAGCCTGCCCCATCTGCAACCAACACAAGTCGTCCTGCCAGCCCCCAGCCGGATTGCTGCAGCCCCTGCCTGTGCCCAGACGTCCCTGGTCTCACATCGCCCTTGACTTTGTCACGGGGCTGCCCCCTTCAAGTGGCATGACCGTCATTCTCACCATCGTTGACCGTTTCAGCAAGATGGCACACTTCATTCCCCTCCCCAAGCTCCCAACCGCCAAGGAGACCGCCCAGGTGGTCCTGGAACACGTCTTCCGGATCCACGGACTGCCAAGGGATGTTGTTTCTGACCGTGGTCCACAATTCTCCTCCGCTTTTTGGAAGGAGTTCTGTCACCTGCTGGGAGCCACAGTCAGTCTGACTTCCGGATTCCATCCCCAATCCAATGGGCAGTCAGAGCGGGCTAATCAGGAGCTCGAGAAGGCACTGCGATGCATGACTTCACGCAACCCCCACTCCTGGTCGCAGCAATTGACATGGGTGGAGTACGCACACAATTCTCTGACCTGCTCTGCCATCGGTATGTCCCCTTTCCAATGTGTTTATGGATACCAGCCTCCTCTATTTGCCAGCCAGGAGGAGGAGGTTACTTGCCCATCTGCACTTGCTTTTGCCCGTCGATGTCGCCGCACCTGGTCACAAGCCCGAGCCACACTCCTCAGGTCCGTTGCCAGCTACACTACCGGGGCCAACCGTCGGAGAATTCCTGCTCCCACCTACCATGTTGGTCAAAGGGTGTGGTTGTCATCGAAGAACCTGCCACTCAGGGTGGAGTCGCAGAAGCTGGCACCTCGGTTCATTGGCCCATTCCCTATCATAAGAGTGATTAGCCCAACTGCTGTCCGGCTCCAACTGCCTAATTCCCTGAGGGTGCACCCCACTTTCCATGTGTCTAAGATTAAGCCCATCCATGAGAGTCCGCTGGTCCCTGCTGCGCCTGGTCCTCCTCCTCCACGGCTCGTCGATGGTGGTCTGGTTTACACCGTCCGCCGCCTGCTTCGGTCCAGACGGAGGGGTAGGGGTCTCCAGTACCTCATTGACTGGGAGGGCTATGGACCTGAGGAAAGGACCTGGGTGCCAGCTAGTCGGATTGTGGATAGGACTCTCATCACCGCTTTCCACCAACGGCATCCTGATCAACCTGCAATCCGTAGGGGCCGCCCCAGAGGGGTCCCTAACCGTCCGGCCCGCTCGGCTTCCTGTCCTGTGCCTGATCCTGTCTCGGGACCTGTCCCATCTCCCGACCACGGCCCTCCGGCTTCCTCCGAGGATGAGGACGTTCACTCGGACCGTTCGGAGGAGTTCTAGCCCTCCTCCGGCTCCCCTCCTCCCGCCCGGCGTGGTGTTGCTCTTGGGACTTCTGGGGCCGTCCCTTGGGGGGTTCTGTCATGAGCCCTCTCACTCCACCGGGTTACCACCTTAATTGGTTTCCACTATCTTCCACTCTGCTCACCTCCCTCTCTCTACTCAGCCTAACTAGCTCCACCTGTCCCTGCTCTGCTCGGCTCTAATTACTCTGCCAGCTGCGCTGCATTACCCACTAACCTCTCCCAGTATTTAAGGCCCTGTCTTTCAGCTCTCCGGTGTCAGATCGTCTGCAAAGCTCACACCCGGAACCTGTTTGCTCGCGCTTCTGGCTCACCCCTGGTTTTGTGACCCCGGACCTGCCTGTTTATTGGATACTCTTCTGCCTTAGGAGATCCAGACCTGCTTCTGCCATTACGACTCCTGACTACTCTTCAATCCCGGTAACTCTGACCAGCCTTCTGCCTTGCTACTACGTATTTTGGATTCCCTTGAACTGTACTGTTGCCTGTTTTCATCCGCCCCGTTGTGTCTGTGTTTCCTCCCCCCCCAGGACTTCTGGACCACCAACCACCGGCGTCATCGGACGCATCGCTGCCACTGGGGGGAGGCACAGACCCAGCACACTGGACGGGATAACCCCTGGAGCCTTCACTCACTCCCTACTTCCCTTTTCCCTTAAGTTTAAATAAACTTTCTGGTGTGACGCAATTGTGGTCCTCTTGTCGTCTGTCTGAGCCGTGACAGTAGAAGCAATGAGAATAGAAAGGTTCAGAACTTTTGTAAAACATCACAGTACGGTTGAAATATATATGGCAAATAGAAATCCTATATGGATGGTGTTAAGAGATAGATGGGAGGTATTGAATAGAGTTGAAGGATGGGACTAATAACAAATAACAACAAATAATAACAAAGATAGCTAATAATGTAAGCATACTGTGTCCATAATAAGTATATAGGTTGTATGTTGGGAGCTTTTGGGAAAGAGCACAGTTAGAAAGATATGGCATATAGAAGCAAACCGGATGGATATCATGAAAATGATCGGAGAGGTTGAGAGTAGAAGTAGTTCAGGAGCAAAAAAATATATATATATATAATATAATTATTGTAAAATTAACTGTGTCCATAAGGTGTAGATAGTAAGTATAGACCGGAGGTAGAGGCCTGGGCATTGTTGTTCACTAATTTACTCCAAGAAGGGAAAGGATGGCGGGGTTGAAAAGTAATAAAGGGGAGTATATATATAAAAAACATGGGGGATTGGAAGTGTTGCAGACAATTACATTGATAGAAGTTACAATCTATCTGCAATATTAAGCTGATCCACCCCCCCAAATTTAAAAAAAAATAAATAATAAAAAATAATTATGGTACCAACACATCCTCCGAGAGCAACTTCTTCCAACCATCCAAGAACAGTTCGGTGACGAACAATGCCTTTTCCAGCATGATGGAGCACCTTGCCATAAGGCAAAAGTGATAACTAAGTGGCTCGGGGAACAGAACATCGACATTTTGGGTCCATGGCCAGGAAACTCCCCAGACCTTAATCCCATTGAGAACTTGTGGTCAATCCTCAAGAGGCGGGTGGACAAACAAAAACCCACAAATTCTGACAAACTCCAAGCATTGATTATGCAAGAATGGGCTGCCATCAGTCAGGATGTGGCCCAGAAGTTAATTGACAGCATGCCAGGGCGGATTGCAGAGGTCTTGAAAAAGAAGGGTCAACACTGCAAATATTGGCTCTTTGCATAAACTTAATGTAATTGTCAATAAAAGCCTTTGACACTTATGGAATGCTTGTAATTATACGTCAGTATACCATAGTAACATCTGACAAAAATATCTAAAAACACTGAAGCAGCAAACTTTGTGAAGACCAATACTTGTGTCATTCACAAAACTTTTGACCATGACTGTAGACCTTACAGTGAAATGCTTACTTACAAGCCCTTAACCAACAATGCCATTTTAAGAAAGAATACCCCCCCCCCCAAAAAAAAAAAAAAAAAAAAAAACATTAAATAAAACAATTATAAGAAATAAATGGAACAAATAATTAAAGAGCAGCATTAAAAAAACAATAGCGAGGCTATATACAGGGGGTACCGGTACCGAGTCAATGTGCGGGGGCACCGGTTAGCCGAGGTAATTGAGGTAATAGGTACATGTAGGTAGAGTTATTAAAGTGACTATGCATAGATAATAAACAGAGAGTAGCAGCAGCGTAGTCTGGGTAACCATTTGATTAGATGTGCAGGAGTCATGGCTTGGGGGTAGAAGCTGTTTAGAAGCCTCTTGGACCTAGACTTGGCACTCCGGTACTGCTTGCCGTGCGGTAGCAGAGAGAACAGTCTATGACTAGGGTGGTTGGAGTCTCTGACAATTTTTAGGGCCTTCCTCTGACACCGTCTGGTATAGAGGTCTTGGATGGCCGGAAGCTTGGCCCCAGTGATGTACTGGGCCGTACGCACTACCTTCTGTAGTGCCTTGCGGTCGGAGGCCGAGCAGTTGTCATACCAGGCAGTGATGCTACCAGCCAGGATGCTCTCGATGGTGCAGCTGTATACATTTGAGGACCCATGCCAAATCTTTTCAGTCTCCTGAGGGGGAATAGGTTTTGTCGTGCCCTCTTCACGACTGCCTTGGTGTACTTGGACCATGTTAGTTTGTTGGTGATGTGGACACCAAGGAACTTGAAGCTCTGAACCTGCTCCACTACAGCCCCGTCGATGAGAATGGGGGCATGCTCGGTCCTCTTCTTTTTCCTGTATTCCACAATCATCTCATTTGTCTTGATCACATTGAGGGAGAGGTTGTTGTCCTGGCACCACACGGCCAGGTCTCTGACCTCCTCCCTATAGGCTGTCTCATCATTGTCGGTGATCAGGCCTACCACTGTTGTGTCATCGGCAAACTTAATGATGGTGTTGGAGTCGTGCCTGGCAATGCAATCATAAGTGAACAGGGAGTACAGGAGGGGAATGAGCATGCACCCCTGAGGGGCCCTCGTGTTGAGGATCAGCGTGGGGATGTGTTGTTACCTACTCTTACCACCTGGGGGCGGCCCATCAGGAAGTCCAGGATCCAGTTGCAGAGGGATGTGTTTAGTCCCAGGGTCTTTAGCTTGGTGATGAGCTTTGACCTTTAATTAATGGCATCATGTGTATTCTCTCTAATTGAATATAATGTAACACATATACAAAATAAATACATTTTTTATGCCACACTGTAACATTCTGGCTAATATGCTGTATGTGACCTGACCAAACTCAACACATTTGTAACTTCTAACAAAGTTAAATTACCACCAGCAGATATAGCAAGATATCTTGGAAACATTGGCTAAATGAATTTATATCAAAATAAAAATTAGATTTTCTAACTCTACCTTCTAACTCTACCGGTATACTTGATCATAACAATTTATTTAAACCATCTCAAAACAGGTTTTGAAGACATTATCATAAAATTATAAAAATATAGAGTTATGATATATGTAAGTTCTGATGATAACACACTAAGATGTATTTTTCAAAATCTACTTTGTCTCAAAGGAGCCCATGTATGGTTTGTACATAAACACATAACCCTCTTGTAGGTGAGCCGGTAACTCAATAATTATTCATAGAAGTTCATCAAAGACTTTTACCTCACCAAAACATTTTAAAACTGGTGCGTATGCAACCATGCACCAGAATAGACTTTTGTTTCTCCCCTCTCCTAGTTTGTGATGCCTTGTTAAATATGGAAATTTGTGGCAAGTTTGATTTAGGACTGTTTTGACTGAAACAGCAGAAGCTCCTTTTAGCAAACAGCAGAAGCTCCTTTTAGCAATCAATCAAGTAAAACTGAAAGCAGTTATTCTTCTAACCTGACGTGCATCTCTGAGGTATAAAAGAGAGACCTATAAACAATGTTCCTTCTATTTTTTTTCAGCACTGAGCAAATTTCAGGTCTGCTGAGCGGAAACTTGAACATTGTGAAAATTCTGTGCAAACTCCCAGCACACGTTTACTGTAAACACTGAGACTGTACTCGCTTTAAGTTACAGTTTTAAAAGTGGTAAAGTAGGCTACCATGGCTATTTGATCATAATGCAGGCCGACCAGTGGCCTTCCATTAAAAACAATGGAGAAAATGCATCCCATATCATTTTAACATGGAAATAGCTTTTCTATAATTCAGCCTACAGTTGTAGCCAATGTGTGGTGTCCAATGTAGGCCTACATTCATTAGACTTTTGGGGAAAAAACATGTAGGGCTTGACATTAACCTCTTTATCCACTTGTCCTTCAGACAAGGAGGTGACTGAACATGTTGTTGTGTTGTTTGATGCAAGAAACCACTTTACAAAATAAAATGCATTATTATTCCCATACCATTATTACAGAGAATTAGACAAATTATGCTACCATCTGCCTATTGGCTACTTAGCTTATTCAAGCCTGTTTCAAAATACAACACTGCCCTTTACCTGACTTGCTTTTCAAAGATTTGTGCTCTTGTAGGAATAAATCATGCTGACTACAAATATCTATAACTGGGCTAATAACTCAATAACTAGCAAAGGATATTAACAAAATGTGCACAGGTGGCTACATGCAGCTCTCGCTTTGATCTAAAAAACAAGTGCATCTACTCACTACCGCTCATGCTGTAAACAGTCGAGTTCAAAGTAAATGGCACAGATCCAGATATGGCAATGGTCTATTTGCATATAAACCTACTGCAGCTCTGATTGGTTATGCCGCTCTGGTCTGTGTAGAGTACGGGCTGAGTCGTGCTTGTCAATGCAATAGAATCCTACTCTGATGCCTTCTGCCTACAACAAAATCTCTTGCATAGTTAATTTTGCATACTAAGTCTTGCATAGTTCGTTTTGCTGTATTGAAAGTGGCTAATATTGCGTTGATTCGATCACAATTGCCACAGTAAAGGGAAATGTTGATAGTGTTAACTAACAGGGAAACTCTAGAAAGTTGAGTGAAGTTCAATCTCATGCTTCTCTCTATTTTTTCTGCGCGGCTGCGCGGCAGTCTCGGGGCACACACACAGTTCAGAGGGAACATTGCCTATAAATATCCCACCTCGTCCACCTCTCAGACAACTCACACTTACTCATGGAACATGAGGACACCAACAAGATTTTGTTTACACTGCAGCAGTGAAGTCAATTGTCTGTAGTCTTTAACTCTGAGGTACATAAAGATAACACTCATTGGCAATATGGTTCATTTAAAAAACCATATTCTCCAAAATTATGATGTAGGAATGGGGAAATGGAGGAATTTGATCTTTACCCTAAGGGGTAAAACAAAATGCACCGTTTAAGGTATACAGAGTCTGCCACACAGCTGCAGTATACTAGCTAGGGCTAGGTTACCTGGGAAGGTAAAAACTGACTGGAAGGTAATGTGGACCCGTAGAAATATAACCAATAGAATGGCAGTCCACCTATCACAGACCCATTTACTTGAATGGGGATTCAGATTCCCATAATTATATTTCTATGTTTAGACCATAAGGTGAAAACAACCCCGTATCACATCACTTGACAGTGGTAATGCAGCTGTAATACATATGTCAGAACTGCTGATCCGATCCTGCATGGTCAAAACCAGCAACATCATCCCCTTACTACAATCACACAACTGAATCCTCTGGATATCCTTGTGCGTGATCAGTGATTAAATAGGATTACAGTTGCTCCAGTTTGTCCATTATGATTCATTGAGTTTTTTCACCTCTAGGTAAAGCACTGGCATAACAACAACAGCAGTAGAGTGAAAGAGAGAGAGAGAGAGAGAGAGAGAGAGAGAGAGAGAGAGAGAGAGAGAGAGAGAGAGAGAGAGAGAGAGAGAGAGAGAGAGAGAGAGAGAGAGAGAGAGAGAGAGAGAGAGAGAGAGAGAGAGAGAGAGAGGGAGAGGGAGAGAGAGAGAGAGAGAGAGAGAGAGAGAGAGAGAGAGAGAGAGAGAGAATGCAGTTTAAGCCACACCCTCTTCAACATATATATCAACAAATTGGTGAGGGCACTATAACAGTCTGCAGCACCCTGCCTCACACTACTAGAATCTGAAGTCAAATGACTTCTGTTTGCTGATGATCTGGTGCTTCTGTCACCAACCAAGGAGGGCCTACAGCAGCACCTAGATCTTCTGCACAGATTCTGTCTGACCTGGGCCCTGACAGTAAATCTCAGTAAGACAAAAATAATGGTGTTCCAAAAAAGGTCCAGTTGCCAGGACCACAAATACAAATTCCGTCTAGACAGCGTTGCCCTAGAGCACACAAACAACTATACATACCTCGGCCTAAACATCAGCTCCACAGTTAACTTCCACAAAGCTGTGAACGATCTGAGAGTCAAGGCAAGAAGGGCCTTCTATGCCATCAAAAGGAACATAACATTTGACATACCAATTAGGATCTGGCAAGAAATACTTGAATCAGTTATAGAACCCATTGGCCTTTATGGTTGTGAGGTCTGGGGTCCACTCACCAACCAATAATTCACAAAATGGGACAAACACCAAATTGAGACTCTGCATGCAGAATTCTGCAAAAATATCCCCCGTGTACAACGAAAAACACCAAATAATGCATGCTGAGCAGAATTAGGCCAATACCCGCTAATTATCAAAATCCAGAAAAGAGCTGTTAAATTCTATAACCACTTAAAAGGAAGCGATTCCCAAACCTTCCATAACAAAGCCATCACCTACAGAGAGATGAACTTGGAGAAGAGTCCCCTAAGTAAGCTGGTCCTGGGGCTCTGTTCACAAACACAAACAGACCCCACAGAGCCCCAGGACAACAACACAATTAGACCCAACCAAATCATGAGAAAACAAAAAGAGAATTACTTGACACATTGGAAAGAATTAACAAAAAAACTGAGTAAAATAGAATGCTATTTGGCCCTAAACAGAGAGTACACAGTGGCAGAATACCTGACCACTGTGACTGACCCAAACGTAAGGAAAACTTTGACTATGTACAGACTCAGTGAGCATAGCCTTGCTATTGAGAAAGGCCGCCGTAGGCAGACCTGGCTCTCAAGAGAAGACAGGCTATGTGCACACCACCCACAAAATGAGGTGGAAACTGAGCTGCACTTCCTAACCTCCTGCCAAATGTATGACCATATTAGAGACACATATTTCCCTCAGATTACACAGAAGAATTCGAAAACAAACCCATTTTTGATAAACTCCCTTATCTAGTATGTGAAAAACCACAGTGTGCCATCACAGCAGCAAGATTTGTGACCTGTTGCCACAAGAAAAGGGCATCCAGTGAAGAACAAACACCATTGTAAATACAACCCATATTTATGTTGATTTATTTTCCCATTTGTACTTTCCCATTTGTACTTTGCCAATAAAGCCCTGAAATTGGGGGAGAGAGAGAGAGAGAGAGAGAGAGAGAGAGAGAGAGAGAGAGAGAGAGAGAGAGAGAGAGAGAGAGAGAGAGAGAGAAGGAATGCTCCCTCCCCACTCCTTGCAGGAGGCTGCACTACTTCCTGCCTCTCCTCAGCCAGGTGTTGATTGACAGCTAGTAGCTGCTAGTTAGGTGTGATAGAGATCATCTTTACTCTTACACCTTGCTCCTTCATGCTAATGACAAGGAAGCTCGTGAGATAGCGCCAGACAGACAGCATGCTCATTTACAAATCAGGCCCTGGATCCTCCTGTATCTGCAGACAAGGACGTAAATCATGTACGTGTTAAAACAAGAGTGTCTTTGTTTCCTAAACAGGTTTTTCTCTTACGTGAATGTAAATTGAAAGGTTATTTTCATTGACAAACAATGTACACAATGCATGCCCACATACTGTAGCATGGCAGAAATAATAAAACAAATCAAACTGCAATAAAGCTACAGTACACAGAATGGTACAACACAACATAGTTCATGGTTCACACTGACACTATAGACTCCACTCAGACTGTCAGAAGTATTCAGACAGAGAGCAGGTGCAGCCTCTTAGCTCTGCCAGACACTGCCAAGGTCATCAGGGCATTGGTGGGCAACACACAGTGGGCAGCACTCACCGAGCCCTGCCTGAATATACTAGCTGGGGGGGCAGGGGCAGAGAAGGCCCCCTCCACACCAAGGACCCCCATGGCAGACTGGGCCTAGTCTGAGGACTGAGGCAGAGGCAGACTGATGACACTGATGGACATTCCCACAGCGACATCACTGACTGTACTGAGATCTGTACAGTGGTGTAAAGTACTTTAGTAAAAAATACTTTAAAGCACTACTTAAGTAGTTTTGGGGGGTATCTGTACTTCACTATATATATTTTGGACAACTTTTACTTTTACTTCACTACATTACTAAAGAAAATAATGTACTTTTTACTCCATACATTTTCCCTGACACCCAAAAGTACTTGTTACATTTTGAATGCTTAGCAGGACAGGAAAATTGTCAAATTCAAGCACTTATCAAGAGAACATCCTTGGTCATCCCTACTGTCTCTGATCTGGCAGACTCACTAAACACTCTTGCTACTTTTATAAATGATGTCTGAGTGTTGGAGTGTGCCCCTGGCTATCCATAAATAAATAAAAACAAGAAAATGGTGCCATCTGTTTGTTTAATATAATGAATTTGAAATTATTTATACTTTTACTTTTCCTTTTGATACTTAAGTATATTTTAACAATTACATTTACTTTAGATACTTAAGTATATTTAAAACCAAATACTTTTAGACGTTTACTCAAGTAGTATTTTACTGGGTGACTTTTACTTGAGTCATTTTCTATTAAGGTATCTTTACTTTTACTCATGTATGACAGTTGGGTACTTTTTCCACCACTGGATCTGTAGCAGAAATCCTTCTCTGTCCTGATGGATCTGGGGAGAGAGTGTGTATAAGTGCCACAAATGGCCAGGCTAGGATGAGAGGGGCTTTTTCAAGATTAAAAGCAATGGGCTCAAATCCTCGAAATGCATTTGGGACTATTGGCTATTACAATTCAAATATTTATCCCAAAAGATGATGTTGTTGTGTCTATAAAGTAAATAGCTGTAGTGACACAAATGGCACATTCTAGAAATGGACACCAGGGAAACATTTTGATTTCATTCAATTACAGAGGTCCCAGAGAATCAGGACATACAGGGCACATTGGTACCATAATGAACTAGATTCACCCCTAGATTCACACACACTCACACATTCATCAGGTACGCTGCTGCTACTGTCTTATCTACTCTGTTGCCTAATCACTTTACTCCTACTTATATGCACATATCTACCTTAATTTCCTCGTACCCCTGCACGTTGACTCAGTACCGGTACCCCATGTATATCGCCAAGCTATCATTGTTCATTGTGTATTTATTCCTCATGTTACTTATTTTTTTGTTTTTGTTTTATTATTGTTATTTTATTATGATTCTTTATTGTATTCTGCATTGTTGGGAAGGGCCCATAAGTAAGCATTATACTTTTAGTCTACACCTGTTGTTTACGAAGCATGTGACAATTAACATTTGATTTGATTTGATTTGATATGACGGTCATGCTGGTGATATTGTTATGGAGACATACCAGGTGCCTTACGTAATGCTGTCTGTCTACCACCACAACCCAGAGCCAGATGTATAGCTCTGCCACAACCTGTTAAGACACCTGTGAGTCTTTTAGAAAAGGCCGGGCCGTCTGTCCTTGTGGAAGGGATTTCCTGAGCATCCACTGTGTGCCAAAATCCTCACTGATCCAAGGCTTTCTCTATCGCTCATAACTCTCTCTGATACAACTTCCAATAACTTTCAGAACCCAAGATTGCGTAGCAGTGCGGTCGTGTTCTCTTGTGTGTCCATGTAAATAGCCAGTTTTTTGTACTTTTTTTGTATTTTACGTATATATTTCCCTATCACACTTTTCATCCTTCTACTAAATATACTTTCCTGCAACCCGCCTCACTCAATGCGGAACGGATTATATTATTTACTCACCTTTATCTAGAATCTCCAGTTAAAACTAGCCAGCCAGCTAACTAGCTACTTGCTATTAGCCGACGTTAGCGGTTTTCACCCAGAACATCGGATTTTCTGCCGGAATAACTGAATCACTGGATGGACCATAACACCGGATCTAGCTAGCCGCAACCGAATGGATGTCGAATGGATGTTGCTGTAGGCTAATCACCACTGCCCCCGTAGCACCAGTTAGCCTTGAGCTTGCCCCGGCTATCTACCTCTCTGTCTACCGGATGGGAGTAGCCAGCTAACCAGCTAACTAGCTACTTGCTATTAGCGGCTTTTCTCCATTGTCTGTGGCTATCGGACAGTCTGCACTGTCTGCACAGCGAGTTATCGACCCAGAACCTATCGGATTTTCTGCCGGAATCACTGAATCACTGGACCATTAACACTGGATAATCGCAACTAGCTAGCTGCAACCAAATGAACGTTGTTATTGGCTAATCAGCCTTGAGCTAGGCTTGAGTCAGGCACATCTCCCGGCTATCTACCTCTCTGTCAACCGGACGGGACCTCCTAGAGTCAACACGGACCTCCTAGAGTCGACACGGTTTCAACAGGCTTCCCGTTGTGACGACCACGAAGATCCATCTGCTAGCCCCGGCCCGCTAGCACGCGCAAACTACAACCGTGCTTCCTGCTCGCTGTGCTGAAGCACCAATTTGAACTGCTCTCGGACTCACATATTGCTGTTCACTGGACCATATGATCACTTAGCTGCACAGCTGATGCCTGCTGGACTGTTCCTTTACACGGTACCCTGTCCTGTTTATTCTGTTTAGCCTCAGCCCAAACTTTATCGCCATTACCAGTTGTTGTCTTAGCTCTGTCTAATAACACCTGTGATTGCTTTATGCCTCTCTCCCATGTCAATGTGCCTTGCCTATTGCTGTTCCAGTTAGTTCTTATTATACAATTTCACTGTAGAACCCCAAGTCCCTCTCAAACTGCCTCAAATAGTTCCTTTGTTCCACCCCCCATACACGCCGAGACCGGCTCAATCGGTGCCTCCAGTGATGCTATCTCTTTCATTGTTACCCAATGCTTAGGTTTACCTCCACTGTACTCATATCCTTCCATATCCTTGTCTGTACATAATGCCCTGAATCTTTTCTACAACGCCCGGAAATCTGCCCCCTTTATTCTCTGTACCCAATGCACTAAAAGACCAGTTCTTAAAGCCTTTAGCCGTATCCTTATTCTAGTCCTCCTCTGTTCCTCTGGTGATGTAGAGGCTAACCCAGGCCCTGCAGCCCCCAGTATCACTCCTACTCCCCAGGAGCTATCATTTGTTGACTTCTGTAAACGTAAAAGCCATGGTTTTCTGCACGTTAATATCAGAAGCCTCCTTCCTAAGTTTGAGTTATTCACTACGTTAGCACACTCCGCCAACCCTGATGTTCTAGCAGTGTCTGAATCCTGGCTTAGGAAGGCCACCAAAAATTCTGAAATTTCCATCCCCAACTACAACATTTTCCGTCTAGATAGAACTGCCAAAGGGGGTGGAGTTGCAATCTACTGTAGAGATAGCCTGCAGAGCTCTATCATACTATCCAGGTCTGTGCCCAAACAGTTTGAGCTTCTACTTCTAAAAATCCACCTTTCCAGAAATACAGTAAGTCTCTCACTGTTGCCGCTTGCTACAGACCCCCCTCAGCCCCCAGCTGTGCCCTTGTCACCATATGTGAATTGACTGCCCCCCATTTATCCTCAGAGTTCGTACTGCTTGGTGACCTAAATTGGGATATGCTTAACACCCCGGCCATCCTACAATCCAAACTAGATGCCCTCAATCTCACACAAATTATCAACGAACCTACCAGCTACAACCCTAAATCCGTAAACATGGGTACCCTCATAGATATCATCCTGACTAACTTACCCTCTAAATACACCTCCGCTGTCTTCAACCAGGATCTCAGCGATCACTGCCTTATTGCCTGCGTCCGTAACGGGTCCGCGGTCAAACGACCACCCCTCATCACTGTCAAACGCTCCCTAAAACACTTTAGCGAGCAGGCCTTCCTAATTGACCTGGCCCAGGTATCCTGGATGGATATAGATCTAATTCCGTCAGTAGAGGATGCCTGGTTATTCTTTAAAAGTAATTTCCTCTCAATCTTAAATAAACATGCCCCATTCAAAATATACAGAACTAAGAACAGATATAGCCCCTGGTTCTCCTCAGACTTGACTGTTCTTGACCAGCACAAAAACATCCTGTGGCGTACTGCATTAGCATCAAATAGCCCCCGCGATATGTAACTTTTCAGGGAAGTTAGCAACCAATATACACAAGCAGTTAGGAAAGCAAAGGCTAACTTTTTCAAACAGAAAGTTGCATCCTGTAGCACTAGCTCCAAAAAGTTTTGGGACACTGTAAAGTCCATGGAGAATAAGAGCACTTCCTCCCAGCTGCCCACTGCACTGAGGCTAGGAAACACTATCACCACCGATAAATCTACAATAATCGAGAATTTCAACAAGCATTTTGCTACGGCTGGCCATGCTTTCCACCTGGCTACCACTACCCCGGCCACCAGCTCTGCACCCTCCGCTGCAACTTGCCCATGCCCTCAGCCACGCTCAAGGTCCTAAACGATATTATAACCGCGATCGATAATAGACGGTACTGTGCAGCCGTTTTCATCGACCTGGCCAAGGCTTTCGACTCTGTCAACCACCGCATTCTTATTGGCAGACTAAATAGCCTTGGTTTCTCAAATGACTGCCTCGCCTGGTTCACCAACTACTTCTCAGATAGAGTTCAATGTGTCAAATCGGAGGGCCTGTTGTCTGGACCTATGGCAGTCTCTATGGGGGTGCCACAGGGTTCAATTCTTGGGCAGACTCTTTTCTCTGTGTATATCAATGATGTCGCTCTTGCTGCTGGTGACTCTCAGATCCACCTCTACGCAGACGACACCATTTTGTATACATCTGGCCCTTCATTGGACACTGTGTTAACAAACCTCCAAACGAGCTTCAATGCCATACAACACTCCTTCAGTAGCCTCCAACTGCTCTTAAACACTAGTAAAACTAAATGCAAGCTCTTCAATCGAACGCTACTTGCACCCGCCCACCCGACTAGAATCACTACTCTCGACGGGTCTGACCTAGAGTATGTGGACAACTACGAATACCTAGGTGTCTGGTTAGACTGTAAACTCTCCTTCCAGACTCACATTAAGAATCTCCAATCCAAAGTTAAATCTATAATCGGCTTCCTATTTCGCAACAAAGCCTCCTTCACTCATGCTGCCAAACATGCCCTCGTAAAACTGACTATTCTACCGATCCTTGACTTCGGCGATGTCATTTACAAAATAGCCTCCAACACTCTACTCAGCAAATTGGATGTAGTCTATCACAGTGCCATCCGTTTTGTCACCAATGCCCCATATACTACCACTGTGACCTGTACGCTCTTGTTGGCAGGTCCTCAATACATATTCGTCGCCAAACCCACTGGCTCCAGGTCATCTATAAATCACTGCTAGGCAAATCCCTGTCTTATCTTAGCTCACTGGTCACCATAGCAACACCCACCCATAGTCTGCGCTCCAGCAGGTATATCTCACTGGTCATCCCCAAAGCCAACACCTCCTTTGGCCGCCATTCCTTCCAGTTCTCTGCTGCCAATGACTGGAACGAATTGCAAAAATCTCTGAATCTGGAGACTCTTATCTCCCTCACTAACTTTAAGCATCAGTTGTCAGAGCACCTTACCGATCACTGCACCTGTATACAGCCCATCTGAAATTAGCCCACCCAACTACCTCATCCCCATATTGTTATTTATTTTGCTCATTTGCACCCCAGTATCTCTATTTGCTCACCTATCATTCCAGTGTTAATACTAATTGTAATTATTTTGCACTATAGCCTATTTATTGCCTTACCTCCATAACTTGCTACATTTGCACACACTGTATATATATTTTATGTTGTAATTTTGACTTTTTGTTTTGTTTTACCCCATATGTAACTCTGTGTTGTTGTTTTTATCGCACTGCTTTGCTTTATCTTGGCCAGGTCGCAGTTGTAAATGAGAACTTGTTCTCAACTTGCTTACCTGGTTAAATAAAGGTAAAAAAAAAAGTCCTCTCACACTAACGTTGATTGCATCAGGGAGAATGACATAGGCCTGCCATATTCATCACATCTATTTATTGCTTTTATACCCCCCAGAAAAGCAAAGACATTGCTATTTATTTTCTAAGAGGACCCAAAATAAGATGACTTTAAATCATTTCTAATTGTGAGAGTGTACCAAGGGCAACCTCTCAACTCAGCAGAGGACAACGGGCATCTACAGTACATCTTGATCCACAAACAGAATATCCATGGCAATTGCTCATATTTAATCTCATAATGGGTTGGATTTGTAGGTACAGTGCCTTCAGGAAGTATTCACACCCCTCAAAATTTTCCACATTTGTTGTGTTACAGCCTGAATTAAAAATTGATTCAATTTAGATTTTTTTATCACTGGCCTACACTCAATACCCCATAATGTCAAAGTGGAATTATGCTTTTAGAAATGTTTACAAATTAATTAAAAATGAATAGCTGAAATGTCTTGAGTCAATAAGTATTCAACCCCTTTGTTATGGTAAGCCTAAATAAGTTCAGGAGTAAACATGTGCTTAACAAGTCACATAATAAGTTGCATGGACTCTCTGTACCCCACACATACAATTATCTGTAAGGTCCCTAAGTCAAGTAGTGAATTTCAAACACAGATTCAACCACAAAGACCAGGGAGGTTTTACGATGCCTCGCAAAGAAGGGCACCTATTGGTAAATGTTTTTGTTTTTTTTAAGACTTTGAATATCTTAACACCCTTTGAGCATGGTGGAGTTATTAATTACACTTTGGATGGTGTATCAATACACCCAGTCACTAAAGATACAGGCGTCCTTCCTAACTCAGTTGCCGGAGAGGAAGGAAACCGCTTAGGGATTTCACCATGAGGCAAATGGTGACTTTAAAACAGTTACAGAGTTTAATGGCTGTGATAAAAGGAAACTGAGGATGGAGCAACAACATTGCAGTTACTCCACAATACTAACCTAATTGACAGAGTGAAAAGAAAGAAGCCTGTACAGAATAAAAGATTTCCAAAACATGCATCCTGTTTGCAACAAGGCACTAAAATAATACTGCAAAAAATGTGGCAAAGAAATTATCTTTTTGTCCTGAATACAAAGTGTTATGTTTGGGGCAAATATAATACAACACATTACTGAGTACCACTTTCCATATTTTCAAGCATAGTGTTGGCTGCATCATGTTATGGGTATGCTTGTAATCGTTAACGACTGGGGAGTATTTCAGGATGAAGAAGAAATGTAATGGAGCTAAGCACAGGCAAAATCCTGGAGGAAAACTTGGTTCAGTCTGCTTTCAACCAGACACTGGGAGATGAATTCACCTTTCATCAGGACAATAACCTAACACAAGGCCAATTCTACACTGGAGTTGCTTACCAAGAAGACAGTAAATGTTCCTGAGTTGCCTAGTTACAGTTTTAGCATAAATGTACTTGAAAATCTATGGTAAGACCTGAAAATGGTCGTCTAGCAATGATCAACAACCAACTTGACAGAGCTTGAAGAATTTTGAAAAGAATAATGAGCAAATGTTGCACAATCCAGGTGTGGAAAGCTTTTAGAGACTTACCCAGAAAGACGCTGCCAAAGGTGCATCTTCTAAAAAGTATTGACTCAGGGGTGTGAATACTTACAGTGAGGGAAAAAAGTATTTGATCCCCTGCTGATTTTGTACGTTTGCCCACTGACAAAGAAATGATCAGTCTATAATTTTAATGGTAGGTTTATTTGAACAGTGAGAGACAGAATAACAACAACAAAAAATCCAGAAAAATGCATGTCAAAAATGTTATAAATTGATTTGCATTTTAATGAGGGAAATAAGTATTTGACCCCCTCTCAATCAGAAAGATTTCTGGCTCCCAGGTGTCTTTTATACAGGTAACGAGCTGAGATTAGGAGCACACTATTAAAGGGAGTGCTCCTAATCTCAGTTTGATACCTGTATAAAAAAGACACCTGTCCACAGAAGCAATCAATCAATCAGATTCCAAACTCTCCACCATGGCCAAGACCAAAGAGCTCTCCAAGGATGTCAGGAACAAGATTGTAGAACTACACAAGGCTGGAATGGGCTACAAGACCATCGCCAAGCAGTTTGGTGGAAGGTGACAACAGTTGGTGCGATTATTCGCAAATGGAAGAAACACAAAAGAACTGTCAATCTCCCTCGGCCTGGGGCTCCATGCAAGTTCTCACCTCGTGGAGTTGCAATGATCATGAGAACGGTAAGGAATCAGCCCAGAACTACACGGGAGGATCTTGTCAATGATCTCAAGGCAGCTGGGACCATAGTCACCAAGAAAACAATTGGTAACACACTACGCCGTGAAGGACTGAAATCCTGCAGCGCCCGCAAGGTCCCCCTGCTCAAGAAAGCACATATACAGGCCCGTCTGAAGTTTGCCAATGAATATCTGAATGATTCAGAGGAGAACTGGGTGAAAGTGTTGTGGTCAGATGAGACCAAAATCAAGCTCTTTGGCATCAACTCAACTCGCTGTGTTTGGAGGAGGAGGAATGCTGCCTATGACCCCAAGAACACCATACCCACCGTCAAACATGGAGGTGGAAACATTATGCTTTGGGGGTGTTTTTCTGCTAAGGGGACAGGACAACTTCACCGCATCAAAGGGACGATGGACGGGGCAATGTACCGTCAAATCTTGGGTGAGAACCTCCTTCCCTCAGCCAGGGCATTGAAAATGGGTCGTGGATGGGTATTCCAGCATGACAATGACCCAAAACACACGGCCAAGGCAACAAAGGAGTGGCTCAAGAAGAAGCACATTAAGGTCCTGGAGTGGCCTAGCCTGTCTCCAGACCTTAATCCCATAGACAATCTGTGGAGGGAGCTGAAGGTTCGAGTTGCCAAACATCAGCCTCGAAACCTTAATGATTTGGAGAAGATCTACAAAGAGGAGTGGGACAAAATCCCTCCTGAGATGTGTGCAAACCTGGTGGCCAACTACAAGAAACGTCTGACCTCTGTGATTGCCAACAAGGGTTTTGCCACCAAGTACTAAGTCATGTTTTGCAGAGGGGTCAAATACTTATTTCCCTCATTAAAATGCAAATCAATTTATAACATTTTTGACATGCGTTTTTCTGGATTTTGTTGTTGTTATTCTGTCTCTCACTGTTCAAATAAACCTACCATTAAAATTATAGACTGATCATGTCTTTGTCAGTGGGCAAATGTACAAAATCAGCAGGGGATCAAATACTTTTTTCCCTCACTGTACGTAAATTAGGTATTTCTGTATTTCATTTTTTAAAATATATTTGCAAAAAAAAATAAAAACATGTTTTCACTTTGTCATTACGGGGAATTGTTTATAGATGGGTGAGAAAATCAATTTAATCAGTTTTGAATTCAGGCTGTAACACAACAAAATGTGGAATAAGTCAAGGGGTGTGAATACTTTCTGAAGACACTGTAGGTATCTTAACACAATGTGTGAGATAAATTAGACTGTGTGTGTGGGACACTTGTACTTTCTGGGACTTTTATTTTAGTTATTGTATTTATTTTACCTTTATTTAACTAGGCAAGTCAGTTAAGAACACATTCTTATTTACAATGGACGGCCTACACCGGCCAAACCCGGACGACGCTGGGCCAATTGCGCCGCCCTATGGGACTCCCAATCACGGCCGGCCGGTTGTGATACAGCCTGGAATCGAACCAGGGGGTCTGTAGTGACACCTCAAGCACTGAGATGCAGTGCCTTAGACCGCTGCGCCACTCAGGAGCCCGACTTACTCAATCTTCAGTGTAATGTAAAACCTATGGGGCAATAAGGGGTCTACAGTGCTACCCTAAGCCCAGGCAGTCAGAAAGTCCACCCAACATGTTGTCAAAGCATGAGGAATTTATTACGAATAATGGTCAGCTGCGGCTCAGCTCTTTCCAGTCGCAGAAAACGTGGAAAAAATATAAATAATGAATTATCTACACCAGTATCCTTGATCATTCTCAGAATGTTCAGACGTGGTTTATCTCCGAGCCATGCGTTCCCATGGCGACCCCGGCTAAGTCTCCTCTGCCCACACGTCCATTTATAAACCCTTTGGTTTCCCAGTGAGGTCACCTGCTGACCCGGCCATTGATAGCCAATGGTGTGAAGGATTGGAGAGGAGTAGAGGAGAACAAAGAGGGCCTTGAAGCAGCAGCATGTGTACTGTCATACAGAGTCTATAGACCACAGCTTCATGTTGGGCATCATCACTCTCCGAGGACGGAGATGAGGGAGAGGAGGGGATGGTGGTTTGGTGAGTGGATCTGGGCGAGGGGTGTTAAATTTTTTATGTACGGTAGTATTGCAATGACGATACTGTTGGACCAGCTAAGCAGACGTGTTGAGGCTGACTGAACTTGCATGGTAGAAAAAGTTCCTCTACATGAACGGTCAGTTACACTTTATGCTAATTTGTGCTTATGTCTGAACAACCAAGTTCATCTCTCCCAGCCAGCTTTGCAGGTCATGAGTGGGCAATTAAATTGAATGGAAAATGGAGGGGGTGGAGGAGAGGAGAATAAAACAAACCACCTGGATCTATTTATGATTAACACACAGCCGTTCAGCCAGCCTCTCTACTGCTGCTCCTAAACTCTAGAAAACTTCATTACTCTGTCAGCCAATCAGGTGAGGCCTTGAGAAGCAGGGAAGAGAGGATAACAGCAATCACACTGCGGAGGTCACATTCATCATTAGGACTATGTCACCATGCTGTTGCTGCAGTCAAGTGATCCAAACACTGGAAATAAACACTGAAAACATCTATTCTCGTGTGGTTTATAGCACATTATCACTTATGAGTCAGTATCTCGGACTGTGTTCCTCCCTGTGATTTCTTTATCTATCTTAGGTCATTCAGTAGTCCTCCTATTCATGAGTTGTCTGCCAGGAAGAGGATTCCTGTGAATGTCGGTCGGTCATCCCATTATCTGTCAGGTAAAGGCTGGGCCTGGCAGCTCTCTAGAAGCATGAGTCACAGACAGATGGTGTGATAGCTCAGCAGAGCCCCAATCCTTATTAGCTTTGGCAGGGGACCACAGCACAGCTCTCTGGGGCTGCGTCCCAAATGGCACCCTATTCCCAATGATTTGCACTACTTTTGACCAGGGCTCTGGCCAAATACACTATGTAGGGAATAGGGTGCCATTGGGACACAGGGTGGATCTCTGGATCTGGCACGTCCCTCCCTCTTTCTCTCTGCCAGCATGAGCCCAGAGCACCCACCTCCAGTGTGAAGCAGTAAATCACAGGAAATGTAAATACAGGTGAACAGGAAACACACTGCGGAATCAAAACAGTTTTTTAATTGTGTTTTTTAAATTCTCCTTCTTGTTTTCACCACAAAAACAAGAAGGAGAGGGGGGTGGGGGTAGTGATTTCTCAATCGGTGTGTGTAAGGCTTTGACTACTTACAGCTTGTGTGTTTACATCTCAATTTGTTATCATTTCACATTACAATATAATCTCAATCTAATCCCATGTGAAATGATGAATGAATACAGATTGCACTACCTAGAACCGCCGAGCACGCAGAATATTGCATAGCATTCAACATGTGATTCATAGATGCCAGGATAATTTGAAACCAAAGTAGGCCTGTAAAGCTGAACTACTGTACTTGAAGGTAATTTACCCTTTACTCGCAAATGACAGCAATGATCACCACGTTTAAGGCTCATACTTCACCTACCATATGACAAACTGGCATTTTTGGATGATTATCATTAATTACCTCAGCTGTATTGACAAGACAGTTCAATGCATTTCAAATAACAGCACCATGACAGAGCTTTAAGACTGACAAACCGTCCCTGTTAGCCTGAGAAACTTCTACAATCCATCATGCTGTCAGTAGCATAGCAGGGGTTGGGTAAATAGCCAGAGGCTCTGATTAATTATAGGCCTTTGCGGGAGGAGCTGTCACTCACCTTAACTGGGGATTTACGCTATCAAATGTTCTAAATGTCACGACTGTCTCTAGTCCTCTCTCTCTCCATGAAAGCAGAAGTGTGCAGCCAAAAGTGCCATGTTGGAAAATATCACTGTGTGATATTTCAAAGTTAATGCAATCACAGTTATTCAGCTTAGATTATTATAATATCAATGGCTTTCTGCTGATATTTTATAAAATGTCATATCCTCCCCTCTCAACAGCTCAGGGAACTCAAGGGAACTCCAGTCAGTTATCAGTAATGTGTTTTATTTGGCAAAGTACTTAGCTCCAATGGGATTCTCATCACACCACACATCAAAGGCCACAGCTACACATACTGTTTCTCAACATATTTCCTCTCGGCTTGAAATGAAGATAATCTAAAATTTTCCAAACTTAAGACAATGATAGAGGAATAAGCCATCCTGTTAGGTGTGTTTCCATGTTTGCCAAAGCACTGCAGACAATGGAGTGACAGCAGCCAGAGAAATGTCATTCATGGCTGTTTTCTTTGTCTCCTGCTGTTTTGGGTCGAGCTCGCTCTGGAAATGACTACTGTGTTAGAGTGGTGGAGTGTAATATGATCTGGGAATCACTGACCTAACTCAGCTGCTCTCACCTAGTAGGGGGTTCCCTCCATTTTACTCAAAAATATACTAAAATCAAACCTTTACTGAGATTAAGCGTTTAGGGATGAGAAAGGTTCAGAGTGACATTCACAAAAAAAACTGAATATTCACATTTGCATGTTTTTTCAATAGCGTGCCTCGTGTGTGTGTGTGTGTGTGTGTGACAGACTGCACTGTTTGTGAGCTTTGTATTCACAGCAGGTCACACTCTGACTCATCCTCTGTCAACAGAGTATTTCATTACCCCATCCTATCGTCCCCACAAACTATTATCTCTAAATAGAACCTCCACAGCACTTCTTGAACAGTCAGTCAATGGAAGACCTGGGTTCAAATACAACAAATAGTTTGAATACATTGAGTGTTTGCCTAGGGTGCCAGTTGGGCAAGGTGTGCACTTTTGTGACTATTCTATTGGTTCCATTGTGCCAGGCAAAGACAATCAAGCCCTGCTAAAGTATTTGACATGATATCAAATAGTATTTGAACCCAGGTGTGGTCAGTGGTGGACGTTACCAGGAAGCAGCTGGACACATGCTCAGTGTTTTTTTTATTAACTTTCCCTGTACTTCCCCCCCAACGCCAACACTTCTACAATAATCATATACCTGTACAAACACACTTTACCCCCCTAATGTTTCCTGCTTAACAAATCAACTGTACTGTGTGTTTAATTGAGACAGCTGCTCCAGGCATCAAGCAGGGGAAAATATCACTTTACTTCCAGTCCCAAGAACAATGTGTCTCAGTTGACCACCACAGTTAGTCTCAAGTGGCAGCCTATTCCCTATATAGTCCGCTACTTTTGGCCAGGGCCAACAGGGCTATGGTCAAAAGTGGCACACTATATAGGAATAAAGTCAAGACCACCTAGCTGCAATGCAACCCCAGTGAATTCAAGCTAGCTTTAACATGCCTGAGAGGGGGCAAACAGACACTTCAGCCCTCTATGCTAGTAGGGGGCTAGCAGGTCATCTCCATGCACATACTGCTGACTCTTTTCTGATCCTTATCTGTGCAATAATGATTTGGTCAGGCCCTGGATGGAAGCTTTGCTTCGCTCCACAAGTAAAAGCTCTTTAAAGATTGAGTTCTTTGTTATGGGAGGTGCAGGAGAATCACAGGAGTGGGTAGTAGTAGGGCTTAATGGAGAGTGTTTTATTCCATGCGTTTCTCCAATAGCTCGGCCTGGCGCTTGAAAACAGCTTTCCAGCTGAAGTAACCTGGAATTAACAAGTTGTTTGTCTGTGATGAGGTCCATATGCAAAAAAAGAAACACAGAGCTTCCAATTTGATAAATAAAATCATTTGTATTTTCTGTCACACCTCATCCACTTATGTAGCACAAATGTTGAGAGCCTGAAGGAAACCAAATAGCATGTCCTGGTATGAGGCTGTGTTTGTTGGAATCGCATGACCAAGTAAACACCTGAAGGCTAGCTATAGCGCCGCATGCTGCTAAAGATCTCTTTTTTTTTCATGATTTATTTATCTTATGGAGCACTGCAGAAACACTGTCTTATCTTCAGAAATTGATCCAGCTTGAAATGGAAACCTGTAAAAAAAAACAGATTCTCCACCACTGCAGCAAAACAGTCTAAAAGATATCCCCACAGTCACAATGAGTGTGTTGTGCTCACGTTGCGACAGTGGTGCTTGGAGCTGAAGTTTAGGGTGGAAGTTGACAAGAGCGAGTGTGCTTTTGTTACTCCTACAGAGCACTCTTACAGAGCTGAAGAGACAAAACCACTTCCATCTCCAACAACCCCACCCATATTTTCACAGTCGGCAGTCGAGTTCTGGGTTAGCAACGCTTCGCAGAGGAACTGACAGCGAAGACGCTTGGGTACACATCCGTCTACCCTCTTTCAAAATGTCAATCAAAAACTAGACAGACAAGATTTACACTAAAAGAGGAGTCAAGGGCACCTCTTACATCTGGGAGGAGGGAGGAGCACAGACCTTGCAGGTTCATGGGAGTATAGAGTTTTATGAATAGGAGTTTAAACCTGCCTGGAGTGGAACCTTGGTAAATACTACCCTTACTAAGGGAATAATAGGCCGGCCTACATAAGTACAGCAAATACCTACAAACACACGGTCTCAACAGCGAACAAGCACTATGCCACTTTTGACACCAGTGTAATAAACTGAGGGAGGAGCATTAGGTCTCTAGCGGGCCACAAACTTAGACCACCTGACCCAAAGACGAACACCCTAACCACAATCCCAATAAGGATATCCCAGTTGGGAGTGATTGTAAGGTGAATATGACTGTACAGTACTGTACTGTATGTGTTAGTGAAAGGTACAGTGCCTTCGGAAAGTATTCAGACCCCTTGACTTTTTCCAAATTGTGTTACGTTACACTTATTCTAAAATTGATTTAAAAAAGAAAATCCTCAGCAATCTACATACAATACCCCATAATGACAAAGCGAAAACAACTTTTTAGAAATGTTTGCAAATTTATAAAATATTAAAAACAGAAATACCTTATTTACATAAGTATTCAGACCTTTTGCTATGAGACTCGAAATTGAGCTCAGGGGCATCCTGTTTCCATTGATCATCCTTGAGATGTTTCTACAACTTGATTGGAGTCCACCTGTGGTAAATTCAATTGATTGGACATGATTTGGAAAGGCACACACCTGTCTACATAAGGTCCCACAGTTGAAAGTGCATGTCAGAGCAAAAACCAAGCCATGAGGTCGAAGGAATTGTCCGTAGAGCTCTGAGACAGGATTGTGTCGAGGCACAGGTGTATGGAAGGGTACCAAAACATTTCTGCAGCATTGAAGGTCCCCAAGAACACAGTGCCCTCCATCATTCTTAAATGGAAGAAGTTTGGAACCACCAATACTCTTCCTAGAGCTGGCCGCCCGACCAAACTGAGCAATTGGGTGAGAAGGGCCTTGGTCAGGGAGGTGACCAAGAACCCAATGATCACTCCGACAGAGCTCTAGAGTTACTCTGTGGAGATGTGAGAACCTTCCAGAAGGACAACCATCTCTGCAGCACTCCACCAATCAGGCCTTTATGGTAGAGTGGCCAGACGGAAGCCACTCCTCAGTAAAAGGCACATGACAGCCTGCTTGGAGTTTGCCAAAAGGCACCTAAAAGACTCTCAGACCATGAGAAACAAGATTCTCTGGTCTGATGAAACCAAGATTGAACTCTTTGGCCTGAATGCCAAGTATCACGTTTGGAGGAAACCTGGCAATATCCCTACGGTGAAGCATGGTGGTGGCAGCATCATGCTGTGGGAATGTTTTTCAGCGGCAGGGACAGTGAGACTAGTCAGGATTGAGGCAAAGATAAGCGGAGCAAAGTACAGAGAGATCCTTGATGAAAACGTGCTCCAGAGTGCTCAGGATCTCAGACTGGGGCGAAGGTTCACCTTCCAACAGGACAACGACCCTAAGCACACAGCCAAGACAACGCAGGAGTGGCTTCGGGTTCAAGTCCTGGCTCTGGCTGGGCCACTCAATGACATTCAGATTTGTCCAGAAGCCACTCCTGCGTTGTCTTGGCTGTGTGCTTAGGGTCGTTGTCCTGTTGGAAGGTGAACCTTCGCCCCAGTCTGCGATCCTGAGCGCTCTGGAGCAGGTTTTCATCAAGGATCGAACATCTCTGGAGAGACCTGAAAATAGCTGTGCAGCAACACTCCCCATCCAACCTGACAGAGCTTGAGAGGATCTGTAGAGAAGAATGGGAGAAACTCCCCAAATACAGGTGTGCTAAGCTTGTACCGTCATACCCAAGAAGACTCAAGGCTGTAATTGCTGCCAAAGATGCTTCAACAAAGTACTGAGTAAAGGGTCTGAATACATATGTAAACGTGATATTTCCTTCTTTTAATTTTTTTAAAATTAGCAAACATTTCTAAAAACCTGTTTTTGCTTTGTCATTATGGGGTATTGTGTGTAGATTGATTAAGAAAAAAAACAATTCAATCAATGTAACGTAACAAAATGTGGAAAAAGTCAAAGGGTCTGAATACTTTCCGAAGACACTGTACTGTACTGTAGTGTGTGGTAGTGAAAGGTAAATTATTGTAATGTAGTGTATGTGTTAGTGAAAGGTATATTACTGTACTGTACTGTAGTGTATGTGGTGGTGAAAGGCATATTACTGTACTGTACTGTATGTGGTAGTGAAAGGTATATTACTGTACTGTATGTGGTAATGAAATGTATATTACTGTACTGTATGTGCTAGTGAAAGGTATATTACTGTACTGTATGTGGTAGTGAAAGGTATATTAATGTACTGTACTATAGTGTATGTGGTAGTGAAATGTATATTATTGTACTGTACTGTAGTGAAAGGCATATTACTGTACTGTACTGCATGTGGTAGTGAAAGGTATATTAATGTACTGTAGTGTAGTGTATGTGCTAGTGAAAGGTATATTACTGTACTGTATGTGGTAGTGAAAGGTATATTACTTTACTATAGTGTATGTGGTAGTGAAAGGTATATTATTGTACTGTACTGTAGTGCATGTGGTAGTGAAAGGTATATTAATGTACTGTATGTGGTAGTGAAAGGTATATTAATGTACTGTAGTGTAGTGTATGTGGTAGTGAAAGGTATATTACTGTACTGTAGTGTGTGGTAGTGAAAGGTATATTACTGTACTGTAGTGTGTGGTAGTGAAAGGTATATTAATGTACTGTACTATAGTGTATGTGGTAGTGAAAGGTATATTATTGTACTGTACTGTAGTGAAAGGCATATTACTGTACTGTACTGTATGTGGTAGTGAAAGGTATATTAATGTACTGTAGTGTAGTGTATGTGCTAGTGAAAGGTATATTACTGTACTGTATGTGGTAGTGAAAGGTATATTACTTTACTATAGTGTATGTGGTAGTGAAAGGTATATTATTGTACTGTACTGTAGTGCATGTGGTTGTGAAAGGTATATTACTGTACTGTACTGTATGTGGTTGTGAAAGGTATATTACTGTACTGTACTGTAGAGTATGTGGTAGTGAAAGGGGAAGCGGGGATAGAGTCATCATGGCAGTGGGATGACCCAGGGTTCATTGCGAGACCCCCACTGCTCACCCTTTCATCATGCAGCCAGTTGTTGGTTTAGCTCAGACCCCTCACAGCAGGCGTTGGCAGAGACGAGAGACTCTCAGAGTGCGTAGCGAAAGAGGATTTTGTTATGGGAAAGAGAGAGAGGTCTGCCTGTGCAGCATTAAGCATCAAAATATACCATGCTGCCTACACGCTCCAACTATTCCAACTCATGCATTTCTCCGAATTCTCTCTCCACCTGCAGAGCAACTGTAACTGCCAAGACCAGAACTAACAAAGTGTACTGAGTCAAATATAAAAAAGGAACATACCACGCTGAATCCAGCTCTCAGTGACTAATTCTCTCAAACTAAAAGATATGCCACAACACACCAGTGTACAGCACACTCAATTAAGTTGGCGATATCAATTGAATTACATCAAAATCCATAGGAAATGTTATGACAGCATTTATCTTTTAGCAGCATGAGTAGGCCTACAAAGATAACGCAGACGTAAGACAAGAAGGTAATTATATGCTTTATTGAAATCAAGATAAATGAAGCGGTCTCTCCATGGGTGGTCTATTGATTGTAGCGTGGAGAAGAAGCTAGGAGGCCCTACAGACAATTAGCAAGAGCAGCAGACTGAACATCTCTGCTGTACACATTACTCACAGCTGGCCTCTCTCAAGTGTCATTCTTAGTGAGGCACTTCTCAAAAAACCAAAACAGTGCGAGGAGATCCCTGTGCTAGTGAACCCTGCTGTGAATTACACAGTTACATTAGACCTGGGTTCAAATAGTACTTGTTTTCTTTCAAATACTTAGAAAGTGTTTGATTGAGCCTGCCAGGTGTGTCAAAATGTGTGTGTGTGTGTGTGTGTGTGTGTGTGTGTGTGGGTGGAGGGGGGGCGGGGGGGTGGGGGGGTGGGTAATAATGACATTGAAACATTATGCGACAAAACTGAACAGTTGGCCAAAACATCAGTGGACACTCAAAACAAAAATCTAGAGAACTGCTAAAGAAATTAGAATATCTCAAATCATCTAATTCATCAAAGAAACACATGCTAATCACATTCATATCACAACCCCTTGTAATGAAGAACCAAATATAAAAAAAACAGCTCTGTATCAAGGACTCAGGAAAGCCCAATCAAGTGCAGCTAAAATATTAGGAAGAAAATGAATCTACTATTTTACCCCAGGTCTGATTACAAATCCACATGCTCTTAGTAAATGATTTAGAATGGCGAGTCAGAACAGGGTAAAATAAGAGGGATCTGTGGTTTGTTACAAATCAGGGAGATTAAAGTCAAATGAAGAGAAGCTTTACCACTTCAGCACATGGACGCGGGAAGATGTTGGGTTGGGGGTGCTGAGGAGTATTTTTCTCCGCTAATACAGGAGTAATAAAGGCCTAGTTCACTAATTTTATGATGAAAAAAATAATATACAGTTGAAGTCGGAAATTTACATACACCTTAGCCAAATACATTTAAACTCAGTTTTTCACAATTCCTGACATTTAATCCTAGTAAAAATGCCCTGTCTTAGGTCAGTTAGGATCACCACTTTATTTTAAGAATGTGAAATGTCAGAATAATAGTAGACAGAAGGATTTATTTCATCTTTTATTTATTTCATCACATTCCCAGTGGGTCAGAAGTTTACATACACTCAATTAGAATGTGGTAGCATTGCCTTTAAATTGTTTAACTTGGGTCAAACGTTCCGGGTAGCCTTCCACAAGCTTCCCACAATAAGTTGGGTGAATTTTGGCCCATTCCTCCTGACAGAGCTGGTGTAACTGAGTCAGGTTTGTAGGCCTCCTTGTTCGCACACACTTTTTCAGTTCTGCCCACAAATGTTCTATAGGATTGAGGTCAGGGCTTTGTGATGGTCACTCCAATACCTTGACTTTGTTGTCCTTCAGTCATTTTGCCACAACTTTGGAAGTATGCTTGGGGTCGTTGTCCATTTGGAAAACCAATTTGCGACCAAGCTTTAACTTCCTGACTGATGTCTTGAGATGTTGCTTCAATATATCATCATTTTCCTTCCTCATGAAAGTACGTTCATCTCTAGGAGACAGAACGCGTCTCCTTCCTGAGTGGTATGACGGCTGCATGGTCCCATGGTGTTTATACTTGCATACTATTGTTTGTACAGATGAACGTGGTACCTTCAGGCGTTTGGAAATTGCTCACAAGGATGAACCAGACTTGTGGAGGTCTACAATTTATTTTCTGAGGTCTTGGCTGATTTCTTTTGATTTTCCGATGATGTCGAGCAAAGAGGCACTGAGTTTGAAGGTAGGCCTTGAAATACATCCACAGGTACACCTCCAATTGACTCAAATGATGTCAATTAGCCTATCAGAAGCTTCTAAAGCCATGACATCATTTTCTGGAATTTTCCAAGCTGTTTAAAGGCACAGTCAACTTAGTGTATGTAAACTTCTGACCCACTGGAATTGTGATACAGTGAATTATAAGTGAAATAATCTGTCTGTAAACAATTGTTGGAGAAATTACTTGTGTCATGCACAAAGTAGATGCCCTAACCGACTTGCCAAAACTATAGTTTGTTAACAAGAAATGTGTGGAGTGGTTGAAAAACGAGTTTTAATGACTGCAACCTAAGTGTATGTAAACTTCCGACTTCAACTGTATTGATTTTGATTTATCAGGGGGTGCTGCAGCACCCTCAGCACCCCTACTTCCCACGGCTATGCTTCAGTAGCTCCTGTGTTTGTATGAAGACTTCTTGTTGAATCAGTTAACTAGGGTTCATTGCTTAATGTCTTATTCTCATCGTTCCCTGTTGAGCACAAAGTTGCAAAAAAATATTTTTATTATTATTTATTACGAAACATGGAATAGGAAATTAGCACATTATGCCAAGTGGAGTTTGCTTCAATTTTGTCCTTGATCAGTGTGTATAGCATAAGGGTTTCCAAACTGTAATTCTACACGAGACACAAATGTACACCAACAGCAGCTTAAACAGCAACTGTGAGATGTATAGTAGAAATCATAATACTCTCAGGTGGGTATTGACCCCAGAGGTGTTCAACAGCAGACGACAAGTTCAAGTTCGTTACATACTCAGGGGAGGGGTGGTGGTGGTGACGTGTTGTGACCAGGGACCTCTTTCATCTGCTCACTAAAGAGGCTCATTGGAAGGACATGGTAAGCAGTAGCGGTGTGTGGGTAAAATCACCGGGGAAGCCAATCCAGAAGAAAATTCCATATTACAACCTATGTGTTTTGATAATTGCGTTGTTTGCTCTATAACCTGTTGGTTCATATGCTTTGACACCGTGATATACTGTATAGGCCTAAGGCCGAGACAATAAGAAGACACAGTGGCAGAATAAATTCAACGACACCTTTGTTTCATTACAAAACCAACATTTTCAGGCTACTGAACAACTATTGGTTTAGAACCACGGAGAGTTACCGCAAGTCGCAAAGAAAACAGGAGCTGCCTCCACTATTCCAGCACCCTTTCAACTTCAACATTTCAAAATCCTCTAATCACCTATGCATGGTCTAATACAGTAATAACTAAAAGATACTAACAACGATTTAGTCCAATCAACGTAAGCTAAATATGATGTGGCTGTCCATGGTACTGATTTATGTGTGTGTGTGTGTGTGTGTGTGTGTGTGTGTGTGTGTGTGTGCGTGCATGCAAGTAGAAAAAACATGTTGACTCACCTTACTTTTAGAGAAACGCCAATGCTATCCTCCTCTTTCATGTTGTCTAAATGGTCTATGACTCTGTCATACAGTACATGCTTTTAGTTTTTGTTGTCCTAGGCTATCTGTCTAAAATACTTTGTCACTAGCCTAATTTCCTATCATGGGCATTGATACGCTAGGCCAGCTAGTTACCTTTAGCATACTACATCTAGTTACATGTTGAACTTCCATCCTCTCAGGGGCACAATGTATGAATTTATGGTTGGATCAGAATCGCCGTTATAATCATTGGCCAGTACAGAGAATTAAGTAAAACCACAAGTCCAAATCCCTATCTCCTTCCATGGCTAATTTAGGAATGGGACGTTTTTAGCTACCTAGCTAGGCAACGGAGGACAACAACACAACAAGTTTTTTCTGTCAATAATGGCGTTTGGCTTGTGATGTGATTTGTCTGAAGCGAAATCCAAACTGACTTCCCTTGACACTTTTTTTTGATGTGCCAGGACCATCCACAGCTGAGCTCACTCAGTTTAGCTCAACACTGATTGGCTTTTCTTTTCTTTTTTAAATGATCAAGGGAGGCCAAATGCTCGCTGGCTTCCCTTGCGTTCAATGCTAAGGGTGGCAACAATGTCAAACGCTGTCACGATCGTTACATGATGAAGCGGACCAAGGCGCAGCGTGGTAAGCGTACATCTTTATTTACGTACACAACACGAACAAAACAACAAACCAAACGATACGTGAAGTCCTAGGTTAATACACCAAAACAAACCTTACGGAACAAGATCCCACAATAAACAGTGCCAAACAAGCTGCCTAAGTATGGTCCCCAATCAGAGACAACGAGAATCAGCTGCCTCTGATTTGGAACCACCCTGGCCAACATAGAAAACACGAACTAGAACAAAACATAGAAAATCACACATAGAAAATCCAGTCCCCAGAGCCAGGGCGTGACAAACGCTTTCTGACCATTTAACATTTTACATTTTAGTCATTTAGCAGACGCTCTTATCCAGAGCGACTTGCATTCATTTATTGTATTTTTTTATGATGATTTTTTATTGTCTTTTTTTTATTGTCTTTTTTTATACTGACCAGACAGCATCAGATAGATACGCTACACATACTGAGACAGAGGGGCACTGTTTCATTCGCTCAGATGCTTTCTTCGGTGAGGTACATTCAGCCTCTTGCGCATTCAAGGACATTTATGAAACACAGAGAGACAAACGCTAAATAATGTTGTATGTTGTTGTTTTTTGGGGGGGGCAATTTTTTGGGGAAGTCTGCTTCCCTTGGCAGCAATGAACACGCGCCACTGATGATAATGTGGTGGAACATGCTCACTGGATAGGCTGACTCATTGGACAGAGGCTGAGTGGGCGGGCTATGCTCATAGTAAGTCCATGCTCACTGGAGGGACACTGTCAGCTCTGGGACATGCTGTTGACTGGGAGTCAGTGAGGATTGTACACGGTCAGTTGTAGCCATCAGTCAAACACAGCTTGCGTGGAGCCAGTTGGCAAGCCACCCTGAAAGCTCATACAAAGCCACAAGAGATACCTGCAATTTGTCATCGCTATATAATAACATGCAGTCCAAAGTGTCATTAGACCAGACAAGTTTGTGTTCCTGTAGGGGGATGATGTTTAGCTTTTTTTATCAGGACTTTTTCCCCCCATATTTTTACACCAGTTGGCAAGACACTAACATTATAAGGAGACATGTAATCTATCTTGTCTACATTACTTTCATACTGCTTGCATAGAGGGAAAAAAGGGCCAGAGGGCAGTACATTAATTCTTTGTTTGACGAGAGGCTTGGAAGGCAGCCAAGGACTGATTTCTCAAGCGATGCGTGCTGCTGCACACCTCCAGGTAGGAACTAACAGAGAGAGAGGGGATAAATTAGTTTCGCAGTTACACTTTCTCCCAGTGTCGTTTACTTTACAGCCTCACCAAGCGGCAAACAAATTGGCCAGTGATTATACCGCTTTGCTATAATCATTCAGGCAGGTGTCTGAATGGTGAGAGGCCAATCATGCATTGAAGTATCTGCCATGACACATTCCACTGAATTGTAATTACTTCAGATATGGAAGTTTACTCAATGCCTCAATCAATGCCTCATGTCTTTGGATGGTTTAGAATATGACGGTACTACACCACCTCAATGAAAACAAGGATCCTCCAACGTGGGTTCATATGTCATCTACAGTTACAGTACAGTCCCAATTTGCATTAGCCTACTTATCCTGAGAATCTGGTATGATACATGGTAACAATTCTCTGAACTCTTCCAAAACTCTTGTAGTATTGTTTATGTCTCAGAAGTACAGTGCCTTGCAAAAGTATTCATCCCCCTTGGCATTTTTCCTATTTTGTTGCATTACATCCTGTAATTGAAATAGATTTTTGGGGGGGATTTCATTTAATGGATATACACAAAATAGTCCAAATTGGTGAACTGGAATGAAAAAAATTACTTGTAAACTTTTTTTTTTTAAATGTATAACGGAAAAGTGGTGTGTGCATATGTATTCATCCCCTTTGCTATGAAGCCCCTAAATAAGATCTGGTGCAACCAATTACCTTCAGAAGTCACATAATTAGTTAAATAAATTCCACCTGTGTGCAATCTAAGTGTCACATGATCTGTCACATTATCTCAGTATATACAGTGGGGAGAACAAGTATTTGATACATTGCCAATTTTGCAGGTTTTCCTACTTACAAAGCATGTAGAGTTCTGTAATTTTTATCATAGGTACACTTCAACTGTGAGAGACGGAATCTAAAACAAAAATCCAGAAAATCACATTGTATGATTTTTAAGTAATTAATTTGCATTTTATTGCATGACATAAGTATTTGACACATCAGAAAAGCAGAACTTAATATTTGGTACAGAAACCTTTGTTTGCAATTACAGATATCATACGTTTCCTGTAGGTCTTGACCAGGTTTGCACACACTGCAGCAGGGATTTTGGCCCACTCCTCCATACAGACCTTCTCCAGATTCTTCAGGTTTCGGGGCTGTCGCTGGGCAATACGGACTTTCAGCTCCCTCCAAAGATTTTCCATTGGGTTCAGCTCTGGAGACTGGCTAGGCCACTCCAGGACCTTGAGATGTTTCTTACGGAGCCACTCCTTAGTTGCCCTGGCTGTGTGTTTCGGGTCGTTGTCATGCTGGAAGACCCAGCCACGACCCATCTTCAATGCTCTTACTGAGGGAAGGTGGTTGTTGGCCAAGATCTTGCGATACATGGCCCCATCCATCCTCCCCTCAATACGGTGCAGTCGTCCTGTCCCCTTTGCAGAAAAGCATCCCCAAAGAATGATGTTTCCACCTCCATGCTTCACGGTTGGAATGGTGTTCTTGGGGTTGTACTCATCCTTCTTCTTCCTCCAAACACGGCGAGTGGAGTTTAGACCAAAAAGCTCTATTTTTGTCTCATCAGACCACATGACCTTCTCCCATTCCTCCTCTGGATCATCCAGATGGTCATTGGCAAACTTCAGACGGGCCTGGACATGCGCTGGCTTGAGCAGGGGGGACCTTGCGTGCGCTGCAGGATTTTAATCTATGACGGCGTAGTGTGTTACTAATGGTTTTCTTTGAGACTGTGGTCCCAGCTCTCTTCAGGTCATTGACCAGGTCCTGCCGTGTAGTTCTGGGCTGATCCCTCACCTTCCTCATGATCATTGATGCCCCACGAGGTGAGATCTTGCATGGAGCCCCAGACCGAGGGTGATTGACCCTCATCTTGAACTTCTTCCATTTTCTAATAATTGCGCCAACAGTTGTTGCCTTCTCACCAAGCTGCTTGCCTATTGTCCTGTAGCCCATCCCAGCCTTGTGCAGGTCTACAATGTTATCCCTGATGTCCTTACACAGCTCTCTGGTCTTGGCCATTGTGGAGAGGTTGGAGTCTGTTTGATTGAGTGTGTGGACAAGTGTATTTTATACAGGTAACGAGTTCAAACAGGTGCAGTTAATACAGGTAATGAGTGGAGAACAGGAGGGCTTCTTAAAGAAAAACTAACAGGTCTGTGAGAGCTAAAATTCTTACTGGTTGGTAGGTGATCAAATACTTATGTCATGCAATAAAATGCAAATTAATTACTTAAAAATCATACAGTGTGATTTTCTGGATTTTTTAACAGACCTCTACATGCTTTGTAAGTAGGAAAATCGGCAAAATCGGCAGTGTATCAAATACTTGTTCACCCCACTGTATATACACCTGTTCTGAAAGGCCCCAGAGACTGCAACACCACTAAGGAATGGGCACCACCAACCAAGCAGCACCATGAAGACCAAGGAGCTTTCCAAACAGGTCAGGGACAAAGTTGTGGAGAAGTACAGATCAGGGTTGGGTTATACAAATATATCCGAAACTTTGAACATCCCACGGAGCACCATTAAATCCATTATTTAAAAAATGGAAAGAATATGGCACCACAACAAACCTGCCAAGAGAGGGCCGCCCACCAAAACTCACGGACCAGGCAAGGAGGGCATTAATCAGAGAGGCAACAAAGAGACCAAAGATAACCCTGAAGGAGCTGCAAAGCTCCACAGCGAGATTTGAGTATATGTCCATAGGACCACTTTAAGCCGTACACGCCACAGAGCTGGGCTTCATGGAAGAGTGGCCAGAAAAAAGCCATTGCTTAAAGAAAAAAATAAGTAAACATGTTTGGGGGGTCAGTTGTAGAACTGAATGCATTCAACCGAAATGCGTCTTCCGTATTTAACCCAACTCCTCTGAATCAACCACAGTATGTGTTGGATTATTGGAAGCGTAAAGAACTGCTGGGAAGTGAACCGCTAATCTTTTGTTGTGTGAGAGAATGCATTCAGGTATGACACATTCACAGCACGAACCTGCAGGATTTCAACCCTTGTCTCGGCAGAAGTGACATCTCTGAGTTTACTCAACTAATCGTCAGATTTAGAGTCATCTGTCTATTTCACCACACAAATGCTCTGCTGCCTATAACATTTCCAAGTTAGTACAACCTTTGAAAGAACAGCGCTACACAAATCATTACAATTGAAACCTTTTAATGCTGGGCAAACAAATGTCTCACGCTCTTAATAGTTAAAAACATACAGCGAATAGTCAGGACTTACAGTGGCTTACGAAAGTATTCACCCCCCTTCGCATTTATCCTATTTTGTTGCCTTACAACCTGGAATTAAAATGGATTTTGGGGGGGGTTGTATCATTTGATTTACACAACATGCCTACCACTTTGAAGATGCAAAATATTTTTTATTGTGAAACAAACAACAAATAAGGAAAAAAAAGAACTTGAGAGTACATAACTATTCACCCCACCCCACCCCACTCGTCCATAAAGCCCAGCTCTGTGGAGTGTATGGCTTAAAGTGGTCCTATGGACAGATACTCCAATTTTGCTGGCAGGTTTGTTGTGGTGCCATATTCTTTCAATTTTTTTATAATGGATTTAATGGTGCTCCGTGGGATGTTCAAAGTTTCTGATATTTTTTTATAACCCAACCCTGATCTGTACTTCTCCACAACTTTGTCCCTGACCTGTTTGGAGAGCTCCTTGGTCTTCATGGTGCCGCTTGCTTGGTGGTGCCGCTTGCTTGGTGGTGCCCCTTGCTTGGTGGTGTTGCAGACTCTGGGGCCTTTCAGAACAAGTGTATATATACACTGAGATCATGTGACACTTAGATTGCACACAGGTGGACTTTATTTAACTAATTATGTGACTTCTGAAGGTAATTGGCTGCACCAGATCTTATTTAGGGGCTTCATAGCAAAGGGGGTGAATACATATGCACGCACCACTCTTCTGTTGTTTATTTTTTAGATTATCTGAAACAAGTTATTTTTTTCATTTCACTTCACCAATTTTGACTATTTTGTGTATGGCCATTACATGAAATCTAAATAAAAATCAATTTAAATACAGGTTGTAATGCAACAAAATAGTAAAAACGCCAAGGGGGATGAATACTTTTGTAAGGCACTGTACATGTTCTGGACCATTGAGAATGCTAACAATGAGGAAAATAGTTAACCTACATACACAGCACCACATTTTAGTAATTTAGCAGATTATCTTATCCAGAGTGACTTACAAGTAGTGCATTCATCTTAAGATAGCTAGGTGAGACAACAACATTAAAATCATATCAAGCACATTTTCCCTCAACAAAGTACTTATCAGCGTTGTGAGAGTTATTTAAGATACACTTTAAAGAGGTAGGGTTTCAGATGTTTTCAGAAGACGGGCAGGGACCGCTGTCCTAACTTTAGGGGGAAGCTTGTTCCATCATTGGGGTGCCAGGACAGAGAAGAGCTTTGACTGGGCTTAGCGGGAGCTGCCCTCCCGTAGGTGTGGGAGGGGCAAGAGACCAGATGTGGCGGAATGGAGTCCTCGGGTTTGGATGTTGGGTTTGAGCATAGCCTGAAGGTAAGGAGGGGCAGTTACCCTTGCTGCTCCGTACGCAAGCACCAGGGTCTTGAAGATGATGCGAGCTTCAACTGGAAGCCAGTGGAATGTGCAGAGGAGTGTCTGTGTGAGTGTGATTAGTGGGCTCAGTAGGCTGAGTGAATGAGGAATGGATGTCACCAACCTTTTTTTCAAAGTGGTTGACAAAGTCGTCCGCAGGGAAGGAGGAGGTGGAGGATTAAGGAGGGAGGATAAAGTGGAGAAGAGTTTCCCAGGCTTAGAGGCAGAAGCTTGAAATTTAGAGCGATAGAAAGTGGCTTTAGCAGCGGATACAGATGAAAAGAAGGTAGAGAGGAGTGAGTGGAAGGATGATAGGTCCTCCAGAAGTTTAATTTTCCTCCATTTTCGCTCAGCTGGCTGTAGCCCTGTTCTGTGAGCATGCAGTGAGTCACTCAGCCACAGAGCGGGAGGGGAAGGTCGTGCCAGCCAAGAGGAAAGGGGACAGTGAGAGTCAAAGGATGTGGAAAGGGAGGAGAGTAGGGTCAAAGAGGCAGTCAGGAGACAGGAGGGAGAAGGATATAGCAGAAGGGCGAGAGGATAGGATAGAAGAGGAGAGAGTAGTGAGAGATAGAGCAAAGATTTCGGCAGTGCATGACCATCTGGATAGGGGCTGAGTGGGTAGGGTTGGAGGAGAGATGGAGAGAAAAGTTAACAAACTAGTGATCCGAGACACGAAGGGGGGTTGCAATGAGATTAGTAGGCGAACAGCCTCTAGTGAAGAGGAGGACAAGCGTATTGCTTGCCCTGTGAGTGAGAGGTGACTGGGAAAGGGTGAGGTCAAAAGAGGAAAGGAGTGGAAAGAAAGAGTCAGTCGTCGGGAGGTTAAAGCCGCCCAGTACGATGAGTGGTGAGCCATTGTCGGGAAAATAGTTTATCAAGGTGTCAATCTCATTGAGAACCTCTCTGAGGGCACCTGGTGGGCGATAGATGACAACATTGTTAAGCTTGAGTGCAAAAGTGACAGTTACCACAGATAGACAGGTGAGAGAGGGGGGAAATAAAAAATCTCCATTTAGGAGAAATTAGTAGCCCTATGCCACCACCGAGATGACCAGATGCTCTCAGACTATGAGAGCACACAGTCAGATGACGAGAGAGCAGCTGGAATAGCAGTGTTCTCTGGGGTAATCCATGTCTCCGTCAGGGCTAAAAAGTGTAGGGACTGAAGGGCAATATAGGCTGAGATTAACTCAGCTTTATTGACTACAGATCGGCAGTTCCCAGAGACTAGGAATTCCACATGGGTTGTGTGTGCAGGGTACACTAAATTAGAAGGGTTGCAGCCACGTGGTGGGGAGCGTCTGTAAAACCTACAGGGAGAGAAGCGAACTGGGATAGAAAACACACACATACTTCACAAAGCTATAAAAGAGAAAAATTAGATAATCAGAAGATAACTAGGTAAGATACTCAAGTGAGAGAGTGGTGTGGAGCCTTCCTCTCTTTCCTTCCTAGAAGAACTCGGCAGAACGTCTTTGTTTCGGCGACATGACAATATGGCCGCTTACAGCTGCCGCTGAACACACTAGGGATTCTCTCAAGGTAAAGAGAGTGTGATGAACCGGAATTACTTGTCCAATTTCTGGTCTGATCTTGTCTGGATAATGGCATGGCCGGCTCATTTCAACACCTGTTTCAATATTCATTACATTATACAAGTATCATTATGTTTCATACACCATGTCTAACCTCGTCTGTATCGTGTGAAATATAATGCACGGATGAACATAATACAACGCATACTATATAACACAATATAATGCATTAATACGGTGCATGTGAATTTGTTACATCATGTCATTGGGATGGAGTGTGACTTTAGCCTTGCCAGGATAACATCATTGTTGCTTTCAGAGGGAAATTCTCAATTGGGCAAAAGTCTGTCCTATCCTTGACTCCTCTTCTCCGTGACCCAGAAACCATTTAGTGGTTGAGGAGAGTGTCAATTCTTTAGTAGGTGAACGGAGGAGTTTGCTCCCCTCCTAGATTACCTACTTTGGCAGAAGACACACAAGAGTCTCCTCGGGGAGGCTATCGCAGAAGTGTTTTGAAACCAGTCACGCCCCCTTTGAAACAGCAGTAAGAGAGATGGAAATGGGGAAAACCAAACGGAGCCATCAGCACCAGACCCAGAAGCCAGCGATTCGCTCTGCTGTTACCCAGGGGCTCCTAAACACATATACTCCCCTGGTGCCACCTCCAGGGGGGCTGAGTCGACCCAAAGGATCACACAGAATTACTTGGTGTCAGATACAATCAGAGAGGGGTCTGATCTCATCACCAGATCTGGTATGGTTTGGAGGTTCCTGTGAAAATAGGCCTACGTTTTTCATTTTTTAAATCAGCACTCATCAAGCCTAGATAATTATGGTACAGTAATAATCGTTGCTACTAACAATCACCTTTCCTTCCTGAGCAGATGTGCATCCACAAAAAGAGAAATTATAATCCCATAGGAAATAGAAAGATAAATTATAATCCCATAGGAAATACAGTAGAATCAATCAACAAAGGACATATCTATGTGATACACTCACCACTCCTTGGTGATGATATGAAGTCATTTTGTGAGAGTAGTCCAGTGATTTCCAATTTCCAGGCAGATAATAGTTTTTTACAACACAATTACTGAACTATTTAATTTCAAAGTTTTCAAACAAACATTTAATTCATTCATTATTTCTAGCACAGCAACCATTTTGCTCTCCCCTACCTACTCACATGACCCCATACTTAAAGTGACAGGTATCATTTTGGCCAATCAACAGAATTTCAACCCGGTGGAATAAAAGCCATGGCATGGATCTATACATGTACACATTACGTTTCTGTTTTTACCTAGGAATACATGCATAATCTTTCATTCTGTTTCATTTCATTTCACATTTAATGTGGAGACATTAAATCACCCCCACCTCACCTCTGTTTTTCTACAGTCACCACAGCTGTCCAAGCTACTGCTGGGGTCAAAGTGGACATCCTAAATCTACCACCCTAACCTACTGAGACTGACACCTGTTGGCCCCTCTTCATAAAGGCAACAGACAATTTAATAAAGCAGTCGTAGGGCACCGGGTCTGACGGGCGCGGGAGCCGCCTCAACACCTCCTCTCCTCCTCTACTTCTCCCCTCCTCCTTTCCTTACAGACAGGGCGGGAGTGCTCCTCCCAGCCACCAGACTCCCATAATCCTCTCTCAGGTGCTGTGTGTTTGGACAGCTTGGAGGGCACAGGAGTCGTGGACAAAGGAAGTCACTAGAGAGCCAAACCCCACAGGGAGCAGTCAACAGGGTAGGTATAGACAGCACAGTACCAGCCCAGAAAACTGAGGGCACACAATGGATGGCACTTCAGCATAAATGGACGGGGATAAAATAAATCCAGCAGCAGCTCCAGTGCAGTACATGTCTCTGCTGGGGCTTGTTGGTGAGTGGAAACAGTTATGGGGCATTGGCAGTATACATAACCTGTCAGTCTGTCTCGACAGCATTGAACAAGATGACGTAACTAACCTCTCAGCTTGATTTCAGGATAAAAACAAATGTAAAACCATGGACGTGTCACTAGTTTAACATCCGGTTGTCAATGGAAATATCTGACTTGGTTTTATAATGGTGTCTGAGGGCCTTATGGCTCAGGCAGCCTCTACATCCTCTCTAGTCTATCAGAATCCCACCTCATGGCTGGTTACTTTGTAGCACTGTCTTTATTTTTAGACTGATCTGCATTAAGCTGTCCAAAATCATAATTGGAATATACAGACACCTTGACTTCACAGTACATAGTTAGTGTAATATTGGAATAGCTGTGTCACTGACATTGTGTGAGTCACTCTTCTGATCCCATTTAATTAAACCAAATCCCCAACCACACAAAGATAAATTAATGAAGGCTTTAGTCTGGGAGGTCCACAGCCTATAAAAAGGGTGTTGTGTGTATGTGTGAGAGATGTAACGTAAGATTTGTTTTTCAATCTCTCTCTCTGTCTCTCTTCTTCCCTCCTTCACTTTCTTCTCCCCCTCCCTCTTACACCTTGTAATTAAGTACAGTTGTTAATGGTCTTTAGAAGAATGTGATTGTAACATGATCCTGTAATTAGGGATTATTGTCTTTGCATAAATGTAGGGGGGTTGGTTCCCCGGCTGCTCCCAGAGGTGGAGGGAAAAGAAGGGTAACTTTGAGAAGCTTCCAGGGCTTGGTTCTGTTGGTCAACCTTTGAGAAGCTGCAGGGCTTAATTCTGCTGGTCAGCCTTTGACAAGCTTCCGGGGCTTGGTCCTGCTAGTCAGCCCCCCTGAGAGATACAGGGCTCAGAGTCAGCGGACCTCTGGACCCCCTTCTAATCCTTCCAAGCATCCTTTGGGGCCACACAGGACACATTTCCCACGACTAAGAACTGTTGGAAAGCGACTAATGTAAGATACTAAAGCCAGTTCTGTAGAGCCAACAGGGCAGGCAGGACCACCAGTCTAAATGGCAAGCAGTATTCCCTTAGCCTGATCCCAGATCTGTTTGCGCTGTCTTCCTAATGTCATTAGGAGTTGGCTAGACAGCATAAACAGATCTAGGACCAGGCAAGTATTCTCTTACCCAGAGCTTATACACTCCACACAGTATATTAGTCCTCCTACTTCCCCCAGGTGTTGTGGTTGACATACCTGACACAGACTCAGTAGGTGGTACTCTGTAACATCACTGTGGGATTTTGTCCAGGAAACCAGTTTTAATTTACTCTTCCTTTTATTGAATTCTGCGTGTTTGAACAAGCACCAACAAGGCAAGCTCTCTCTCTTTTACCCATCCCATTCATTCACTGAGGGGAAAACAGGGAGTTGATTTCAGTACACAAAGAGAACATGCTGTAAAGTTAGTTACTAAATGATCAAGCATGGATTAATGTCTCCAGGCATGTCAGCAGCACAGCTTGGAAAATAGACTTTATTCATTGTGTCAAGAGATTAATACTGCTTGGAAGAATATTTGCATAAAAACCTTGGCAATCATCATAGTACTGTATATGTAACACAATGACTTCAGATGTTGATATGATTAAAACCACATGACAGTCTGGAGTAGACTCCTCTCTGTATTTTTCCAGTTTTGCTCACTCTAGGGCTGGTTTCCCAAATACAGATTAAGCCCAATTCTGGACTACATAGAACTTTCAGATGTAGATTCTTCTTTGAGCATGCTTTTTAGTCCAGGAATAGCACTTAATCTGGGTCCAGGAAACAAGCCCTACGGTATGTGAGGTTAGTGAGTGATTGTTTGGTTTGGGATTTTTACATCCCTCACTACAGTACTTGCACCTCTCAGTATTTAAAAATACAGCTCTTCAGCCCTTCATCCAACAGTTTAAGATAGCTGGACCATTAGCGTGACTGTCGGATTTACGATAGCTCGTTTCATAGTGAAAACCTGGAGGACTCATAGGGCATTAGCAAACTATCCTCTAAACGCTGGAGAAATTATGTGCTTCAGGTCTGTCGTAAATCACTGTCTTTAAACCAGGCAGGCATCACACACACCCACACACATACACACACAAACACAAGTATAGATGCACACACACACACACACAGCGACAACGTACAGGCTCACTAACGTCATTTCAAATGATCACTAATTTATGGTGAGGCCTAGTGTGGTTGACAGGCCAGGGCAGAGTGGTAAACAGTGCAGCCAGGGAGAGAGGCCTACTCATGAATCACTGTACAGACACACACACACACACACAGAACTAGGAGTGTATATCAAACTCTCACCGACCCACCGCACACTGGGAGTAGAGCGGAGGACATTACAGCACCAACACTTTTACCCCTCAAAACTCACACACTCCCCTCAGACACAGTAAATCAATAGGTCCAAAAGTCAACTGCACACATTAAACTCTCTTAGTTCTAGGTAACTGTAACACTTTTTTTCATATTAGTTCTAGTTAGTAGCTTTAAATTTCAGCATGAACCTCACAGGCTATACTCTAATCACTAAGACCTTTATTGCTGCTCGTTAATTTTCTCACAGAGAGTTTCGGTTGGTAAGCTTCAGAACACTTGTTGTATGTGAGATAAATGAGGCCAGGTTGTATCAGTATGAGTTCATATCTCACAGAAACCAGCATGTTTATAGAGAGACAAATCAAGTCCTAATGAAGTCATCACACTTAGGATGCATCCCAAATGGCACCCTATTCCCTATGTGGTGCACTACTTTCGACCAGGGCCCATAGGGTTCTGGTCAAAAGTAGTGCACTATATATGGAAAAGGGTCCAGTTTGAGACGCTGGCTAAGGGATCGTGGGATAGGCCCAGGGCCTGCATATGTGTCCCATGCCAAACTCTCAGTCAGAGACAAATGAAATAACCAGAACTTCACTAATTATAATTTTTGGGAAAGTAAATAGATGTATCCAACGTCTAGATTTCTTAATTACAACGGTTTCCTGTGGAATTCTCTGCTGACAAAACACTATAAAACTATTAATCAGCTACAGGAGAGAGAGAGAGAGAGAGAGAGAGAGAGAGAGAGAGAGAGAGAGAGAGAGAGAGAGAGAGAGAGAGAGAGAGAGAGAGAGAGAGAGAGAGAGAGAGAGAGAGAGAGAGAGAGAGAGAGAGAGAGAGAGAGAGAGAGAGAGAGAGAGAGAGAGAGAGAGAGAGAGAGAGAGAGAGAGAGAGAGAGAGAGAGAGATTTTAGTGGTCATTGGAACCTATATTTGCCTGATTTCATCATCTTCAAAGAATTTTTCACACTTTTAAGTGTGTGCATCTGTGTTTCTGTCTATGTGTGTGTGCGTATGTACGTCTGATGAAAGTGTGTGTCTGTGAGACTTTCACTCCCATAATCCCCTCACTATGTGGCAGTGTCTACATGGTGGCGGTAAGGCGTGTTTATTGCCATGTCAGCTGTACCCGGGCAGGGAAGCACACACAGAGGATCTGCCCTCATAAAGACTGCTAAACCCATGGAGATATGGCTAAACCCACCTCACATCACATGGGCTGCTGGGAAACGGATGCAGCTGCCCATGCCGCCAAGAATATGATTCTAGATGTGAGTGTGTCTCTGTGTATGAGTATTTGGATGTGTGTGTGTGTGTGTGTGTGTGTGTGTGTGTGTGTGTGTGTGGGGCGCACACCTGCGGTTTGTATGTTCCCTCATTCCCCCCTGTCATTTCCAGGCAGAGTGGTCTTGAGTCTTTCATTCAATACTTGTTCAAAGGGCCTCTTTCTCCCCATTTTTTATCGTCTCTCTTCCCTTCTCTCCATTTCTTTCTCTCTCGCTCTCCTCTCTGTCATTCTATCTTTTTTTCTCACTCTCTCTCATCGTGCAACGGTCTTGACTTTTCCAGTCAAAGGGCAGGATTAGGGCAGGATTGGAGACAGGCCACACCAGTCTCAGTGTCTGTATTAAACATGCTCCTCAGTCCCTCCCTGCCCCAGCCCTCATCCCTCCTTACTCCTCAACGAATGGCCCGGTCACAGGTGAACACACACCACCCCACAACATACACCGCCAGCCCTCCCCAGAGAAGGTCAGTGTCTTACCGTGGCTTTCTGCCTCTTTTGTGTGAAAAAGCTGACGTTTATTAGCACAGATCTGAGGGTATTGTTGCCTTGTCGTGGACATGTCTTAATAGAAGGTAGCTCATGTCAAACCCAAGCCTCCCCCACTTGAAACTGAGCAGGGAACATGTCTTAACCCCACACTGGGGGGTGGGGGAAGAGAGAGAGAGGCATGCTGAATACTTCAATACAGCAGCACTTAGTTTTAGTGCTTAAGTTTCAACTTTTTATTGTTACATGCACTAGTACAGTGAAATGCCTTTCTTTTGTGCTCTTTCCCAACAATGTAGTACTATACAAAAATAATTAAAAAGTAAAGGACAACAAAAACACACGAGAAATAGATATAAGAAGAACACGAGAAAGTAAGTACGCTATATACAGGGTCAGTTCCAGGGTCAGTGCCAATACCATATTTACAATGTGCAGTGATACTGGAGTGGTAGGGTTAGATATGTATAGGGGTAAGGTGACTAGGCATCAGGATATATAATAAACAGAGTAGCAGCAGCGTGTATGATGATTGTATGCGAGTGTGTGTGTGTGTGTGTAGAGTCAGTATGAATGTGTGTGTGTGCATATTAAGTGTGTGAGTGTGTGTGTGTGTAAGTGAGTGTGTAGAATGTGCATAGAGTGAGTGTGTGAGTGCGCATAGAGACAGTGCAAAAATACAAATAGAAGGGTCAATGCAGATTGCCCGTGTAGCTATTTAGCAGTCTTAGAGTTTGTGGACAGAAGCTGTTCAGGAGCCTGTTGGTAACGCCATGCGGAAGCAGAGAGAACAGTCTATGGCCTGGGTGGCTGGAGTCTTTAACAATTTTCTGTCTCTTCCTTCCTCATATAGAGGTCTTGGATGGCAGGGAGCTCAGCCCCAGTAATGTACTGGGTTGTCCACACCACCCTCTGTAGCGCCATGCGATCGAGGGCTGTGCAGTTGCCATACCAAGCAGTGGTGCAGCCAGTCAACATGCTCTCAATGAGGATTTGAGGGCAAATGCCAAGTCTTTTCAAACTCCTGAGGGGGAAGAGGCGCTGTCGCGCCTTCTTCACGACTGTTTGCGTTTGTGTGGACCATTTTAAGTCATTAATGATTTGGACACAGAGGAACTTGAAGCTCTCGACCAACTCCACTGCAGCCCCGTCGATGTGGATGGGGGTGTGCTGTTTCCTGTAGTCCACGATCAGCTCCTTGGTCTTACGGATGTTGAGGGAGAGGTTGTTGTCCTGGCACCACACTTCCAGGTCACTGACCTCCTCCCTGTAGGCTGTCTCATCATCGCTGGTGATCAGGCCTACCACCATTGTGTCGTCAGCAAACTTGATGATATTGTTGGAGTGGTGCGTGGCATGATGCTGCCACCCCCGTGCTTCACGGTTGGAATGGTGTTCTTCGGCATGCAAGCATCCCCCTTTTTCCTCCAAACATTACGATGGTCATTATGGCCAAACAGTTCTATTTTTGTATCATCAGACCAGAGGACATTTCTCCAAAAAGTACGATCTTTGTCCCCATGTGCAGTTGCAAACCGTAGTCTGGCTTTTTTATGGCGGTTTTGGAGCAGTGGCTTCTTCCTTGCTGAGCAGCCTTTCAGGTTATGTCGATATAGGACTCGTTTTACTTTGGATATAGATACTTTTGTACCTGTTTCCTCCAGCATCTTCACAAGGTCCTTTGCTGTTGTTCTGGGATTTATTTGCACTTTTCGCACCAAAATACGTTCATCTCTAGGAGACAGAATGTGTCTCCTTCCTGAGCGGTATGACGACTGCGTGGTCCCATGGTGTTTATACTTGCGTACTATTGTTTGTACAGATGAACGTGGTACCTTCAGGCATTTGGAAATTGCTCCAAAGGATGAACCAGACTTGTGGAGGTCTACAATATTTTTTCTGAGGTCTTGGCTGATTTCTTTTGATTTTCCCATGATGTCAAGCGAAGAGGCACTGAGCTTGAAGGTAGGCCTTGAAATACATCCACAGGTACACCTCCAATTGACTCAAATGATGTCAATTAGCCTATCAGAAGCTTCTAAAGCCATGACATCATTTTCTGGAATTTTCCAAGTTGTTTAAAGGCACAGTCAACTTAGTGTATGTAAACTTCTGACCCACTGGAATTGTGATATAGTGAATTATAAGTGAAATAATCTGTCTTTAAACAATTGTTGGAAAAATGACTTGTGTCATGCAGAAAGTAGATGTCCTAACCAACTTGCCAAAAATATAGTTTGTTAACAAGAAATGTGTGGAGTGGTTGAAAAACAAGTATTAATGACTCCAACCTAAGTGTATGTAAACTTCCGACTTCAACTGTAGGTATTCCTCTCATCTAGGTGGGTGAGAGCAATGTGGAGTGCAATTGAGTTTACATTGTCTATGGATCTGTTGTGGCGCTATGCAAATTGGAATGGGTCTAGGGTGTCCGGGATGATGGAGTTGATGTGTGCCATAACCAGCCTTTCAAAGCACTTCATGATTACAGCTGTGAGTGCTACATGTCAGTAGTCATTATAGCAGGTAGCCTTAGAGTTTTGGGAACATGAATGAATGTGGTTACCTTGAGACGTGGGGATTACAGACTGGGACAAGGAGAGGTTGAAAATGACCGTGAATATGACTGCCAGCTGTTCTGCGCATCTCATGTGAGATCCCATTGAAAGAGGGGGAGTCTGACTGAACCAGAGAGAGGGATTAGCTTAGCTAGCTTGGCTGCTGTAGAGCAAGGGTTTTCAACGGAGGTACTGCAGGGGGTCGCAATAGTTTTTATATATTTTGGGGTGCCCAAAAATATTTTATGAATATCGCTAGCTTCAACAGGCATACCATCCTGGAACACCATCGTGAAAACAATTTGTATGTCTCTGCGTCCAGTATAAAGGAAGTTAGAGGCAGTTTCACAAGCCAACGCTAATTAGCATTAGCGCAAAGACTGGAAGTCTACAGGAAATGTTAGCATGCTAGCTATTCCTGTTCATCCGACTCTGGTGAGGTAGATAAATGGCTTCATTGCCAAAATCTCGAACTATCCTTTTAATATGGAGGAAATTACAGTCACTGGAGCTAATTACAGGTTTCTTTCTGTATTGAAAATTCTTAGGCGGGCCGTCTAGGTGGTCATTTTCGGGATGGAAAAACAGTTTCAGTGTGAACTTAAATGACCAAAACCAGAAAGCATGCATAATACCATCTTTGAGAACTCAAAATCAAATAAAAGCTAGACAGTCGGGGATAATAAAAATAAATGAATTAATGGGATTCAGGGCACTTGATTTTGTTATAATGTTTGAGCAGAGGAACACAGCATTAGCCATGGTAATATACATAGAATTGCAGGAAATTCACTTTAAAACTGCTAATTGTTCTATCAGCTCAATGGAAAAATGTGTAGAATTGCAGAAAAGTAGCTTTACTACATCAACATTTTCTCTATGCCGCCAAAATACCTTTCTAGCTAATGGACCATGTTAGAGTTTACACTACCTCTTCCAATGAACTGTGGGGAGGTCAAAATAATGAAACTGTCTACCAAGTCTATTCATTTTAAAATGTTGATTACTTCTACTTGCCATTATAATTCACCTGATGACAAGATTATATATTTTTTGCTAACATATGATGGGGGTCCCTGGGTCGTCGGTTTGCCTGGGCGGGGTTCCTGGGCAAGAAAAGTTTGAAAATGCCTGCTATAGAGGACTTGGCCTCTCGCTCGCTTGCTGTGCTGAGTCTGTCCACGGGTGTGATCTCCTGGAGAGATAGTGCTTATTAGTGCCACATAAATCTCTGCTCTCCTACTGGGGGCCTCTTGTCATATTTCACAGCCACAAGTGAAGTGGCGGGCCGGGGCGGATGTACTGTACCCAGAGGTGCCTCTCAGCCTCTCACCGAAAATTACTACTATCAGCAGCACACACAGACACACATAACCTCCCACCTCCCAGAGAGAAAGAGGGGGGGTAGTGAGGGAGAGAGAGGGCGAGAGAGAGTGAGAGGGAGGAGAAGGGGGGGGAGAGAGAGAAAGAGAGAGAGAGAGAGAGAGAGAGAGAGAGAGAGAGAGAGAGAGAGAGCGATAAATCTATTTAGCTCCTGCTGTAGCCATTTATATGACTGCATATTGGTCATAACCTTAATGATGGGTCCAGGACGCCCAAGATATTTGTAACAGGGAGCATCGGCTGAGTGTGAATGACAGAAAAGCACTACACAATGTCTGGAATAAGCCTATAATCTAGAGTACAATTCAACATGGTTGTAAATGCCCAAACTGCCTTCAATGGTCCTCTTTGTTGGGGCTGGAGGTAAAGACACTAATTTACATGTAAAGATAAACGTTGTTTACACTGGGTGTACAGAGACTGATGTGGCAGGTAAACGCAGAGGGAATGATAGATACACATGGAGCAGCCGTAAATGTTAGCTAGACACGTATGTACACTTACACGCCCCATATATACACACACTCGGACAGATGCAGACACACATATGCACACACAGATACATACTGCACATGCAGACAAATATGCAGAGCAGCAGACACACATACATGCACTCACACTCCCACATATGCACACAGCCACACACACACACACACACACACACAAACACACAGTGGTCTAATGGAGGGTATATGCAGGTATACCCCTATACCCACTTTTTTTTTCATTGGGCATTGAGAATACTCACTTCTTAATCTCCACAATGCATATCAAAGTAGTGTAGTGGAGGTATACACTGTATCAATTAATAACCCACTGGGCACAGACATCAATTCAACGTCTATTTCACCTTGGTTAAACGTAATTTTATGGAAATGATGTGGAAACAATGTTGATTCAACCAATGTGTGCCCAGTGGGAAGGATGATGGAACAAATCACAAGGTTTAGCTTAAAATGTTGATAAACTATTATTTCTTGACATTTTAAGCGCAGCCATGTGCACACGACAGTATGCCTACACATGAATGTTCCAAAATGCAAAATGCTCACTGCACATTTGAAAACCAATAGAACAGGAGAGCGCATATGAGGAAGTCTTTATAAAATAATTGCCTCCACTTTTCTATGGTGGGATTTTGGCAACTTTGAAGCAAGGTAAGACATGCCTCATAAAAACTGGTTGTTTGGATCCTGGATGATGATTGGACGAGCAGCATTCCAAGCAGTGCTGTATTAGCCGTCACACACACACACACACCTACGCCTGCTAACAGTTCCATCTGAAAATGATCACTGCGCCTCCATAAGAATATCATGTTTATGCTGCTGTCCGAAACATCTCTTGTATTTATCTCAACTCGCACATTATTTCCCCTTGCTTCCAGCCTAGCATTTAGTTTGGTACAGTGAGTGGTTTTCTATGGGTCAGGCTGAGCTGGGTCTGACCTATTCCATGCTCTCATTCTCTGCTGCATGAGAAATGCCTCCTCTAACCAGGCTAGATAGGCTGCAGGGAGTTACCCAGCCCCAATCCCAGCTCACCCTGTCCCAGACCCATTTCAAGGAGCTCTGGGTGATTTTTCTTTCTCCTGAGGAGAGGGGCGGCGAGGGGGGTGAGAGCGATTTAAGGCAGTAAACGGGTTGCGGATCACTGGCATCGCACAGTGGCTCAGTCACTCAGCTCTGGGGAGGGGTGGAGAGGGGTTGGGGGGCTGAGTCCCTCCTGGCCTGAATAGCCACCCTCTCCCACCCACTCCTGCCTCGTGGCCTCCTGGGGTCGCCAGTCCAAACAAAGCCCCTCAGTTCAAAGTGTGGCAGGGCAGTGTGTGTTTGTTTTATAGTGCCAGGTAATGTCATTTCAGCAGCGTGGAGCCCGTGGAGCGTGCAGCGTTTACAGTGCATGCCGTAGCGGGGCCGTGGCCCCTACCTGCCATAGTTTCCCAGAAGGCATTGTGCGGGCTTTGATGCTTTAATGTGCTCTAGCGGACCTCCTCTCTCATGGTCGCTATTGAATTGTGGTGTGAATGAGACACTTACACAATGTGACGCCCCCGTTGCGATCCGTCACTCTGCCGCAGAGTCGTGTTAGCGCATCCCTGTGTGGTAGCAGGAATAATATTGGCCTTTCCTGTTTCCCACAGAGTCTAACTGCCTGGCTGAGATGGTGTGGGGGCCCATCGGGCGCTTGCTTTCTCATGCGCTTCAAGCCGACCCGGCTACTGCGGAAGCACCGATAAATCAGCTTCAGGGTAAACACACCGACCAACCAAACGATCCAACGAGCCCCCCAAAAATCCTGCTCCGCTAAGGAATATGCTGCTTAGATCCACCTATGGATGTGGAATGTGGAACAGTTTAGGGTTCATGGGTTAGTTTATGGGGTTAAAGGTAATTTGATACAGGTTGTGATGTATGTCAGCAATCGACAACGGCATGTTACTTCCAGAGACAGTTGGTTGTAACCGCTACAGTTGTGGTTATGATCATTAGCCTACATAGAGAAATCAAGGACACTGAGGACTGACGCTATGGAAGGATATAATATATCATACAGAAATTAGAATAGGTAAGGGAATAATCATCTGCTTATGAAAACACATTAACAATGTACTATTAATCCCACTGACCAACACTATTTCCCTGATCCATTTCACCTATATAGAGCAGCGTTCCAGACAGACACCTCGTTAAGACACTGTGGTTCTCACAGGGTCCTGAAGATTAGTAGCCCTGGCTGGCTGGGCCCTGATTGCTGGCCCTAGTCTCAGACTGTCTCTGGGTGGGCTGAGTTAAAGTGTCCCTGAGGTCCCATTCGCCTGGAGTCTCCCACCCCAGCTCCCAGAGAGAGAGAGAGAGAGAGAGAGGGAGATGTCCCCTCTTTAACAAGCACACAGCAGCAGCCTGCCTTTCTCACACTGCAGCACAGGCCCTAGCTGTCTGGGTCTGAGACTCCCTCTCTGCTCCTTCAGTCCCTCTCTCCCTCAATCCCTCCATCCCTCCCCGCCACACATTCCTCCAGCACCCAGGCTTATTATTGGAGGAAATTTATAGGGCCATTTATTTAACTGGATTTGAATGACATCGGTTCTGGTTGAGTGGGCCTAGTGCAAACTCCCGGGCCATGTGGGCCAGGGAAAACAGAGCAGGGGATAAATCAAGACTGAGAGCAGAGGAGAGGGAGAGGAGGAGAGGGAGAGGAGGGAGACTTCTCAGATTGTTGTTTTATGCAGGTCTGAGCAGTTGTATTACTCAACAACAAATTTTGTGTGTACGTAAAAATGTAATGGCAAGTGCTGCTGCCCTGCCTCTCTCTCTCTCTCTCTCTCTCTCTGTCCCCCTTCTCTCTCTCTCTCTCTCTCTCTCTGTCCCCCTTCTCTCTCTCTCTCTCTCTCTCTCTGTCCCCCTTCTCTCTCTCTCTCTCTCTCTCTCTCTGCAGGTCTTTCTCTCTTTGCAGATCACTCTGCTGCCTGCCTGCCTGCCTGCCTGCCTTACACACAGGAATGTGTAAAGTTAAAAAAGGAAGCATATTACACAGCAACGAGAGGGCCAAGACCTGGAGGCATGGGGGTGGGAGAATGCCACAAGACACAATAAGTTAGAAGCCAATTACAGTTTTTCTCGATTGCTAAGACACATTTCTTGAAAGCTGCTCTCCTTTTCTCTTAACTGTGAACACAAAACCCAATTTTCAAGCTACATTCACAAAACCTCAGACTCTTCTTGCAAAACCAAACTTTCACCTCAAAACAGTTCAATCTGTGCTCAAAACTGAACTGTTGTCAAATCGTGCCCCGAGTCAATCAAAATAAAAAACACTACTGAACAGTCACTAAACACTACGTAGAAAAATAGAAAACACAATGCTCAGGACATGAAGCTGGAGAAATAAATGTTTATTGTTCACTGTAGGCTAAATGCATGTTGCAAAACAAAAAAAAACTGTGCATTTAGCACTTGTACAAAAAGACAAAACAGAAATCTTGTGCATTTACATGTAGCACTTGTAAAAACAAACAGAAATCTTATGCGTTTGCCACTTGTGTACAGTAAGCCCATGTAAAAATAAAGTACAAAAATATACAAATAAGTGCATTACTCAGCCACAGCATCATGTCTCCGTACTGGGTCAGGCCACAGGACTTCATCCACATCACAGGCCACATTTTGTCTGGCCAGGTAACGGGGGAAAAAACCCCTGGCATGCCATATCCAGGCTTGGCATGCCTCCACACCTATGTCACCACAGGCAAGTCCCATGGCTTGCAGGAGATTTACCCTGGTGTAAGGTTGGCGTTCATATACCTTCCACCGCCATGAGGAGAATAATTCCTCAATGGGGTTTAGGAAAGGGGAGTACGGTGGAAGGCAAAGACTGATAAAACCTTGGTTCATATGGTACCACTCTCTAACCTGGAGGGCTCTGTGAAAACTCACATTGTCCCAAACAACAACATAGATGGGATGCTCATCCTGCTGCCCTAACAAAGCATCTCGCATGTGATTGAGGAAAATGAGGAGCTGGTGAGTGTTGTAGGGCCCCAGGTTGGCATGATGGTGGAAAACCCCATGATTGCTGATGGCAGCACATAATGTGCCATTGCCACCACGCTGCCCAGGAACACCAACAATGGCCCGATGGCCAATCACATTACGGCCTCTCCTTCTCCTTTTGGTGAGATTAAACCCAGCTTCATCCATGTAGATGTATTGATGGGGTCTTTCCATTGCATCCAGTTGAAAAACCCTCTGTAGAAATAGATATCGTTTTGTAAGTGATACGGAAAAAGTGATTTAGGCCACTACAGTAAATCACTACTTAGAGTAATCAACATTGAATGTGTCTGGATATATGCCAACCTGTACATACTGGAATCTTTGCTCTTTGACTCTGTCTGAGTTGCGATCAAAGGGCACTCTGTATAGCTGTTTCATGCGCAGTCTGTTGCGCTTGAGGACACGATCAACAGTAGAGAGGCTGACACTGTTGATACCCTCAAAATTTAAATGGTCCTCAATGATCTTCTGCTGAATTTCGCTCAGTTTAATGGCATTGTTCTCACGGACCATATCAACAATTAGGGTCTCTTGGTGTGGGGAGAACATACCTGTCCTCCCACCCCCATGTGGCAGTCTTTCAATTCTACAAAAAGAGAACATGGAGTTACAAAAAAATATACATGGAATACTAGGCCTACAAACAGTTAGACCAACCCTCCATTACAATACTACAGTACATTGGTACAGTGATGTACTGAAACATATATTTACTTACAGTATACTGTGGTACAGTATATAGTATGTCATACAGTAATTGCTGTCAACATTTACATACTGTACTATAATGTCAAAAAAAGGTAATTACCTGTTCTCTTCTCTAAATCTTCGGATTATGGTGGACACAGTGAATCTACTGATGTTTGGTTGTACCCTTTGTCCAGCCTCCCTCATGCTCATACCATGGACAAGAACATGGTCAATCACAGTAGCTCTGATTTCATCAGATATTACTGTTCTTTGTCTTCGCTGACCACCTCGACCTCCTCTCACACGAACTCTTCCTCTCAGATTTCTATCCATTGTAGGGCCTCACAAACCAGTGCTCTCTGAACTGGCTTACTGTATATGTTCCCTCACATCATTAGCCACAAGTGTGATCAATTTTGAGTTGTTGTGTTCAAGTGGTGACACCTGTGCTCTAATTGTGTTTGACTTTTGTCACCTGTGCTCACCATTATGCAGCACGGGTGCATCACAATGAAAATGTGTTGGCAAGTAATGTCTAAACAGGTGAAAAGTGCTTATGGTTTTGCCAAAAGAGTGATTGATTCAATCAGTGGGTTCAGGCAACTGAGCATTTGGTTCAGACAATAGGGTTTAGTGTTTTAGCAATTGAGAAAAACTGTAACAGGAATTACACCTAGGAGTACTGAGGGAGGCACTGAGGCAGGCAGTAAGATGAAGGCCAGGAGTGCTCCCCAGTCCCTGCTACAAACTCTCTAGTGTAACCTCCTCCACCCCATCTCCCTAACTCCCTGCATGCACACACACACACACACACCCCAAACCCCACAGGTGTCATGGGCTGCTAATCATAGAGCAGAGGGGCAGAGAAGAGCTCCAAGGGAACGGGGTGTGTGCGTGTGGTGGGGGGGAGGGGGCATCTACAGTATGTCTCTGTGTGAGGGGGACAAGGGGGAGGTGCTGTAGTGGAGAGAGGATATGGGCGGGATGAACCAAGTGGACCACCCAGTCACTGTTGTATCCACTATCCATCTCCTCCTATATCATGATGCTTCTACATCAGGCTGTACTGATCCACAATACACATCCCAGATCCATGTCTCCCTCTCACAGAGACACTAACAGCAGGTGGAGCTATACAGCTAACTTATAACACTCTTCAGTTCACAGGGCTCTGACTGAGTGGGTCTGAGTGTCTGAGTCAGACAAGTGCAAATCCCTCATGTAGTCTACACCAGCTGCAGCTGAAGCACGTCAGCCAAGGCACTGACAGATTGTCTTTGTGCTTTAAGCTAGACCGTTTCACCACCACACCACTGCAGGCTGCCAAACATCGGAGGGTGTGGCTGCTGGAGAGGGAGGGAGGGCTGAGCGGAAGTGTCTGGTCTGGTCCCACCCCTCTGAGGCCCTGGGCAGGCTGAGGGGTGATTAGTGTCCCTTGGCCCTGACAGAGGCCCCTGTGGTGGGCTGGGGTAGGGTAGGGTAGGGGGCTGGGGTAGGGTAGGAGCATCAGTAAGGAAGGTACAGTATGGGGAAGGCGTATTGGTGTTAGAGGCAGGGGTTCAGTTTGGGTGTTGTTTAGGGTTAGGGTTAGAGTTGAGACTAGGGTTAGAGTTGAGACTAGGGTTAGAGTTGAGGCTAGAGTTGAGGCTAGGGTTAAAATTGAGGCTAGGGTTAGAGTTAGGATTGCCTTCAAGGTTGGGGCTGACATAAGGGTATTTGGGACAGTAGGTTGGAGAAGCTGGGGCTGGGGGAGGCATGGGTAGGAACTGGTGAAACATGTCTGTAAGGAGCTGGGACTGAGAAAGGCAGAGGAGGAACAATGGGGATTCCCTGGGCAGAGGAGGAGGCCTCATTGAGTTGAAATCTCCATCTCGCTGAGGGGCGTTTACCCCGCACACCTGGGCTCTCTCTGGGAAAAACACAGTAGATACCAGGCACACAAAGGGGGAGGGGGTGCAGGGGGAGGAGTACACAAATGTACAGCATAGCCTATAATTAATCTGTGAAAAAATACAGTGTGAAGCATGTAGAATATGTTTTTTGATGTGAGAGTCGTTTGCATCCGATCCAACACACTTTTATCAGTAAACAATGTGTGTGTTATCCTCCATGATATATTGACCCCATTCGAGTTTGAAACACTCCTGAGGTAACCTGAATCTTGTTTGCACTCCACATCCCACCACAAACAGCCCCTTCCCTCCCCAGCCGGGCTCAGAGCAGGCTCTGCTGCGTAGGCCTGTGCAGCTGCAGATGTGCTGGAGCGTGGACCTCCATGGCCAGTGACTGACACTGACGGCTGTCCCGGGAGGAGGGGGGAGGATGGAGGGCGGGGGGGACTGATAATCCCCATCCACAATAATGACCCCCTGCTTCAAAGCAAACATCCCCCCCCCCCCGCAAACGCCTCCCTACTTTCCAAAATCTCTGCCTCCCACCTATCAAAAACACAGCGGCCCTTCAGATCCCTGTGCGTGTGTGTGTGTGTGTGTGTGTGTGTGTCTATTCCCATGAGAGCCAATGCTCTGCCCACAAAAACTATCTGCTAGGCTTGCAGCCTGGTATCTGTCGCTGCCTCAGTAAGAAACGTGGCCAAAATATTTCAGCAGACACACTCATTAGAGGTCTTGGGGTGGTTTCTCTGTTTGGGGTCCAGGATAAGCCTATCATACATCAGTCATTGCAGACCCTCCACTGTTTCAGCTGAACACAAGTCTGCTTTTCCATCACAACACAGCTGCGCACACACAAACACACAGAGAGAAAATGGTGTGTACCTCACACACCCACAGCTCAACACGGCCTTGTCCTTGGGTCAGTAAGTGGGAAAAGATGGAGTACGCCGTTCTCACCATTCAACACTGACACGACGAGCAGCAGGAATCCCAATGGGAAAACTTTATTTACACATTTGTCGAGGGCAGAACCCAACTTGTTGTTCGCTATCAAAATAATTAACTTTTTCTACTCCGTGAGCAGGAAATATAAAACATGACAACTGTGTCAAAAACACAATACACAGTAATAGATCACAAATACTGTAATGCACAGACAGCATTATCCAATTTCAGACTCGGGATTAGCATAAAATGGTTGCCAAACTATGGTTGCTAGCCTTTCCTCAGAGCTTATCTTAACTCTTTTTTTCCTACAGAATTTACTAATGTCTGCTCTGCTTCCCTGGTTCTCAGGCCCCTCCAGCCCTCCCAGGCCAGGCTAAAGTTTAGACTGAGGCTATAGGCTTCAACAGCTTCAACACCTCGGAGGCCCACTACCCTCCACTCCCCAGCCCACTGCTCTCCACTACCCTCCGCTCCACCACCCACTGCTCTCCACTACCCTCCACTCCACGGCCCACTGCTCTCCACTACCCTCCACTCCACAACCCACTGCTCTCCACTACCCTACCCTACCCTCCACTCCACAACCCACTGCTCTCCACTACCCTCCACTCCACAACCCACTGCTCTCCACTACCCTCCACTCCACAACCCACTGCTCTCCACTACCCTCCACTCCATAACCCACTGCTCTCCACTACCCTCCACTCCACAACCCACTGCTCTCCACTACCCTCCACTCCACAACCCACTGCTCTCCACTACCCTCCACTCCACAACCCACTGCTCTCCACTATCCTCCACTCCTTAACCCACTGCTCTCCACTCCTTATCCCACTGCTCTCCACTCCACTCCACAGCCCTTAGAGCACAGTGTGTCAGTGTCAGTGTCAGACCCCGTGGCCTGACACCCTGATACTCTGACCCAGTGCTCCTGTCAGGGTGAGACCCACTGAGAGCATTCCTGCTGTGGGGGTCGATGGGCTGGTCAGTGGAGGGCGGTGGGGGAGCGGTTGGGGGGCAGTGGGGGAGCGGTGGGGGGCAGTGGAGCAGAGACAACCACCCACCGTGCATTCCACACTGGCTGATCCTCTGGAAGGCTTGCTACTGGCTAATTTGCATCAGTAAACAGGCGAGTGGCTTCCTCAAAGGCCATCCATGGGCAATGGCGCATGATGCGGGAATACCTCTTAATGTGTGTGTGTTGGGGGGTGCTCTGCGCGTATGCATGTGTGTATGTTTCGTCAGATAGCCTGCCACCCAGGGAGACATGTCAGGTAAATATTTCGAGGTGAGCTGAAGTGGACTGATGTCCAGAGAGGTGACCATCTATCTCAAGCTTGCACTCAGCCAGCCAGGCCTGATAGTGATCTGGTAGATGAAGACACCTGATACAGCATTAGACACACTACTCCTCTTTGATGCTGAGGGCACCACAGCACACCATAAACACCAACTTGAACCAAAGAGCCCCAAGCAAACAACTTGTGTGTGTGTGTGTGTGTGTGTGTGTGTGTGTGTGTGTGTGTGTGTGTGTGTGTGTGTGTGTGTGTGTGTGTGTGTGTGTGTGTGAGAGAGAGAGAGAGAGAGAGTCTGTGAACTACTACGTGAAAACTGTTCTCTCATATTGCATAATAGAAAATCTTGATAAGCTGATAAACTAGCAAGACGCAACAAATTGACAAAAATGAGAGTCATTGTTTAAGGTCTAGCTGCTCTAGAGAGAAAACCTACGCCCCATTATACTGTCACGTTTGTAATGTGGTGAGCCAACTGATGAAAGATCTAACTCAAGGTGAATAGCTGTGTATCTGGTGGCAACTTGAGCAACACAGACATGAGTGCATTCCAAATGGCACCCTATTCCCTACATAGTGCACTACTTTTGACCAGGGCCCATAGGGTTCTGGTCAAAAGTTGTGCACTATGTGGGCCCTGGCCAAAAGTTGTACTATGTAGGGAATGGGGTGCCATTTGGGATGCAAACTTACTCATCGCTTCTGAGAGGAGTTCCCCCTCAGAGTTTCCCTCTATGTTCATGCAGTTTGGTTTGGTTCTGAGGTAACTCAGTACAGATACAGGCTTTGGACCCTGAAGGCCAAACACTGACTGTGTGAATGCCAGGAATCAATGAATCCGGTAAGAATTAGCTCCCACAAATATCTCCCCCTCTTCTCCCTCTCTCCCCCCTTTCTCCCCTTCCTCTACCCCTCATGAGGTGCCAGGTGCTCTTACACTCCCGTACCACATAGGGGAGCTACAGCTTTTTACAAATCCTCCTCCGACAGACAGACAGACGGACAGACGGACAGACGGACGGACGGACGGACGGAATCCAATCTGTCCAGCACTCCCCTGATATCCAACGAACCCGAGTTTGGAAATTGCATCGGAAGTCAAAACTAAATTGTCAGTCACTCGCCTAAATGTTTGACATTGAAGGGATCAAAAATATGAAGATGGGTGAAATCATGTTATCAAATCACAAATAATATGCATATCATGCATGAGTGGAGGACCCTAAATAGCTTTTGGAAACTGCACCATTACTGCACGTAATACAATTCATACTACCGGGAGAATCGTCTTAACACTATCAGGAGACCAATTTCAAGGAAACAAAACTCTTCCAATCTTGGTCTGAATACTGGATGGTGGGGACATTATAATTGAATGCTACAAAAAGTTTAATATACAAAAATATACAACTTTAACATTTGCTGATATTAACTGCTTACAACTAACTCAGAGATCCAAATGCAAAGTGGATTGACTACAGTGCTAACAAAAATGGGTGTTTGATCATACAAGGGACTCCATATCAATTACCTCCTTTCATATAACTTTGTTACATGAAAAAGGAATAAAACAAATATAAACGTTTTTAAAAACATGTCACTGTTAGTCCTGTCATATGTAAACACATCTCTGTAGCTATGAGAATGCTATAAGAGAAAGACCGGCTGCGTGCTACGACATGTTCTAATAAATATCATTACATTCAATCTGGGCCAGATATGGCAACCTCTGAGACACACTGTATGAAGACTAATGATCTGAGAAATCGGACCCAAACATAGATTTTCCCTCCCAATTCATTACAGTGTTTTGACTTTTCTTCTGTAACCACAATGGGAGGTTGTGATTGAGAATAATTTTTTGTTGTCTTAGTATCTCAGCTCATTAGTCATAGATTTCACATTTATTTTACACGGTGTGTGAGTGTGTATGAACGAGTGATGTGGGCTCCTGAAATGTAGGTGAAGGAACTAAAAACAGGGAATAAACGCTAGTTTTATAAGGTAGTCAACACTGAAGAAAATCAATGAAAATACATACACGTTGCTTTTTAAAGAGTAGAGTACTGCTGTCCAATCTCAAAGGAGAAAACGGCAGTATAAGCTAATGCTAGGGTGGCTGTACAATAATGTGACTATAGGCTCTGTGAGCAGAGAGGAGGAGGGCAGACCCCTGCTATGGCTAGTATTCACTGCAAGGTAAACACGCATGCACGCACACACACACCATTTTTTCTAAGCATATATGGAAATACAGTATATATGCAAGAAATATTACAATATTTTCCATATCAAGATCCATGTCTCTATAAGCTTGGCACATCTAGCCACTGGGATTTTGCCCATTCTTCAAAATGTTCTGCTGGTGTACAGCAATCTTTAAGTCATACCACAGATTCTCAATTGGATTGAGACTAGGCCATTCCCAGACATTTAAATGTTTCCCCTTAAACCACTCAAGTGTTGCTTTAGCAGTATGCTTAGGGTCATTGTGCTGCTGGAAGGTGAACCTCCGTCCCAGTCTCATATCTCTGGAAGACTGAAACAGGTTTCCCTCAAGAATTTCCCTATATTAGCGCCATCCATCATTCCTTCAATTCTGACCAGTTTCCCAGTCCCTGCCGATGAAAAACATCCCCACAGCATGATGCTGCCACCACCATGCTTCACTGCGGGGATGGTGTTCTCGGGGTGATGAGAGGTGTTGGGTTTGCGCCAGACATAGCGTTTGCCTTGATGGCCAAAAAGTTTAATTTTAGTCTCATCTGACCAGAGTACCTTCTTCCATATGTTTGGGGAGTCTCCCACATGCCTTTTGGCGAACACCAAACGTGTTTACTTATTTTTTTCTTTACGCAATGGCTTTTTTCTGGCCACTCTTCCGTAAAGCCAAGCTCTGTGGAGTGAACGGCTTAAAGTGGTCCTATTGACAGATACTCCTATCTCCGCTGTAGAGCTTTGCAGCTCCTTCAGGGTTATCTTTGGTCTCTTTGTTGCCTCTCTGATTAATGCCCTCCTTCCCTGGTCCATGAGTTTTGGTAGGCGACCATCTCTTGGCAGGTTCGTTGTGGTGAAATATTCTTTCCATTTTTTAATAATGGATTTAGTGGTGCTCCGTGGGATGTTAAAAGTTTTTGATATATTTTTTTAGAACCCAACCCTGATCTGTACTTCTCCACAACTTTGTCCCTGACCTGTTTGGAGAGCTCCTTGGTCTTCATGGTGCCGCTTGCTTGGTGGTGCCCCTTGCTTAGTGGTGTTGCAGACTCTGGGGCCTTTCAGAACAGGTGTATATATATTGAGATCATGTGACACTTAGATTGCACACAGGTGGACTTTATTTAACTAATTATGTGACTTCTGAAGGTAATTGGTTGCACCAGATCTTATTTAGGGGCTTCATAGCAAAGGGGGTGAATACATATGAACGCACCACTTTTCCGTTATTTCTTTTTTATACTTTTTTGAAACAAGTAATTTTTTTCATTTCACTTCACCAATTTGGACAATTTTGTGTATGTCCATTACATGAATTCCAAATAAAAATCCATATAAATTACAGGTTGTAATGCAACAAAATAGGAAAAACGCCAAGGGGGATGAATAATATTGCAAGGCACTGTACCATATGAAGGCTTGTAGACAGTAGACAGTAATATACTGTATGAAGCCTGTAGACAGTAGACAGTAACATACTGTATGAAGCCTATAGACAGTAGACAGTAACATACTGTATGAAGCCTATAGACAGTAGACAGTAACATACTGTATGAAGCCTATAGACACTAGACAGTAACATACTGTATGAAGCCTATAGACAGTAGACAGTAACATACTGTATGAAGCCTATAGACAGTAGACAGTAACATACTGTATGAAGCCTATAGACAGTAGACAGTAACATACTGTATGAAGACCTGTAGATAGTAACATACTGTATGAAGCCTGTAGACAGTAGACAGTAACATACTGTATGAAGACCTGTAGACAGTAGACAGTAACATACTGTATGAAGACCTGTAGACAGTAGACAGTAACATACTGTATGAAGCCTGTAGACAGTAGACAGTAACATACTGTATGAAGACCTGTAGATAGTAACATACTGTATGAAGCCTATAGACAGTAGACAGTAACATACTGTATGAAGCCTGTAGACAGTAGACCGTAACATACTGTATGAAGACCTGTAGATAGTAACATACTGTATGAAGCCTATAGACAGTAGACAGTAACATACTGTATGAAGACCTGTAGACAGTAGACAGTAACATACTGTATGAAGCCTATAGACAGTAGACAGTAACATACTGTATGAAGCCTGTAGACAGTAGACAGTAACATACTGTATGAAGACCTGTAGATAGTAACATACTGTATGAAGACCTGTAGACAGTAGACAGTAACATACTGTATGAAGACCTGTAGATAGTAACATACTGTATGAAGCCTATAGACAGTAGACAGTAACATACTGTATGAAGACCTGTAGACAGTAGACAGTAACAAACTGTATGAAGCCTATAGACAGTAGACAGTAACATACTGTATGAAGACCTGTAGACAGTAACATACTGTATGAAGCCTATAGACAGTAGACCGTAACATACTGTATGAAGCCTATAGACAGTAGACAGTAACATACTGTATGAAGCCTATAGACAGTAGACAGTAACATACTGTATGAAGCCTATAGACAGTAGACAGTAACATACTGTATGAAGACCTGTAGACAGTAACATACTGTATGAAGCCTGTAGACAGTAGACAGTAACATACTGTATGAAGCCCTGTAGATAGTAACATACTGTATGAAGCCTATAGACACTAGACAGTAACATACTGTATGAAGACCTGTAGACAGTAGACAGTAACATACTGTATGAAGACCTGTAGACAGTAGACAGTAACATACTGTATGAAGCCTGTAGACAGTAGACAGTAACATACTGTATGAAGACCTGTAGACAGTAGACAGTAACATACTGTATGAAGACCTGTAGACAGTAGACAGTAACATACTGTATGAAGCCTATAGACACTAGACAGTAACATACTGCATGAAGACCTGTAGACAGTAGACAGTAACATACTGTATGAAGCCTATAGACAGTAGACAGTAACATACTGTATGAAGCCTGTAGACAGTAGACAGTAACATACTGTATGAAGACCTGTAGACAGTAGACAGTAACATACTGTATGAAGCCTATAGACAGTAGACAGTAACATACTGTATGAAGACCTGTAGACAGTAGACAGTAACATACTGTATGAAGCCTATAGACACTAGACAGTAACATACTGTATGAAGACCTGTAGACAGTAGACAGTAACATACTGTATGAAGACCTGTAGACAGTAGACAGTAACATACTGTATGAAGCCTATAGACAGTAGACAGTAACATACTGTATGAAGACCTGTAGACAGTAACATACTGTATGAAGCCTATAGACAGTAGACAGTAACATACTGTATGAAGCCTATAGACAGTAGACAGTAACATACTGTATGAAGCTTATAGACAGTAGACAGTAACATACTGTATGAAGACCTGTAGACAGTAACATACTGTATGAAGCCTATAGACAGTAGACAGTAACATACTGTATGAAGCCTATAGACAGTAGACAGTAACATACTGTATGAAGCCTATAGACAGTAGACAGTAACATACTGTATGAAGCCTATAGACAGTAGACAGTAACATACTGTATGAAGCCTGTAGACAGTAGACAGTAACATACTGTATGAAGCCTATAGACAGTAGACAGTAACATACTGTATGAAGACATGTAGACAGTAGACAGTAACATACTGTATGAAGCCTGTAGACAGTAACATACTCTATGAAGCCTGTAGACAGTAACATACTGTATGAAGCCTATAGACAGTAGACAGTAACATACTGTATGAAGACCTGTAGACAGTAGACAGTAACATACTGTATGAAGCCTATAGACAGTAGACAGTAACATACTGTATGAAGCCTGTAGAGAGTAGACAGTAACATACTGTATGAAGCCTATAGACAGTAGACAGTAACATACTGTATGAAGCCTGTAGAGAGTAACATACTGTATGAAGCCTATAGACAGTAGACAGTAACATACTGTATGAAGCCTATAGACAGTAGACAGTAACATACTGTATGAAGCCTGTAGACAGTAGACAGTAACATACTGTATGAAGCCTGTAGAGAGTAACATACTGTATGAAGCCTATAGACAGTAGACAGTAACATACTGTATGAAGCCTGTAGACAGTAGACAGTAACATACTGTATGAAGACATGTAGACAGTAGACAGTAACATACTGTATGAAGCCTGTAGACAGTAGACAGTAACATACTGTATGAAGCCTATAGACAGTAGACAGTAACATACTGTATGAAGCCTGTAGAGAGTAACATACTGTATGAAGCCTATAGACAGTAGACAGTAACATACTGTATGAAGCCTGTAGACAGTAGACAGTAACATACTGTATGAAGCCTGTAGAGAGTAACATACTGTATGAAGCCTATAGACAGTAGACAGAGTAAAGATATTAATACTGTCTACAGTAGGTTACTTATATCTGAAAGTACATTTTGATCAATTTAAATGAGTTCCAAATTCCTTTCAAACATACAAACACACATGTTGTGATTGCAGAGCTTTTGTAATCATCTCCATTCATTTTGGGACAGGTCACAAATAATTATATTTTCATCCAGTTTAAACCAACATTTCAAATATTAGTAAATGCTTTTAGTTCACGTTTTCGAAAAATGTATCTCACAAATGTAAAGTTATTTATTGCAGACATAATGCAACAAAAAAAATTAAACTAACAAATGTTGACAAATTATTACATAATATTATCCCTCAAATTACGAAGTGAATGCATCATTAGAAGAAGATAAGGATAGTTCAAATGTATTAATGTGATTGAAAATAACCCAAGACATTTACAATAATTGTGTGCCTAAATAACATTACTGTTGGATCACATTTCTGTTAAAATAAGACTAATAAACGGCAAATATGCTAAATGGATATTATTGACAAATGATAGACATTATAGATTGTGTTTTGATTAAAAAAAAAATATATATATACACCTGTGGAAAAAATTAAGAGACCACTGCAAATGTTTCTTAAATCAGCATCTCTACATGTATGACAGCCATTCCATTCCAGTGTCTGTTGAATTCCAACACAGGCACACCTCATTCTACTGAATTAGGTACTGATTAGGTGATCACATGAACCAAATCTTATTAAAAACCACTGCTGTGGTCATCACTATCCTCTTGCAATAGGACCAGCTGGATGGCAAAAACAGTGCTAATAGTACCTCAAAAGTAATATTAATCAAAAAATAACTATTGACCATGCCAAAAGAGTTGAAAATGAATGAGGAAAAGAAGGGTTCAATTCTGGCTTTACTGGCAGAGGGATACAGTGAGTGTCAGGTTGCTTCCATCCTTAAAATTTCAAAGACGGCGGTTCATAAGAACAAGGTCAAGCAGCAGACATTGGAGACAACAAAGCTACAGACCAGCAGAGGGCAAAAACGACTCTCTACTGACCGGGATGACCGCCAACTCATTTGAATGTCACTCAACAACCGTAGGATGACATCAAGTGACCTACAAAAAGAATGGCAAATGGAAGCTGGGGTGAAGTGTACGGCGAGGACGGTTCGAAACAGGCTCCTAGTGGCGGGGCTGAAGTCGTGCAAAGCTAGAAAAAAGCCCTTCATCAATGAGAAGCAAAGAAGAGCCAGGCTGAGGTTTGCAAAAGACCATAAGGATTGGACCGTAGAGGACTGGAGTAAGGTCATCTTCTCTGATGAGTCCAATTTTCAGCTTTGCCAAACACTTGGTCGTCTAATGGTTAGATGGAGACCTGGAAAGGCCTACAAGCCACAGTGTCTCGCACCCACTGTGAAATTTGGAGGAGGATTGGTGATGATCTGGGGGTGCTTCAGCAAGGCTGGAATCGGGCCGTATTGTCTTTGTGAAGGACGCATGAATCAAGCCACGTACAAGGTTGTCCTGGAAGAAAACTTGCTTCATTTTGCTCTGACATTGTTCCCCAACTCTGAGGATTGGTTTTTCCAGCAGGGCAATGTGCCATGCCACACAGCCAGGTCAATCAAGGTGTGGATGGAGGACCACCAGATCAAGACCCTGTCATGGCCAGCCCAATCTCCAGACCTGAACCCCATTGAAAACTACTGGAATGTGATCAAGAGGAAGATGGATGGTCACAAGCCATCAAACAAAGCCGAGCTGCTTGAATTTTTGTACCAGGAGTGGCATAGTCACCCAACATCAAAGTGAAAGACTAGTGGAGAGCATGCCAAGACGCATGAAAGCTGTGATTGAAAATCAGGGTTATTCCACTAAATATTGATTTCTGAACTCTTCCTAAGTTAAAACATTACTATTGTGTTGTTTAAAAATGAACATGAACTTATTTCCTTTGCATTATTCGAGGTCTGACAACACTGCATTTATATTGTTATTTTGACCAGTTGTCATTTTCTGCAAATAAATGCTCTAAATGACAATATTTTTATTTGGAATTTGGGAGAAATGTTGTCAGTAGTTTATAGAATAAAACAAAAATGTTATTTTTACCCAAACACATACCTATAAATAGTAAAACCAGAGAAACTGATAATTTTGCAGTGGTCTCTTAATTTTTTCCGCAGCTGTATATATGAAAGTGATGAAAGCAAGTAATGGAAAATATATAATATGTATATGCTATTTAAATAAATTCATTAATGTGTATTCATTAAATAACGGAATACTGTTTAACAACTCAGTTAATTTAATTTCAATTTTAATCTTTATTTATTTTGCACAAAATTAACTACGAATGTATCATTTTAAAATGAACAGAAACAGAGTATTTTTGTGTGTGTAAATCTAACAGCCGAGCCGAGGGAACTTTTTCATTAGAAACAGGATCCTTTGTTTTCCTGCTGGGCTCAAATGTTCCTCGCTGCCACGACAACAGGCTAATGGATGCAAATGGAGGAAGTGTTTGACATCAGGGAACACAACAGTCCTGCTTGTGTTAGAGCTAGGAGCCATGCAGTCATGTGGTCTGCCTCTGCCTGCCTAACCAGGGTTGCATCCCAAATGGCATCCTATTCCCTATATAGTGCACTACTTTTAACCAGGGCCCATAGGACTCAGGTCAAAGGTAGTGCACGATGAAGGAAATAGGGTGCCATTTGGGATGCAACCAAGGCCACGTAGTCCCCCCATAATCTGTCCCAGACCCCCAGACCCTCCGGCCAACTAGAGAGGTTTCTATAACTGTCCGGTCAGGGGTTAGAGAGTGTCAGTTTAGCTCCCCAGTGAACACAAGGCAACATGCCGTAATCCTCCCATCACCTAATGTTACACTGCACGGGGTCTGCAATTAGCCAGTCGGCCTAAGACACCCACACCCCACTGAGATATAGGGCTAAGGCTGGGACTGGAGCTCTGAGGTGGGGTCCCTGGCGCTGGGCTAGGTATGGAGCTCTGGGCCCATATTCACTAAATGTTTCAGAGTAGGAGTGCTGAGCTAGGATCAGTTTTTCTTTTTAAATCATAATGAATTAGATGGGCCCTGAGCTTGGGCCCAACCCTGGGATGCTAGTGGTGGTGCAGGCAGGCAGGTTTCCATGGCTGTGTGGCGACCGGCCCGGGCCTGGCCACATGGTCCCACATATTTCACTGTCACCACGCTGGCGGGGAAGAGATCAAAACAAACATGTGGTGGCAGGGACGGCCTGAGATGATGAATCACTGTAATCAGTATCAGGCTGCTCATGCTGCTCTCCAATTGGCCGAGCCCAACGAGCTGAGGTTTCAATGGATTCCCTGAGCCGCAGAGTGACTGGCTGTACACAGTGTGATCTGTGACCTGGATCTGAGACTAGGGCTAAGGCAGCAACAGATCGGAGCAGGCTACATAACATCAAATATCCCCTCTTCTTTACCATGGAGCCGAGTCCATAGGTATACTGTGCTGTGGAGACTCTCTGAATGCAGGCAGTTGTGAAGGGGAAGAGGCAGGGGAGAAGTTGCAGGATGGAAGGTAGCCTAGTAGTTAGAGCGTTGGACCAGTAACCGAAAGGTCGCTAGTTCTGTCGATGTTGCCTTGACCCTAATTGCTCCAGGGTCGCCGTTGATAATGGTAGACCCTGGCTGAGACCACACTCTCCGATGGTGTCTCCGGGGACAAAAAACACATTTCCAATTGACACATGCATATTAATACACACTTGTACACGTGTGAAATAGGACAAATATACTCACCAAATTATTATTAAATGTGAATCATACAAGGTGGTGGTGGGTGCTGAGGTGACCCTGGGCTGAGTTAGGGAAGGGAATTGGATTGGCCCCCATTCTCCACATTGTGTAGGGTCCATGTGATTTCCTGCTCTTCATCTGGGGAAAGCAGCGGCGTAGTGGTAGAGGAGCACAGGAAGCAGCAATAATATTTCCCCTCTCTCTTGCCTCCCAGACCGCTACGCCTAAACAAAAAGCTATATTGTAGCTAATTTTCCTGTCTCCTCCACTATGCGTTTCCAATATAGGCATTGGTGTGTGTGTTATAGGGGGGGAATAAGCATTCCAGAGACTGATCCCCAATTTTACTGTCTGGGCTCTGTGTGGGGTGCGCGAGGATCTCATCCCACTGTCACAGAACAAAACGGCATGTTAAAATCCCACAAAACCACCAGTGTTTCACATTCATGGGGTTTGGAGTAGTCATCCTGTTACCCTCCCTGAGGTAGGCCTTTTCCTCTGGACAACCTATGGGACCGGGTGGTGGGGAGGTGGGGCGGTGGGGAAGTGGGGCGGTGGGGCGGTGGGGAGGTGGGGCGGTGGGAAGTGGGGTGGTGGGGAGGTGGGGCGGTGGGGCAGTGGGGCAGTGGGGCGATGGGGCGGTGGGGCGGTGGGGCGGTGGGGCGGTGGGGCGGTGGGGAGGTGGGGCAGTGGAGGAAGAGAAAAAGGAGCTGATGGTTCCAGCTCCTGAAAGGTGCATTTAGAGACTGGACTGACTTAAAAGGAAGAAGTCACTCAGCTGCGTTCAGGAACGCAACGGTAAACAGGATTTATCAACCGCACTGAGTTGGACATGACACCATTAAAACAGCATTCTTAATCTCTGCTGCAGGGGCTCCTAAGGAGGAATTCAGGAAGGGAAAACACACCGTGCTGATAGCTGATACACACTCAACACGGGCCTGTCTGTAATGGCCTTTGACTGGGGTCTGTGGAGACGAGGCTCTGGTTCAAGTTGATGAAAGTAAAGGCCATGACTAGTGAGGAGTGAACATGCAGCAGGCCACGGTAGCAGAGGGCTGGAAGGGAGGGAGGGGAGGAGGGCAGAGAGAGGGGGAGGAAGGGGAGGGGAGGGGGCAGCGAGAGGGGGATGAGCTCCTATAGTGTCTAAGACCCTCTCTGCCAGAAACAACATCAGGCCTTCTCATATTCAAACAAATACAGAGTGAAGGGGGTATCAGGGATGGGCAGAGGGGGGAACGAGGGGGTACAGAGGGGGGAGACAGTGGGGGGGGGGGTGGGGTTCTCTACTACATGATAGTCTATTTAGGCTCATGGGCCTAACCGAGAAGAAGACAGTGGAAGTGGCAGATTTATAATGAGCATAATCTACCATGCTAGCAGATACCCATAGACTTCCAGTCACTGCACTAACGCTAATTAGCATTGGCTCACGAAACTACCTCTAATGTCCTTCATACTGGACACAGAGACATAAGAATTGTATCCACAAGTTCATCTGATTGGGGAAGTAGATAAAGGGCCTCATTGCCAAAATCCCGAAGTATCCCTTTAAGACGTATTAGAGACACAAAGAATCCAGATCCCTCTCAGCTCAACGCAGGTCAGGAGGAAGAAAGCCCTTAATTAATTTGGGAGATCACTGAGGCCTCAGGTTCATATCATCGGTTCTTTGTGCCAGGAATGCAAGCTATTTACGGGCAGCCCAATCGGAGGCGTGGAGAGGTGAGGTGATGACGTCCCGGCCGCTTTGCCACAGATAGGAAAAGGATACTTTTCAAAAGCTAAAAGCTTCCCAGTTTTAAAACAACGGTGGGAGGGAAAGAGAAGAAGTGATTTTGAAAAGAGATCTGATCTGCCCTCCGCTCCTTCAGACATTCCAGGCTGTTTGTGCTCTCTCTCTCTCTCTCTCTCTCTCTCTCTCTCTCTTTTTCTTTCTCACCCTGATAAATCTGCTTAACCAACCCCATGATAACATTCAAAGACTGAACTCAGTATTACCTTTTCTATGAAAACTACAAGACAATCTACAAACATACATCGACAAACACGATAGGCGTAGCTTCATTCGAACAAGACTAACATTGCAATAACCACTTAATAACACAGACATAACACACCATTCCAGTGGGACACAGTAAAAAGCACTACCACGTCTCAACATTAGTGCTCAGGACACGCTCTCAACTACTGCAGTGCTTCTAGGGGAGGCTGTGATTTGGGGATGACATTTGTTAAAATCTTCAATGTGGGCTAATGGCTGCCACTCAGTCGGTCTCTGCCCCAATCTTTCTGACTTAGTCTCTGTGCCTCAGGGTTGCAGGTAGGGCTGCAGGGCTGAATCAGGGCTGAGGTGAGGTACATAGGTACTGGTGAGAGCACTGGGCTTTCTGGCCAGGCTGCTCAGAGGTGTTGAAGGGTACAGTTGGCAGCTGTCAGGCCTATATTTGTTAACTCTGTAAAGACATGTGGAGAAGACCTTCCCTCCCACAATAAACAAACACAGTGGTGGCACAAATCTTCCCAGAGAGAGAGCGAGAGAGCGAGAGCGAGAGAGAGAGAGAGAGAGAGAGAGAGAGAGAGAGAGAGAGAGAGAGAGAAAAAGAAAGAGGGGAGAGGGGGAGAAGGAGTAAATACGGCTTTCCCACTGACTGTTTTTAGCCAGGTAGAGGAAGTGATTTGGTCTAACTTGGTGAACTTTAAATTGTACTGTGGCGGTTATACCTGGGGTCTTGATGGCTTAATGTCTTCAGGTTGGTTTTACGCACTAACTAAGACGGGATACATCATTAGCTTTCAGTCATCAAGCAGCTTTATTTAAAATGGAGGTACAACTTAATAATAGTTTTATGCCTCAATTTATTCATACCAGACAGTTCATCTTTGTAGTACTATTTTCACATTTTGATTGTGAATGCATGTTATTATATTATTTCTTTATGAAGATTTCACATCACCCTCTAAAAACAAACAAAATATCATCAGATTGAAAAAGATGAGAAATGTTTGTGTAAAATGCTGTGATTAAAATTCCCCATTTCTAAATAAGCACATCACTGTGCACAATAACCCAGACATTAGGCCAGATAGAGAGAGAGAGTATGTATAGGGATGAAGCTTTTCAGTTACTCTGTCAATTTCTTATTAGCTCTTAATGTGACAATATGTGTGTACTTTATACATATCCTGTATGAACTGCACAAAGTACGCCCAACATTCAAGAATATAGGCCTTACTTTTGGTCAATTCCCTGATAAAGAAAATGTCGACATATATTTGAGTTCAATTTCCTCTCAGGTGCACCATGTGATGTTTTTAGCAATATGTGCTGGCATCCTTTGGTTCTTTCATCAGGGCCTCTGGGCAATTCTCACTTCTAAACGTGCAAAGCACCTCCTGCTCTTTCCAAACTACCGGTCAAAACGATTAACAAATATAAGTGATTAAAATAAATATCGAACAGTCAAACTTAATTTGCAAAAGTTAGAATGAATATTAGCCTACCACGTAAATAGCAATATAGGCTACTAAATAATAAATCACATCGCTCTCCACAAATGAACAATTACTGGATCCAAATCCTGCTGTGATTTGTTTGCGTGAGAAAATCGAGGTTTTTGCTGTGTTGGAATTTTCCCTGGTCTGGACACTGGGGGATGATGGTCAGAGATCTATCCATTGTGTTCGTGTCCATTGTGTTTTTATGCCCATATCCGTGCTCAAAGATGACCAAAAAGAAAAATGAAAAGGGTTGAACAGGAAAGGTAGATTTTCAAGCCAAAAAGGAAACGTGTTTTACTGTACATTTTCCAAAAGCTATTAATTTTATGTCTTATTCGGTCACATGCAATTTTCATCTAAATCTCACAAAAAGTCCAACAATTTACCAATCACAGATAGCCTATGCAATATTAAGTCTTCACCCAAGGGAGAAACAAAGTGGTTATCAGAAATAGGCTATAAATTGCATCTTGCAAGGAATTGAAAATAGTGCAAGTTAAAGTGCACTGCAGTCAAAGTGTGTTTCATCGCGTGGTCTCAGGCTGGAAAGGTTATCGCCATATATAGGACTAGATTTAGAAACACCTGTTCGCCGGGCCGGCTTTCTGATACAAGACTTGAAAGTAATTTGCTCTAGTTCTTTATGCCTTGTTGTTTCTGCACGTTAGCCCATGTATTCAGGGATTAACCTATGTATTCTATACTTTTAGTTCATTATGTTGCCTTATCGAATTCGTGTTAATTTGTCAAATGATTTTTTTATTATTCGATATAATCTCAGTTTAGACCGCTAGTCATTTATTAATGTGATGTATCTGAATCGAAATCTGAACAAATAGTTATGAACTAACATAAATGAAAATCTAAGAATTGTATTAATGCAGGCTATTAGCCTATATTCATCACAGAAATAACTTAAACATTATCCAATTAAATGTTTTGATGGCTGGTTAATGAAACTTTAAATTCAATCCTCTCATGCGAATGTAATCGAATGCAGACAGTAGCCACATAGGAAGCTAATCAATGAGGAGGCCAATCATTTCTTAAAGTGAAATGGCCTAAAGTAGATTGCACTGATTTTGAAGATGGCAAGTCATAACCTCGATATTTTTTTATTGCATCTATAATGATGTATTAATTATGTATTTTTGTAAGACTGGTTATATGTGCACTATTGGCTGTTTATTACTTCCAAATGTCCGTGGAGAGACTGGACAGCAGCTATTCAGCAAGTCAACTGTCAGCGGTCAACTAGCTGACTTCCTCCCTGTCTGGTTCAAGGATTTAGACCAATATTTACATAGGATAGAATTGTATATATGGAGCGTGCTGGTCGGTCCCAACAGTTTCAGTCACGCTATATGAATGTTAAAATTATTGTTTTATGATCCTTGGACACCACTTGATTTATCGTCTGTTAATTGATCTAAGGTTCTAATTAACATCGAACCGTTTTCTCTCGAGGGTTTTGTAGAAATTGAAAAGATCTGCTAGAAAGTCATTGAAGCTGTATTATGTTCAGAAATGATGAAATTCTTTTTTTATTTCTATAGAACGCGATCCTAAAAAGCAACCACTAAAAGGCTCACTCGTGGTGTGTTAGAGATTTTGTACATTATTTTTATAGACAAGGATCAGTTAGGCCAAAATTACAATAGAGTATTGTATTGAGTCAAGCATGCCGAAGTGTCTAAGCCAAATCCACATCGCACCTAGACGTTTGATAACACACAAAGATAGCAGAGAACATGCCTAAACAGATACTGTGTCCTAAGTTATTTAATGAGGCATGGGCTGGAGCTCTTGTTTTAGCGATGTATTATATTACCACAACATAATAATATTTAGCACAGTGTCGGACCACACAGGACTTACCAAATATATCAACAGGCAACTTCAAACTTTTGACAGCGACAAAAACAACATGCACAGTGATGTCAACAAACAGCAATAAGAATGAATAGACATGCTATAATAATCACTTCTGAACAACAACAATAATAGCCTTGTAATGACTATTATAATTGTCTAGGCTATAGGCCTACCCGTATATTGTTTTAAGATCTAATAAAAATGACTTAAAACCTTATGGCAGGCAACAAATGTCATTTTTTTGGCAGAGCGGTATACATCACTCCTAGGGGTAAATGGAAAGGATAAACGAACTATTGCTTGCGATATACATTTCATTGCGCAAGCATGCATAATGCATAGTGGAATCCAAATATTACTGGGGCCAACATAAGTTATAGCCTATCCTATAAAGAAATACAAAAGGACACTAGACCATGTTACAGAAGGTACATGGGAGAAGGTATAGTAGCAAGTGATGAGGTTGGAAGACTAGAGAGAAATAAATGTTGAAAGGATTTTTCGTCCATGGTATTCACCTCATGCTCACCAAATAGGCTGTCTGTTCAGAGAACGGGACGACTCTCCAAATACATTAATTTGTAATGTATTTTAAGATAAAATAAATAACAAAATTGGCTAAAAACAATTGTATGCTATATTCCAAATCGAACTGTTCAAAATAAATGGCTCTATACACAAAACACACATAATTCAAAAACCTATATAGTACACAATATCACGTGTCCCAAAAAGTGCATAGGCCTATTTTTGATTCCTAATAAAACATTATTGAGCACGATAAAAAAGGTTTTACAAACCACCGGTGTGCACTGGTGGCACAGTTTATATTGCGCCTGTAAACTCGATGCATGCTTTACCCCTCAAAACATTGAATTACGCACGAATTTCAAGTTTTCGAGCCATATAACATTGGCTACTTAAGTGTGTTCCGCTTTATGGAAGTATAAGACACAAACGTGAAAACGTTTCTTTAAAAATAAGAAAAAAGCATCACTACCTATGGGGCTAGTTTGATGGGTTAGGTTAAAAAAAAAATTGATCGGGCACAAATTAGAATATGAAGGAATGAAAATGTGTAATATGTGGATTAACGTACTGTATCTTCAAAAGCACAGGTCTAGAGGGTATATTGCAAACGGAGAACAATGAAAGCTGTTGAATATCCAACATTGATCACAAAATCGCATTTCAAATATGAATATTTAGACTTTTGACTAGATATGAAACGTGTGAACAATAATAGGGCTCCTTCTTGAAACAACATACAAACAAAGACAACTACAAACAGTGAGATGAGTAAAATACGTTGGCTCAACATCACTTGCTTTGTCCCCGGTTTCCTGCATTTGGAGGTCAATGGCACTGCTGTCCCCGCTCGCTGTATCCTTATCTAGACGGAATATCTGTGTCACTGATGGAGATGATGCCCCGGATTAGTACAAGATCCACAGAGGCCTCTTCCGATGCGTCAACATCCAAATAAGGGAATAGCCTATCGAGTATTTCTCAACGAATAGGCTAACTAACATACAGCAGGACAAAATAAGTTACTTTACGCTAATGGGTAAAATAAACACAGTTTACTTTTAAATCAGGCAATCATTCTAAGTTAGGCCTCCACATCATTATTGCTGGGCTAATGTTTGGGTGGGCCTCATTAGTGGTTATAGACTACATCGGAATAACGACAGATACATATTGTCTGCTATGGTGCATTTAAATAGGCCTAACTGAAATATAAAAGATACAAATAAATACAAAAACAGTCATTATGTTTTCCATCATTTGCAGGCTAACTGATCTACGCCGCCCCTGTAGCCTAAGACATGCATTTGTTCTTGTAAATCTGTTTTTTTAACAGCCTAATTCATTCAAACTAACTAACCAGGGAAATCTGATAAGAAGAACACTTTTGAATCCGTTCACAAATAAACAAACAAAGGCTTAATAAACTTTTAGACACATTAACTGAGGCAAGGCATACACTACGCTAATAGGCTACATTATCTAGTATCCAATGTGTGAAAGCCCCAGCAGAGAAATCGTCCTATACTTTCTGAAATAGATGTTGAACTAGATTACAAATGATGTCCTCAATAGAATAAATAATTTAAACGTAAACTACCAACAAATTAAGGCCACTTTGCCCCACGTGCTCAATGAAGTGACTCGGAATAGGCTATAGAGGATTTCGTACTGCACCTACAGACTGGAGAGCTATTTACAATGTAGGCCTATTGCGATTTACTTTCCAAAATACATAGCACTAGTAACGACGACCAGATGCCTCTCAGTGCGCGCAAAAGAACAGCCAAAACTTTAGAGGTAGGCCTGCCACGGTAAACTATGCAAAGAAGCAACAGGCACACCTGGGGGCGCGTTCAGCAGGACGCAACGTTTTGGAACCTTCAGTTTGAAATATGCTTTGTAGAACAAACGCCTCTGTTGACATGTAGTATAAGGAATCACGTCGGCTCTATTCATGGCATTTATATCTGCAACGTTGAGAACGTTTGGCAACTGAACATGGCCCTGGTGTAGAGTGAGGAGCCAGAAGGAGTCATAACAGGATACATTGCCAGTGCTGCGGAGTGTCCCACCAAACTAACCACGCTTTAAATAAATGTAAGATATGGGCTTCAAATGGTCAGGAAATTACAACGAATATGGCCATGAAAAAGGGGCAAAACGTTTGATGCAGTAGCCTATGTCCACCAATTCTTTGAGCTACTGCTATTTTCTGTTATTTGCAACGTGAACGTATACCTAGCTCTAGGCTAGTCTAAAATGTATAATTGTATTTGTAGGTGAAGATAAAACACTCATATCAGGCAACGCAATAGGAAACATAAGATGTTTAGGCTATGTCCATTCATTACCCAAGAAATTAACATAATGTATATATTTTTTATAAACCATTACTCTCATTATTTAGGAAATGTTATGTGTCTGCTCATTCATAGCTTAGTCATGCAAAGCTTCTTGAATAAGTGTTTTCAGTCGCCTCCCGCTTGTGCGCCAAGGCCTTCAAGCGAATTCCTAAAGTCTTCCTATTTGATCAGGTTCTGTATTTTGTCTGTTATCACCTGAGTATTTACAAAGAAAGGACGCTTCCGACATGGCAATGATGAAGTGAGCTGGTATCAATGGCATCATCTGATAAAAATAAGGAAATACAGGGCCATTTTCTTTAGGTGGATTACTTGATCTTTCAAGATAATAAAACAATGTTAGTCTTGCATTTTCTTGAAATATCAAAATAGCACAGTGAACATTTAGGCCGATAGACGATATGCCAATAAAGTAATAATACATATCCTTGTATTATATCCTATCAAGAAATTATGTGGACCTATTTGGCTATCAAACTTGGTTAAGCATTTTAAGATGCTACTGTATAACAACATACTACTTAAGTGTATAGGGCCTATGCTTAGATGCTGTAGTAATTAAATAAATATAAATAATCAGGGATTGCTGGCTAAGGTCAAATAAATGTGTTCCTTTTCAAGGTTATTTGCATGAGTTAATTCTGTTGTCTAAAGATATAGGCTAAATTATATAATCGATCCAAAAGTTCCTTACAATTCTACACTTAAAAACAACAGATCACCACAGTAGTTTATTTATGTTCGATTGCATTAAGACAAACATCCAAAACAAATAGGTCTAATCTGCAAAGACAACAGCCGTGCAGCTAACTAGGTTATCCCATTAGCCCGCTGCAGCAGCGCATTATTAAATCGCCCGTGTAAATGAGACTCAATCCGGGTTGCTATCGCAGTAGCTCAAACAAACATAGCTTTTGTTGCTATTAATTAATTATGAAGCTTGATAAGCTGATAAGAGATACTGTAAAAGCAAGATAAAGGTCAAGTGTCTAGCAAAGCGCACGAGGCAGATATCCTTGCATTAAAGCAGGCTCACAGGGCAGCAGCCCCAGTGTTAATTCTGCAACACTTGCGCTGAACTTTGTTTGCTGACTACAACCCGCCATGGCCAGCCAGCCAGCCACAAACGAACTACCATCCGTTTGAATATAGCTGTAAGCATTGCGATTACAATTGGCAGGCAATAAATAGGATAGACAATAATTTAGTTCACGAATAATAAAATGCTATAATCCATATGGGTTAAACAATTGTCTGACTAATGTCTGATCGTGAGATCAATAGTATTCAAGTATTAAGTGAGGTCGTCGTGTATTGGTTGGTGCAGCCATTGCACCAATTAGGCAATGCATAAAATTGGTGAATGAATGAATCCATGATTCAATGGGAACACCATAACCATAAAGTAATACATTAATCCTACCTCCATAAAAATAGACACAACAGCAATGCCTAGTTCATTTGACGAAAAAGCTCGGGACAACAACGGCCCCCATGCCCAAGGTATTTGGCAATTACGCGCGCTGTCATTGCACAACCAAAGAACCCAAACATATAATTTACTGTAAAATTGCAGCACTTTGAAGCCGGACATCCGCAATGACGGTCTACTTTTTTCCCAAAGTAGATTCAAATTTGGCACATGATTGACCAGGTCTTATTCAAATAAAACATCCAGTCAAAGCGTGCACACTTTTTTTCGAGCCCTGCATGGGAGGCGTGGAGCTCTCACTTTTGACATTCTCTCTCTCTGCAGTAGCTTCTCCTCAAGGCAGACTAGCGAACTCTTATGACATCACCCAGCCACCGAATGGAGGAAGAAGGGAACAGCTCTCTGCGGATGAACGAGGTTATGATACAAGTGGACCTGTTTGGGCATATCAATTGAATTAGTGCAAGGGAAAAGTTTAAAATGTTGACCATATCGTCAAAAAGATTCAGTGGGAATACTTTGCTTTAAAAACAGCGGAGTTGCCTAACCTACTTCGCCAAAAGGTCACTGAATAACAACGAATGTTAGAGGAGAAATGTAAAGCTATTGCAGCATATGTTCCTGCGCATTGTGTCTAGCCATCTGCTTTCTGGAATAGGGCGTAAAGGAAGCAGAGGAGAGACGGATTTCTCGACCTGATTCCTCGCCTATGGACGACAGCGGTCCCCTCTCTCCAAAAGCAAATGCTTTCAGTATAGCCTCTCTGATTTCAGCTGCGGAGCAAGCAGGAAACGCAACATTTGACAAACACGGCACTGGCCTGGACAAGCAAAACCAGCACAACTGTTACAGTTCGTTTAAAATGCACTACAGCACTGTCACCAGAGAAATGGAAGGTACGAGCGCGGTCTTGACAATAACCTTGTAAATATTTGCTTGCGTCAAGTTTGTTTGTTGCTCATCTCAGGTTGTTGTTTTTGTTGTTGTTGTTGTTGTTGTTGTTGTTGCATACAGATGTGATCTTGTTCCTGCAATATACTAAAATTGAGCATCCAGATGTTTGAGTTAGTGTAAATGCATAAATAAAGCAATGTTGATGCTAGAGCAGGCTATAGTGTAAAAGTAAGTTCATATGAAAAATATTCCCGAAAAGTCACATCCAGTATAGGCCATAGGAAAGTTCCGGGGAAAATATGATGCATATGACAATAGGAAGTTATTCATAACTTCAACTAATCATAACTTCTAAAACACTCAGTGTTCATAGGCGAATTATATCTTTATAGAACTGCAGAAGCTTGTCAAAATAGTGGTTTCAGTTGCATTTCAAATCAAAGTGAGTTCTTACATAAGCTACTACCATCAGAGAAGAGAACGAGAACACATTTTGAAAATATGGAATGAGAAGTTAGGGGCGGGGGTACATGGGGCACCCGTGCGTATTAATGGTAAAAAAAAATAGTTGACAATAGGCCTATATCCAACACAGTGTAATTGGGTCCCTTATCCCAGTTCCATTTGGCATGTAATAATAATTCAAGATACATTAACCCCAAAATAATGTTGCGTTTGTTTGTTCATGCATATACGTGTTTGTTTACCTGGTAAAACAGTTTACCCTTCACTGTGCCAGCTAGCCCGTCTATTGTTACAGGAGGACGATGTGGGCGATACCCTTATCCAAAAGTAAATGGGTGCCGGAAAGCCCATTAAAAGGGGCGCACTTCACTGTCAATCAGTCTCGTCCCAAGGCGAGGAAAGACACATTACCTGCAGTTCCTTATCTAAATAGAAATAAGAACCGGTTTTATCGTGAAGGGGAGGCCCTATAGAGAGATAAGAGAGACGTCTGGATTGCAGTGTAGCATACCGCAGTAACACAGCAGAGCCGAGGCCGCCTGGAATACTTTTGAACACAATCCCTCGAAAAAAACAACTTGTGTGTGGGTTATAGTTCTACAAAACCATTTTTGGTCAGGATTGGGAATTATAATTAGGGACGCAGAAAAAACAAAATTCTGAATGATTTTTCTTCGACTATTTGACGTTTTGCGAGAAACGTTGCGAGCGAATTCACTAAAGGCAACAGGCATTTTAGGATTTAGGCTGTAGTTTATTACAGCATTGGATGCAACACCGAGGATTAATGGACGCAGAAAACACTAATAGACGCACGAAACGGAAACTATTTTAAAACTATTCGAAAATCTATAAAGGCTGTTTGACTTTGAAAAAAATAACTCAAGACTACAACTGCTTTCAGTGTGCAACGCATATAGTAAAATACAGCTTTTGGAATGATTTCAGCAATATCCAGTCCGTGGCTGACGCAGCTGTCCCATTTTTGCGATGTTGCAGCCTTCACGACCAGCAGCCTAAGCAGCCTCAACGCACCGGGGAGTTACCATCTCTCTCCGTCCCCCGGGGACCCGTACAGCCAACATGAAACCCACTTTGAGCCATGCCCAGCCGCTCAACACAGCTACAACTACTCGGGGTCGAACCCCGCACAGACCCAGCAGAGCGACACCGGGACTTCCAACTGTTCCTCGTCGTCCCCCAGTTCCACACCGAACAGCAAGTCTCTGGTGAAAAAGAACCCTAAGGTGGCCAACATTAACGTTCAGTTGGAGATGAAAGCTTTATGGGATGAATTTAATCATCTGGGAACGGAGATGATCGTTACCAAGGCTGGAAGGTGAGTGGAATTTACACCATGATACATGCAGGCTTCACTGGGTTGGGCTTCCAGATTCATGTTATGAACAAATATTTAGTTGCCTATTTCAAATGTATCCCATGAGAGCTTACACACACAAAGTAGGCCTAAATCATGAGATATATTGGGAGAAAATATTTAAAGTTGGTGTGTATTTAGTCAACAAATTGATGTTGGTGTGATGCTGCAATGGAAATTACGCAGCAATATCTATTGAAAACATCTCTTAGCTCATTATATTTAGATAAATAAACTATTCACTAATAAACTAGGCCTATTCAATGAATATTCTGTAGTGTTAAATATCATTTATAGTCAGACTGGAACGGAATCAAATATTGGCCTGCAGTTTTTATGTTAAATATTCTCAGAAATTAAGCATTTTGATTTAATTTGGACTAGTGGATACAGTTAAGAGTAGGCTATATCCCCGCAAACATATTTAAAACGGCCTACAAGTGTGGGCAGAGAAAGCTTATTATTTCTGACCAAATTAAAAGTACGATATTCGAAAGGGCGTTGATATTCATCGAACATTTTACGCATGGGTTTTTAGGGGATAATTGTACGCGTAAAGGCCCTTCTGTTTTCCCCTGTGTGAGTCGTGTTTTCCCTGACATATAGGCCCACTTCACATAGATTAAACTTGTGCTTTCCTATCTTATACCGAGTAATAACACCATATCTAAGGCATTTAGGGGATGCTACATGAGATTGTTCAAACAGATAGAGAACGTTCCAGAATTCGCCTTTTTCGGGCAATGGCATAGATGCGGTAAAGAGGTCAATGGAACTCGACCAAAACAATGGAAATGCCATGGAAATGCTTGGGAAAAAGGTTCTGAATCTCCTCATTGCCCCCCAGAAAAATGTGCCTAAATTTGGGCTATTGTTTATATGTGTATTTCACACTATGTTGAGGTAGTAATGCTTGTATGATGCCAACCCCGATACATGCTTATGTCATCGTCACCAATCAACTGTATTACAGTTAAAACAACTGACTACCACCACCGATTTCTGTATGCTAGCTATGCTACCAGCTTATACGAACAAAAGTTAGCATTTAGCAGTCACTTCTTCTAAACCTGAAAAGGGACAACTTCTAAATGTTATGCAGCGAAAACAGCCAAATCGGACTTTAGTAATTACAATGTGAGCCTGTTACAATACATCAATCATGAAGGAGTTGACGAATATCCACTTTGTTCGATCATATTTGTTGAATGTGCGCCAATCCGGCGTCCTTCTTACATTTTACATTTTAGTCATTTAGCAGACGCTTTTATCCAGAGCGACTTACAGGAGCAATTAGGGTTAAGTTCCTTGCTCAAGGGCACATCGACAGATTTTTCACCTAGTCGGCTCGGGGATTAGAACCAGCGACCTTTCGGTTACTGGCACAACGCTCTTAACCACTAAGCTACCTGCCGCTTCTTCTATCCCCCACGGTCTGCGTCATTGACCTCGTTACCGTATCTTTACCGCATCTACGCAGTTCCTTTTGAGCTATAACTATTTATTCTACTGTTACGGTTATGCACCCTTTTCCTTGTGATACCCTCTCAAAATGCACAATTTTGCGCTTTTCAAAAGCTAGCAAGTTTTGCAACAAGTTTTGCATTCAAATACATTTCTACTGTAAACATTCCACGTATTAGTAAAATTACAGGCCTAGGCCTATTTCTTTCTCTGCATAATATGACCTTGATATTTACATGCTGTCTCGTAGGCAACAGAGCAATAAAACAATATTTGATGTAATAGCAGTCAAAAAGCATATTGATGAATTTCGCTATATGACTATAGGCATTATTTATGCAATGTCGTTGGCATTTGTTGCAGGACAATGTAGGCCCACTTGCCATATCTATCAGATTAGTATGAATAACTGCGTTATTTTTTTATTCAATATTTAAAGATTTATTTTAGGATTTGAGCTCCATAAGAGATGGCATTTCCGAAGGCTCAGTTGACCTGCTCTGTGTTATAGGGTGACAGCAGAACAACATCTGTCATTCCAGAGACACTGAGCAACACAGGATCTGAGGGAGGGCACTTTAAAAACTACTTTAGCCTCACCTATCCACAACTGCAGCCTTGAATAGACACTGACGTTAATTGAGCAGGGATTTTAGGATCACTTTCACTGGTTTGGCGGATTACTTCACATACAATAAAACGTTTTACGGTATATGAGACTCCTCACCCCGTCTGCGAGCGTGTGCATGAGGGGAGAGAGAAAGAGAGCATATTTATGAAAGATACGGGTAAAGAAAAAGAACAGTCCCTCGATGCAACGAGTGTGTGTGACTAGAATCCATCAAAGGGCAGAAGAGAAATGCAAGTGAATGTACAGTGTTAAATAAAGCTAAGCGTAATTTGCGTTAACCAAAAATGTAACCATACTCTAACCATACTGAATGACGTCATACACAAAAACTACAACCCTGGGCCTCCTTCTTCCTTGGAAGGCGTCATAACATCATAGGCCTATAACAACAAAATATAGGCCTAATGCAAAATGCATACCCTATAACAATACTATTGTTGTGGCTGTGGGTGAGATAATGTTATCGACTGTTGAAAAAAGGCAAAATGTTGTATTCTAAAAGAATATCACGAAGTATATCACAACATATGACTTATTTCCTGATGGGAATTTGCCAAAATCTCCCAAATCCCACGCAAGTAAACCCACTCAGTGACAAACACTTGCAGATGAACCCATAGACAATGATAGAGCCAAGTCAAAGGCAACCGATTTTAATGTATCATGTGTTTTCTTCTGTCAGGCGAATGTTTCCAACATTTCAAGTGAAAATATTTGGAATGGATCCTATGGCAGACTACATGCTGCTAATGGATTTCCTACCAGTCGACGATAAACGATACAGGTACGTTTTATTTACCAAATGAACTAGATACAAATCTATACCTTTCTTGGGAAATATTTTGTGCCAGTCTACTTTCGCTGCAGTGAGTGTATAGGCTATGGCATATGTTCCAATGAACGTGCATCCAACTAAAAGTATAGGCCCGAGACAAGGAATTGAATTGAAAAACAGAATGTAGGCCTATGAAACCTCAATGAAAATGTTGCTCTTGTTTTTTTCTTCCTTTCGTAGGTATGCTTTTCACAGCTCCTCGTGGCTGGTGGCGGGTAAAGCTGACCCTGCTACTCCCGGGAGAGTTCACTACCACCCCGACTCTCCCGCCAAAGGCGCACAGTGGATGAAGCAGATAGTCTCATTCGATAAACTAAAACTCACTAACAATTTACTGGATGACAATGGACATGTAAGTATTGTAACGAAGACCTTAGTTTACAAAAAAAGGGTTTATTTGAACTGCTTGCATCTGCTTTCAAATGATTTGAAATAGAGTAAAATATTTATATTTTTAAAGCACCTGCACATTCGTTTGTCTTGTGTGCCAAAATGTTTCCACAGGCAGAGTTACTTTTTTCCCATTTCGTTAACTACACCTATACTTTTTCCAGGTTACTCATTCGTGTTGAATAGATCTGGGAAATTATGTATAATTATTTTTGATTGATTTTACATCATTTTAATCCATGCATAATTTGATCAATTTAATCGTGCGTAAAATGGTTAGTGCGTAAAATGTGTTGACTTTCAATATGATTGTGCTTATTAACTAACCCCTGCGTTGATTAGCCATCAGGGGATTATGAAAACACCATTTTTTTTTTAGAGACATCACAATCAAAAAATGTCCATTGAGATTTTTGAGTTTTCATTTTATAACTCAGTTTTGTCCCAATAGGCCTAACCTCTGCCTCTCTCCCGCTACAGATAATTCTAAACTCCATGCACAGATACCAGCCGAGGTTCCACGTCGTCTACGTGGACCCACGCAAAGACAGTGAGAAGTATGCCGAGGAGAATTATAAGACCTTTGTTTTTGAGGAAACACGGTTCACGGCGGTCACAGCATACCAGAACCACAGGGTAAGGATCTCTCTCTCTATATGCTATGCAGATATAATAAACACACATTAGGCCTATATGATAACATCACAACATGATAATAGATGTCTGTTGTAGTGTGTATTTGTTTTTTCACAAACTCACGAACTCTAGGCAGTGTGTTTGCACCATGGGACTATTTAAAAAGTATAACTGAATAAGGCAAAATATAAAACAGCAGGCCTAAAACAACATGATGAACGTGGATCCAGCCTGTTTGCCTCTATTTATAATAATGATGTAAAACTATTAGTAATAGCCTGTATGTAATAGCCTAATAATTTGCATGAAAAATAATTCCATTGACAAACGAATCCTAGATTTGTTTATTCATGTGTGCATGATTTGACCATTACATAATTCCAACAGGGCTCAAATTAACACCATGTAGGCCTACTGCTAGTAAACCCACTATAATGCACTATAACAAAATTACACATTAAGGATCAACCAAATTTAAGAAATGTAAAAAGGGCTATTTGACGTTGCATTGTTCATTTTATGGAGCAACTGATTCTTGCCTTGATCCCCGTTTACTTTTTAATATTTGCTTGTATCAAATAGCTGAACATAATTCCTTTACGTGAGATTTTTGAGACTGAAAGTTGTCTGTATGCACTGATGCCCCTGCACAGCTGTCCAGTTTCTCTCTTTTTTCCTCTGTCTTTCCTGCTCTGTGTTATCTGTTTGACCCTCGGTCTCTAACCGGTCTCCAACGCGCACCGAGGGGCTTTAAGTTTGTTGTTCAACTCATTCCGGAAATTCATGACCACATAACTACATTCACGGATGTGCAAAACTATTGGTCTCATCAATTATAAAAAATGACATGTTCAGTTAACACTTTAATTCAGTGTCAGGACCACAATAAATCACTTGTTAAACTGTAGGCAATTATTATAGAAAAATACGTTTTCTATTTGTATGTTGATAAATGCCTACCTTTATGTTGGTTATAATATATAGGCATATGCTACGTTTCGATAAAAGGGAAAAGGGGAGGGGGTCGCTATAGCGTCGTTCTTTAAGTCAACGTAACGGTAAATGCTTTGACCCTCACTAGTTAGCAGATCTATCAAGCCATAATCAGAAACACGTTCCGCTCTATTTTTTCGTGTCGAGTATAGGAGGCCTAGGCTACTATGTTTTTCATGAATATTACACGTTCGCATGTTTAATCATAGCCTAAATCCAAAAGCCTGGAACAAGCGTGTATATGTCACGTAATGATGTGTTGTTCTGGGTTGGACTTTCCACTTTGACATGAAGGTTTACTTCACTTTGTACTTTTCGTTGTAGATCACGCAGCTGAAAATCGCCAGTAATCCTTTCGCAAAGGGCTTCAGGGACTGTGATCCGGAGGACTGGTGAGAGAACACACACTTTTAAACTCAATTTACTCCATTCATCAATGACAATAAACTGGATACATTTTTACAAAAGTGCATCAAATTGTCTGAACCAGTGAATATGAAATATGTACTAGTCTATTTACAGCAAATGTGATACATAACATGAGTAAATCACATTTAATTATGTATGTCTTGTGGCTCTGTTATCTTCTACCTTATTAGGTCATTAAGATATTGGTGTTTTTGACAGACATTACAGTCAGTGTAACTAAATCCATTCTCTCTCCTCCAGGCCCAGGAATCACAGGCCAGGCTCTCTGCCAATTATGAGTGCCTTTGCCAGAACAAGGAATCCAATGTCTTCTCCCCCACTTCAGAACGGCTCAGAGAAAGGTCTGTAGCCCTCCCTTTGTCTCAGAAGAGGAATATAGTTCATTACTTTCACTGAGAGTGCTATTGAATCCAGGAATTGTTATCTTTTATAACAAAGTACACATTTAATCTCAGTTTAGCAATGCTATAACTGAAATACGAGTAAATGTTTGCTTTCATAAGTGAATATCCATGTAAAATCTTGAACAGATATTACCTACAGTAAATGTAGCTTTCACAATGTAGATTGTACAATTATAAAAATGCCTTTGTCATGCTAATGCTTGGCTTGGCTAATGTGCCTACTTTACAGTCTGCAGCTATCTGTTTGTCTGGTCTGCCTATCTCTGACTGTCTGCTTTGTTTGTTGTTGACTTTAGAGGACAGTAGGCGGGACTATGACCGGGACCCCAATGGCACGCCGATACATGCAGACCCCGCCCACCAGCTGATGTCACGTGTCCTTAGCCCTGCCCTCCCCGTCCAAGGAGGACTCCACGCCATCCCCCTCAGCAGTGGCCGGCCCAGCCCTCCCCACGACCTGCGGATCCCGGACGGCCACCCACTGGCCCCAGACACCCTGCACCACCACCCCTACAAGTACCCCACATCCTACGAACACTACCTGGGGGCTAAGACCCGGCCGTCGCCCTACCCCTTACCCGGCATCAGAGGACACACTTACCACCACCACATGAACCCAGCCACAGCTAACATGTACTCCACCACTAGCGCCCCCGCTAACTATGACTACGGGCCCAGATAATGACTGTATAGCTGTAGCTGGCAGCCACGGCCCACACACCTGGGGTTCGGCTACTAGCTAGCTAGCGCTGTGGAAAAGGAAACACGCAGGAGGGGAGGGACAACAACACAACTCTGTCTTCATGGCTGATGCAACGTCAGGAGGTTAGGAGGTTGGGAGGTTGCGCGGCACGCCCTCGTTGCTGGATACCTCATCCCCTCAGAGAGACAAAAACTGCTGTATTTATTTAAGGGAAACGTATCTTGGCAGGATGTACAGACTGGCCCTCTGAGACTGAGCAGGGGTCAGTCTTGACCTCTGAACTTTGACAGCAATAGCTCTACATGAGGGCACTTTTTTGCCTGCGTGGTAGAGCGGCGCAGACAGTGAGCCAGCTTACAGAGGAAACAGTTTACCAGTGCCCTCTCTTAAAACATGGACGACGCATTATCACGGACTGGAATTGATTTTTTTTTTGTGTTGGATGCACTTTTTGTTCTTTTTGCTTTCAGAAAAGCCATATGTTATTTAGTCAATCAAGCTTCCATAGATAGACCAGACATTTGCATGTTGAGCTCATTGGATAGGTGTTGAAACACCTAAATGTTTTTGAGAAGATAGAACAAATATTTTTGAACCATCTTGAGATGCAGCCCTGAGAAGCTTGTACCATGGCACTGACTTGCAGCAATTCTAAGTAAATAAAGAAGCAGAACTGTTCTGTAACTGTAAAATAAACATTACATTCTTTACTTTTAATTCATAAAGCATCTTTCTCCCAGTTCTCCATTCAAATCCCTGTGTGCTATCATAGGGCCAGGAAAGACCTTGCCTCATTGATTGCATTGTTTCGTTTTCTCAATCCGGATTTACCCAGTTGGTTGATAGTGTTGAGTCAGTGTATATGTGAGAAAGAGGACTAGGAACCTGTGTAAACATTAGGTTGTACACTGATATGCTACAGTTCAAATGTCAGCATCCACACCTGGGACTACAGAATTATTAAATGGTGTGTTGCATAGAGGAATCACGCTAAACACACACATAGTTGCAGAGTAATTTGGCAGATGTCTAGGATCATACTCTCAAAAGTAAACACACACTTGGAAAGGCCAAGCCCATTAATTCCACTTGTGTGTGTGTGTGTGTGTGAGTGTAAGCAAATAACTGAAGAACCTGAACAGACCCCCCACAACAACTGGGCATCCTATTGAGCAACTCAGCAGACTATCTGCCAAAAGCAACAACATCTGATAATCAATAGATTCTATCCAACCCAATCTATTAAATCAAACATTATTTATTATATCAAAGTATTTTCGATTTAAATTGAAAAAGACTGTGTATATGCTGTTTTTAGGCATTTTTTTGCAGCAACCTATCTGTATTTTGACATTTAATGTATTTTAAAATCAAAATAATATTTAAAAAAATGTTTAGGCTATAAAACAAAATAGTTTTGCAGACAGATTTGTCAATTGGTCCAGACAAAGATATAAGTCAAATTTTACCATTGCTACATGAAATTATGAGAAAACAAAATACTGCCCTAAGGATTCAAACGTATTATTGACCAGGGTTCGATTCCCGGCCATTGCAGGGCATCCTGCCTTTAAGAGGGCAGGTAGCCTAGCGGTAAGAGTGTTGGGCCAGTAACTGAAAGGTCGCTAGTTCGAATCCCAAGCCGACAAGGTGAAAAATCTGCCGATGTGCCCTTGAGCGAGGCCAGTAACCCTAATTGCTCTAGAATCACTTTTGATCATGGCAGACCCTGGCTGTGACCCCACTCTATGAGGGTGTTTCAGGTAGGGGCTCCCGAGTGGCGCAGCGGTCTAAGGCACTGCTTCTCAGTGCTCGAAGCGTCACTACAGACCCCCTGGTTCGATTCCAGGCTGTATCACAACCGGCCGTGATTGGGAGTCCCATAGGGCGGCGCACAATTGGCACAGCGTCGTCCGGGTTTGGCCGGTGTAGGCCGTCATTGTAAATAAGAATTTGTTCTTAACTGACTTGCCTAGTTAAATAAAGGTAAAATAAATAAATAATTGGTTATGCAAAAAAACACATTTCCAATTCACACATGCATATTAATACACGTGTGAAATAGCCAATAGGACAAATATAAGCACACATTACCTTACAATCATCTACAATATCAAGAGCAGGAACGGCTTTATAATGACCAGAGTCATACAACCAACCACTTGACCTAACAGAAAAATACCCACCTCATCTCTTCCACACAGACAAGAAGAAAACACTAAAAACATTTCCCCTCAAAGGATATAACACCTCACATTAATTGGGACAGTCGTGGGATATTTTTAGCTAAAAAGTGTCAAAATCTGAAAACAGAAATTCTCATTCCGTGCAGAGCTGTCTCTATTTGAAGTCCTATGAGGGATGCCTTGTTGTCAATGATAATTCCTGCTAAAACATCATGCTGTTTGGGGATCTGGGAGTCGGGACTGTCATGATACAATAGGAAACGTCATGATTCATTTCAATTAGGCCTATGTATTTTTCTCTTCAAACGCATGCAGCTGCGAAAGGGTCCCAAGGTAGAGGAAAAGGACGCCCGCGCGCAGGTTGAGGTTGACCCCTGCCTGTAATGACTTGTGAAGGTATCAAAGGTTAAATAATGTTTCCACTCATTTTACCGGCGACCAATTGATCGTATAATTTCTGTTTAGGGTAGGCTACTAACACAAACAACAGAGGCATTAATATATGGCATTCAGGAATACATGGAATATTTGTTTCTCCTAGAAATTGCTCTCCTTTGAGGCGAATAGTTTTTTTTCTCCCAAAGACTGACTATATCATTTTACCGTATAGGTTAGAAGAACTAGGCCTAAATATTTCCATCATGTTCGAACAAAATTAAGATGTAGCCTACATTTCAATACATGGATAAACTGATTATCAAATGAGCATAGGAAAAACAATAAGCTACTTAAGATTCGAAGTTTATATGTCTAACACTACATTTCTACAAAATAATATAATTTGAAAACATTATTCGATAACTAAAATAATGTAAAGTAGGCCTATAAATAATTATAACATTTACATTGAAAGATCTACATGAACTCAACGATAAAAGTTCGATTATAGGGGAAATTTGGAAGCAAAGAAAGTCACGAAAAGTTTGCCTAGGCCTACCATTATGGAGTGATTCGATATAGACACAAATATAATAACATCTGACCAATAATAACAACAATAATGACATTATTCTAATTATAATTATTATACACATGAACGTTTTTTGTTGTTGTTGAGAAACACATCATCACACATTTCCCTATATCCCCATATTCCTGGTTCGTTCCTGTGACCTGGACAGGAAGTAGCAGTCAGGAGAATTGAGGCTCTCTTCGCGTGAGCTGAACCCCGGCTGGGCGTATGACAAGTGGCCCATCAGGAAGGCGAGGACACTGAGACCCAGGACTCTTCCGTTAGGTCGACCCAGCTGTGTTTATCCTTGCAGCGCTTCGCCTTGATGTGGGTCCAGTGGTCGCCGAACCTGCGCCACTCTCCAACTGTCTGTTCGCTGTAGGCCGCCAGGTGAGGACAGAACAGGGGTCCATGGTCATCCAACTGACGGATAATTACCGCTTCTATCACACAACAAAGGAATCTCACAACAATATTATTATTTATGTGACCGATGATGCCCAGTAGGCTATATCAGAAAATATATTAATACAAATATATGCGTGAGATGAGAGTTCCGACTAAATCCGAAATGACCTTTAGGCATGACAGATTGTGCGTGGCACAACAAATGCACGGTCTTACGCGAGTACATTTCGGGTCGAAATTAGCACAACTCCTAATAAATATTATTGTTGATAATGCACTCTATTGATATTAATTTAATTTACACATCATGCCCCAAAAATACACTGTAAATATGCCACAACCCAACAGAAAGTACGCCTGCTAGAGGAACCAAACGGTAGAACATGTGCAATTAAATACAGCATGGAAAACAGCAGGACACCAATTAAATACAGCATGGAAAACAGCAGCCCACCAATGAAATACAGCATGGAAAACAGCAGCCCAACAATGAAATACAGCATGGAAAACAGCAGCCCACCAATGAAATACAGCATGGAAAACAGCAACCCACCAATGAAATACAGCATGGGAAACAGCAGCCCACCAATGAAATACAGCATGGAAAACAGCAGCCCACCAATGAAATACAGCATGGAAAACAGCAGTCCACCAATTAAATACAGCATTGAAAACAGCAGCCCACAAATTAAATACAGCATGGAAAACAGCAGCCCACCAATGAAATACAGCATGGAAAACAACAGCCCACCAATTAAATACAGCATTGAAAACAGCAGCCCACCAATTAAATACAGCATGGCGAACAGCAGCCCACCAATAAATACAGCATGGAAAACAGCAGCCCACCAATTAAATACAGCATGGAAAACAGCAGCCCACCAATTAAATACAGCAAGGAAAACAGCAGCCCACCAATTAAATACAGCCTGGAAAACAGCAGCCCACCAATTAAATACAGCATGGAAAACAGCAGCCCACCAAATAAATACAGCATGGAAAACAGCAGCCCACCAATGAAATACAGCATGGAAAACAACAGCCCACCAATTAAATACAGCATGGAAAACAGCAGCCCACCAATTAAATACAGCATGGAAAACAGCAGCCAACCAATTAAATACAGCATGGAAAACAGCAGCCCACCAATGAAATACAGCATGGAAAACAGCAGCCCACCAATGAAATACAGCATGGAAAACAGCAACCCACCAATGAAATACAGCATGGAAAACAGCAGCCCACCAATGAAATACAGCATGGAAAACAGCAGCCCACCAACGAAATACAGCATGGAAAACAGCAGTCCACCAATTAAATACAGCATTGAAAACAGCAGCCCACCAATTAAATACAGCATAGAAAACAGCAGCCCACCAATAAATACAGCATGGAAAACAGCAGCCCACCAACGAAATACAGCATGGAAAACAGCAGCCCACCAATTAAATACAGCATGGAAAACAGCAGCCCACCAACGAAATACAGCATGGAAAACAGCAGTCCACCAATTAAATACAGCATTGAAAACAGCAGCCCACCAATTAAATACAGCATGGCGAACAGCAGCCCACCAATAAATACAGCATGGAAAACAGCAGGACACCAATTAAATACAGCATGGAAAACAGCAGCCCACCAATGAAATACAGCATGGAAAACAGCAGCCCAACAATGAAATACAGCATGGAAAACAGCAGCCCACCAATGAAATACAGCATGGAAAACAGCAACCCACCAATGAAATACAGCATGGAAAACAGCAGCCCACCAATGAAATACAGCATGGAAAACAGCAGCCCACCAACGAAATACAGCATGGAAAACAGAAGTCCACCAATTAAATACAGCATTGAAAACAGCAGCCCACCAATTAAATACAGCATGGAAAACAGCAGCCCACCAATAAATACAGCATGGAAAACAGCAGCCCACCAATTAACTATCCAGGCTCTGTCGTAACCGGCCGCGTCCGGGAGACCCATGGGGCGGCGCACAATTGGCCCAGCGTCGTCCAGGGTAGGGGAGGGAATGGCCGGCAGGGGTGTAGCTCAGTTGGTAGAGCATGGCGTTTGCAACGCCAGGGTTGTGGGTTTGATTCCCACGGGGAGCCAGTATTAAAAAATAATGTATGCACTCACTAACTGTAAGTCGCTCTGGATAAGAGCGTCTGCCAAATGACTAAAATGTAAATGTAAATGTAAATACAGCATGGAAAACAGCAGCCCACCAACGAAATACAGCATGGAAAACAGCAGTCCACCAATTAAATACAGCATTGAAAACAGCAGCCCACCAATTAAATACAGCATGGCGAACAACAGCCCACCAATAAATACAGCATGGAAAACAGCAGCCCACCAATTAAATACAGCATGGAAAACAGCAGCCGACCAATTAAATACAGCAAGGAAAACAGCAGCCCACCAATTAAATACAGCCTGGAAAACAGCAGCCCACCAATGAAATACAGCATGGAAAACAACAGCCCACCAATTAAATACAGCATGGAAAACAGCAGCCCACCAATTAAATACAGCATGGAAAACAGCAGCCAACCAATTAAATACAGCATGGAAAACAGCAGCCCACCAATTAAATACAGCATGGAAAACAGCAGCCCACCAATACTGTTTTAGTGGTTTTGTTTATGATTTGCTGTTTTTTACAGAAAAAGATACCAAAATGTAGCAGAAACTCAAACTATTTTGAAAAGAAAAAGCAAATGCATACAAGTTTGCCACAGTGGTTATCACCATGATGCGTTTTTGTATTTTTTTACATTACATTTCTAAAATTAGGGCCATAGATGTTCATTATTTTTCTGCACATTCAGCTCAAGTAAACACTGACATGATTTCCAGTGTTTCCTCACTAGCTAATATCATGCTTTAAATGTGAGTGGGCATGTGGAAAATAGCCTAACCCCAATCAGACAGAAGAATAAGACTTAATAAGAGTGAAATCCTGTGGTATTTCTGTACAGCCTAGCTATGCACACAGATGTCTTCAGCTCCAAAGAAGATCGGATGCCAAATGCTTGCCATTGACGTATGAGGAGCCTCAGGAGAATGAATGATAATGCAACCAGAGGCATCGTTTGACACTCATCTGTATCTGGACCATCTGTTGTGACAGGCCTATCAAAGCGGTGCTCAGTTTGTTCTACCTTTGTGTACATTTCTCCTGCCACACCCCTGCAGCTTGGCATATCTGGGGACAGATATTGAAAACAAGCCGAGGTAGACCTACTGGAGTCGTTTACCTAAAAGTCATGCAGAGAGAGCAGAGCACGTGTTTCATATTTTCTCAAAGCTTTTCAGCAAGCGAAGGTACTACAGTTTATGTTCCATTTGCCATCGCTGACGGACATTTTATGGTGAATATAAAAACCCATCATCACTAGAGAGAGAGCGAGATCCGTGATACATTCATATTAGTGTGCATACGATAAATAATAACTGCTCGGCCCACAAAGCGTGGCATTTTACCTGCTCTCAAGCAGAGAACGATTATTTTCTTACAATCATGGTCCTATTCATTTTCTATTTTATAAACATTCAAGCTCAGTTGATCTCACGTCATCGTCAACACCCAGTAATCCAACCCACCATTAATACGCCAAGGTCTATTCAACCCGTGCTGTAACAGCAGAGGCCTAAGCTAAGCTCAAGACTCTTGACTGAGCAGAGAAAATATCCAGTCACAATGACCCGCTGACCCTTGCCCTCCAAGGCGATGGTGGACACAGCTAAGTGATAAGTGAGGTACAGGACAATAAATCAAAATTAAATGTATGTCAAATACACAGTTTACAGCCGGTATAAAAGGTGCAGTGAAATGCTTATGTGCTAGCTCCTTCAACAAAGCAGAACATTCATCAATAATAACAATGAAAAGAGTCAAAGAATAACAAGTAGTAGAAGAAATAGAAGAGGTAGTATGCATAGTAATAATGGACTGCATTTACAAATATAAATTTGGCAGTGGAATCAATAGTATATAATAGAACAGCAGCGTTGACTGTGTGTGTGTGTGTGTATATGAGTTCTGAGTGTGTGTGTGTATGAGTTCTGAGTGTGTGTGTGTGTGTGTGTGTGTGTGTGTGTGTGTAAGAGTTGGATGTGTGGGTAGTCAGTGCAAATGATTTCTAAGGTGCTATTGTGCGTCCGGCCATCCGGCCCTGTTGTGGGGTCCTCTCCTCTCTCCATTTATTGACTTCCTAAATGATCTATTATGAGGTGATTTACGATGGCCCCCCTCCCCTCCCCTCCTCCCTCCGTTAGCTTGTGGGTCGCTTCTCCATTCAGCACACATCTGCATCAATGAAGCAGCATTTGATTTATCAGAGAATGGACGGAAGCCGCCCCATGCCACTTCTGTTGTTTGTTCAAAGTCTAGAGGAGAAGTAGGAAGCTATTAGAGATTGAAGAAGTCGCGACAGAGGTCACGGACAAAGGTACGGAGAGAGAAGTCGCGGCAGAGGTCACGGACAAAGGTACGGGGAGAAGTCAGAGCAGAGTGGAGGGAAGACAAGGACTGAGCACGCCACAGGGGAGTTAGTTTCATGTAATGAACGGGTTGCTCTTTCCTCTTACTTGGAAAAGAGGAATAGTTTGCTGCTATTATGAACGTCTGGAGCCTTTGATTTCTCTGGCCTTTTCCTGTAGCCTGATGAGCTACTTCTGTCGAGATCATCCCAGGAGAGGGGGCTTTATGAAGCAGAACATCTGTTTGAAGTCCTAGCGGTGTCTGCAGCACGGCCATGTAACACATGAGATCCCTACAAGTTATGTAATACAGAGCTGCTCATTGACTCACTGGGATATTATTAGACACCATTTAAACCCGGTAGAAAAACAAGACTTCTCTGTTTTCTCTGGTCGTTTGACAACAAGTATGGCGGCTTCTCAACTACCCTGACCAAGGAGGACTAGTTAATATTCTACAGTGCAGTGATACATAATGCTTTGTGGATGTACAGAAAAATATATATTTATTAGGCCTACCAGGAAATAGAACAGTAAAAAAAAGCACAACATTTACTTACATATTGTGTACTTTGGGTGTAAAATCATTAACATTTTATTTGTTTCTAAATATTTGAATTTGACACACCAATAATTTCCCCTATAGATAGGCAACATACTACATTTACAAAGAGAAACAGATAGATATTGAAGACCAAACTGAAAATAAAAGACTAACCTCTAACTTTAGCCCATATCCCGACAGGTCCCTATTGTTGAGGGCCAATTGTTCAGTGGCTCTACTTAAACAGCTTTGTCTCCTCTGTCCCAGTCCTGTGGTTAACCCTGTTTGACTGCTAGAACAACAATACAGGATTACATAGCACTTCAGGTGCGATTTATACCTCAAATTCAAGTCCGCACAAGCAAATCTCCTACCAGAGTAGCAAACACAATAAAACAGTTGGATTTGACGAAATAACGTGTTAAAATTCCTTAACATTTTTGTCATTTTAGCAGACGCTCTTATCCAGAGCGACTTACAGTTAGTGAATACATTCTGGTCCCCTGTGGGAATCGAACCCACAACCCTGGCGTTGCAAACGCCATGCTCTATCAACTGAGCTACATCCCTGCCGGCCATTCCCTCCCCTACCCTGGACAACGCTAGGCCAATTGTGCGCTGCCCATGAGTCTCCCGGTCGCGGCCGGCTGCGACAGAGCCTGGATTTGAACCAGGATCTCTAGTGGCACAGCTAGCACTGCGATGCAGTGCCTTAGACCACTGTGCCACTCAGGAACCTTAAGTTGAGTCTCAATGAATTGTAAGCAGAAGAACTAACCCGCCATCTTGACTTATTTACAGCTTTTATTTGGAAGCACAAAGACCTCATCCTGACCTGAACCATCTTGGCTATGTATAAATAAACTATTGGAGAGGGGAAATCTCTAGAGCTGGTACTTCCAGGAAGGTAAGGCCATGATCGGAAATGTCTTCACACTCCGAGCCAGAAGATCCTGCCCAGTAATCCACACAGTCCAGCTATAGTAAGTACAGCACTTTGGTGTCACAGGGAGAGTTGGGATATGCAAAAAAACACATTTCCAATTCACACATGGGTATTAATACACACTTGTACAAGTGTGAAATAGGACAAATATAAGCACCCACCAAATTATTCAATTATTATTATTTCAGATACAGACTGGAGAGAGTATAAGGAGTGTTAACTGTAAAACAGTTGGCATGATTACTGAGGAGAGGACTCCCTCCATACACTCGTAGAAAAAAAAAGGTGCTATGTAGAACCTAAAAGGGTTATTCGGCTGTCCCCATAAGAGAACCCTTTGAAGAACCCTTTTTGGTTCCATGTAGAAACTTTTTGGGTTCCATGTAGAACCCTTTCGACAGAGGGTTCTACATGGAACTCAAAAGTATTCTACCTGGCACCAAAAATAGTTATACCTGGAACCAAAAAGGGTTCTCCTATGGGGATAGCCGAAGAACCCTTTTGGAACCCTTTTTTTCTAAGAGTGTAGGATGAGACATACAGTACATAGAGTCAGTCACAGAGTTGGGGTTCCCACAGAATACACAGAGCCCAGTGGTTCACCCAGTGTCTGAGTCTGAGCTCTGGTTGATTATGGACCAGAGGCTGATGCCTTGGTCCTTAGAGCCCGCAGCCAGCAGCCTGTTCCTGGGGTCCTGGTGGTCTGAGAAGGGCCAGGCTGAGCACCATGTCTGTGTGGTGCTGGAGCACAGCCAGGGGCCGGATCTTCATCCAGCCAAAAGCATGGACACGGTGGTCCCAGCCGGCCGACACAACAATCTTACTGTCCCTCCGGATACACAGCTGGGAGATCCCAGAATTCACCAGGGCTATGGGTTGAACAGCAAAGGCCACAAAGAGAGCAAGCAAGGAAGAGCAGCCATAAGAAATTCATAAACCATACATAGACTGCTCTCAGAGAGCCTTATTCACTAACACAAGCAAGCATGCACGCGCACACACGCGCACACACACACACACACACACACACACACACACACACACACACACACACACACACACACACACACACACACACTGGTCAACACAAGGAAAGCACAGCAATGCACTCCAATGTGGGTATTACATTGTAGGCTGGCTGCTAAAGGTGATGGGTCAGGAATTTTCAGTTGCTAAGTAACATGCGCAAGACGTTCATGCAAAACAGAAACCCATGGAGAGAGAGAGAGAGAGAGAGGGAGAGGGAGATAGACAGAGACAGAGAAACAGAGAGAGAGACAGACAGAGAAACAGACAGAGAGAGAGAGGCAGACAGACAGAGACAGAGAGCGAGAGAGGGTGGTAGAAAGGGAGAGAGAGAGGTGTAGAGAGAGAGAGAGAAAGAGAAAGAGAAAGGGTGAGAGAGGGAGAAAGAGAGAGAGGGTGAGAGACAGAAAGAGGTAGAGAGAGGGGGGGGAGAAAGAGGGAGAGTCGGTGAGAGAAAGAGAGAGAGACAGAAAGAGGTAGAGAGAGAGTGTGTGTGAGAGAGGGAGAGACTATCAGCTGATCTGATGATCGAGGTCCAAGTGGAGGCCTGGATTGTTGTTGAACCTGGCCACGAAACTCCAGGAACTCCTCACTCCAGGGACTCAATCATCTGGCATAAAGCATTATGGCACTAGTGGTGGAGAGAAAATCTCTCACAAGCCGACTATTTGGTTTGGAGTTAGAGGGGACGTTTTCAATGGTAAGAGCAATGAGGCTAAGATACCTTTGTCACAACTTTACGAGGGAGAGAGAGAGAGAGAGAGGGGGGAGAGAGGGAAGAAAGATAGAAAGAGAGAGACCGTCTCGCTGAAATCCTTGTTTGCAGAATGGTGTTTCTTTAAGCACCTCTGATGAATTATATGTGCATTGAAAGGTCTGGTCAACAGCAGAAGAGACCGATAAATACACAGTTGTAACGGCTGCCTGCTCCAGATTACTCTCTGCTCCATTCTCTGATCAATAAGTGCATAGATGATGTCATCCCCACAGTGACCGTACATACATACCCCAACCAGAAGCCATGGATTACAGGCAACATCCGCACTGAGCTAAAGGGTAGAGCTGACGCTTTCAAGGAGCGGGACTCTAACCCGGACACTTATAAGAAATCCCGCTATGCCCTCCGACGAACCATCAAACAGGCAAAGAGTCAATACAGGATTTTTTTTTCAGTTGTAAAGAGGGCACGACAAAGCCTATTCCCCCTCAGGAGACTGAAAAGATTTTGCATGGGTCCTCAGATCCTCATAAAGTTCTACAGCTGCACCATCGAGAGCATCCTGACTGGTTGCATCACTGCCTGGTATGGCAACTGCTCGGCCTCCGAACGCAAGGCACTACAGAGGGTAGTGTGTACGGCCCAGTACATCACTGGGGCCAAGCTTCCTGCCATCCAGGACCTCTATACCAGGCGGTGTCAGAGGAAGGACAACAAAATTGTCAAAGACTCCAGCCACCCTAGTCATAGACTGTTCTCTCAGCTACCGCATGGCAAGCGGTACCGGAGCGCCAAGTCTAGGTCCAAAAGGCTTCTCAACAGCTTCTACCCCCAAGCCATAAGACTCCTGAACAGCTAATCATGGCTACCCAGACTATTTGCTCTACCCCCCCCCACCCCCACCCCATCTTTTTACGCTGCTGCTACTCTGTTCATTATTTATGCATAGTCACTTTAACTCTACCCACATGTACATATTACCTCAACTACCTCAACTAGCCGGTGCCCCCGCACATTGACTCTGCACCGGTACCCCCCTGTATATAGCCTCCCTACTGTTATTTTATTTTACTTTTGCTCTTTTTTTCTCAACACTTTGTTGTTGTTATTGTTTTATTTTACTTTTTATTAAGAAATAAATGCATTGTTGGTTAAGGGCTGTAAGTAAGCATTTCACGGTAATGTCTACACCTGTTGTATTCGGCGCATGTGGCAAATACAATTTGATTTGATTTGATTTGAATTCATCTCTGTAAAGGGGCAAAATTGTGACACATTATAATGGATGGCACTTAGATCACTATCTATGGGCCTACTGCCGCTGACATTCCAAGAGGGGGAACGTACGTGCTCTTCCTAGTTCTTTGACTACACAGCGTAACGCTGGTGTGTTTGAATGGGACGTCCACATCTGGCCCTGGAAGAAGGAATCAAACTGGACAGCATAAAATTGACTTCATTTGCTGTGTCGGAGACTAATGGCCTCGTGCAGGAGGAGACGGCCAATAATTTATCTGCATGCTCCTGTTCCGGACGGGAAAATCAAGAGCCGTTCAGTGCAGCATGTGGAAGATATAAGCCAGGTACTCCCAGTCCCAACCCTAGTGGATAGAGTGGAATGCAATGGGAGAAAGACTACAGAGGAGGAATGTCATTGATCAAAACAACCAATGAACACACATACAAAAGAGAAAAATAACCTTTGATAACTTGTAGGATTAATCCAAGTTCTTACTAGACTTTAGATCAAGCTAATACTAACTAATGGTGTCAACATTGTGAAAAACTGTGTAGCCTGACTAGACTTACTACCCCATGTACAAAACCTACCATCCAACAAAGTGAGGCTGGATGAGGGGTGAAAGATGGATCATGGAAGGCCATTATTACCTCAAGAAATTGGTATGCCCGAACCCCTCTCCATCTGGTTGTCATTACAGGCCTGATAATGATAGGTTAAACTGTCTATTTTTGTTTGTTTTGCTTCCCATAGTTTGTGTCAGGAAAAGGTATTTATTTAATTAAGGGGTCAGTTGTAAGTAGTAGTCCTAAATGGCTGGTCAAAAAAGTAAGTAAGTGTCCATCCATTGTTAGGTTGTAATCCTAATTATTTTCCCTATATGCTGCTGAGATAATGGCTGTAGGGCTGTCCTCTAGCAGAACCTTCTCTAGTCTAGATGGTCCTGTCTCTCACACCTCCCTCCCTCATCCCTCTCTCCCTCCCTTGGTCCTACATCATACACTTCCTCCAGTGAGAGTAGTGATCTACTAGCAGTGTCATTAGCCCCAGCTCTGTCATTAATAAACTCCAGTAGCTCATTCCTGGGATTCGAATAGGCCCTCAATCCTTACAACCCCAACTCTCCTCCTCCTCTCCACCCTATACTATAAAATTCTCATCATCATGAAAATTAATCTTTGGGCCTCATTATTCATTTTTCTGTTTGAGCATCCCTTCCTGGCTTGGGTACACACACATCAGGCCTGCTGTCTAAATGCCAGTGATCTCAGCAGTCAGTTACGACTAGGCAACCTCCTGCTCTGCTTTGTTTTTTTCTACACCTGGGCCTTCCCAACAGCCTTTCCTTTCCCTGGGTTACAGGGTCTGGTCCAATAAAAACTCACACGTCGAGATCCTGTTCTTGGCAATGTGGACAGATGAGACAGACATTCAAAAGGAGCGTCTGCTGTGCTCTTTGGCGCAGCTCGCTCAGGAGGACCAGCTCTTGGCATGGAGCTCTGAGTTTCACGTTGATCTATTGAAACGTCCCATCATCACACAGCTTGTCCGTTCCATGTGGAAGTATTTCTGACACCCCACACAGTTCTGAATCACACTGTGGGCGTCGGTCGGTGGAGGAGATTACAGCCTGTTGTCACCTGGCTGTGCTGTCAGGGTGTCCGGGGCCACATCTCAGAGACAGCTGAAGAGATGGACGTGACCAACAGACAGGTAAGAGCTACAAATGTACCTGCCCTTCAAAACCTTTACAAAACACATGAAACATAATATTTCTTGACACTGGACGGCCTGGCCATGCCTCAGATTAAATGTGAGAGACGGGATCCAAGTCATCCATCCATCAGTCCATCACCCCCATCCCAGATTAGGCATCGGTCTGTAATAACCTGACCTATGCTCCCTGTCGGCTGATAGATGTAGGCCTCACTAGTATTCCTGGTACACAGGAGCAGACCTGGGTTCAAATACTATTTTAAATACTTTGAGCGTTTGCTTTAGCCTGCCTGGAATGCTAGGACAGTCAGACCCATTCTGAAAAGGCCTGTGGAAAAACAGACCCAAACAGACCCGTGCCGATTCGGATCCGAGACTAAAGAGAGAAAGAAACCTCAGACTGGTCGCTGCCAGCACCATCAATAAACTAGTGATACTAGCCAATTGATCCACAGTTACTTACGTGACCTTAAAAACAGCCTAGAACACATTTCTTTTAAACTACTTGTTGTGTTTCGAAGTGTAGCATTTATAAAACTTTGTAGCTTATTGTTGTATTGGTTTTTTCTTTCCTAAAACAATAATTGTCCACCTCACGATTCAGCTGTCGGAGATTTGAGCGCTAAATCCACCAGAGCATAGGCCTAGGCATCCACTGTATATTAATATTACAAAAATATATATAAAGGAAGAGAAGCAGGCCTACCCCTAGAGAGACCGAGATTAAGATAGAGATATGCCGACGCCATGTTCCTGACACCAACGTGCATTCTTTATTCTTTTCAGATAGGCATACAGAAGGAGGCTAATTCGTACATTTTTATCAGAATACGTTTTATAAAGATAAGCATTATATTGTTAGATTAAAGGAGTAACTCTGGTAGGCCTAAAACATTCTTCCATACCTCAAGTTCAACTGTCGGAGAGAGTTGGCGCGCCGGTGTGCACTGCCTTCATAGGCCTGCAGTAGCTAAGCCTAATGATAGCCATACCACACCAAACCTTCACAAACGTTTCTTAACTTTGTTAGGGTAATATCAAAAGTAAGTCAAGTCATTGTTTATAGGGAAAATATGAACAGGTTATTATATTGCGCCATTCAATTACGTTTTGCATCTCACCCTCTTTGGTTTTTCCTTTTCATGCTTTGAGTGTGAGAAGCCCTATAGGCCTACTGGTAATTATATTATATTGTGGCAAACACAACATTACAGTTGGAACTTAATTTGCCCAAAGAAAATGGCTCACCAGAATGAAACAAACCACTTGTTGCATATTTAAACTTAACTGGTTTTGCACCTTCACAAAAGTTTTGAACAGGCTAGGCCTATATTTCAGCAAGTGCCAACAAAGGCAAGTTCCTACCGTAGGCCTACCCCATAAATGACAGCAATAGGCTAATTATATTTATTTTACAACATGCCTTCTTTGAACCTATCTTAAACTAAATACGGAGCACAAAATGAAAAAGACAGTTCGAACTTAATTTAGCCAATGAAAATGTCTCATATTTAAAGAACTGGTTAAGATTCTAATAAAATGTTCATTTGTCACATGCGCCGAATACAACTGCTGTAGACTTTACTGTGAAATAATAACACAAGGAATAAAATAAAAAACACAAGAATGGAGCAATATACAGGGAGTACCAGTACCAGATCAATGTGCAGAGGTACAAGGTATTTGAGGTATATAATGTATGTACATGAAGGCAGGGTAAAGTGACTAGGCATCAGGATAGATAATAATAAGAGTAAAATAAAGAACAGTGTAGCAGCAGCAAATGATGAGTGTAAAACGTGTGTGAGTGTGTTTGTGTAATGTGTATGTATGTGTGTTTGTGTTGTCTGTCTCTCTCTCTCTCTCCCTCTCTCTGCGCACTTCTCTCTACCTCCCTCTCTACCTCTCCATCTGTCTATCTACAGTGGGGAGAACAAGTATTTGATACACTGCCGATTTTGCAGGTTTTCCTACTTACAAAGCATGTAGAGGAAAATCACATTGTATGATTTTTTAGTAATTCATTTGCATTTTATTGCATGACATAAGTATTTGATCACCTACCAACCAGTAAAAATTCTGGCTCTCACAGACCTGTTAGTTTTTCTTTAAGAAGCCCTCCTGTTCTCCACTCATTACCTGTATTAACTGCACCTGTTTGACCTCGTTACCTGTATAAAAGACACCTGTCCACACACTCAATCAAACAGACTCCAACCTCTCCACAATGGCCAAGACCAGAGAGCTGTGTAAGGACATCAGGGATACAATTGTAGACCTGCACAAGGCTGGGATGGGCTACAGGGCAATAGGCAAGCAGCTTGGTGAGAAGGCAACAACTGTTGGCGCAATTATTAGAAAATGGAAGAAGTTCAAGATGTCGGTCAATCAACCTCGGTCTGGGGCTCCATGCAAGATCTCACCTCGTGGGGCATTAATGATCATGAGGAAGGTGAGGGATCAGCCCAGAACTACACGGCAGGACCTGGTCAATGACCTGAAGAGAGCTGGGACCACAGTCTCAAAGAAAACCATTAGTAACACACTACGCCGTCATGGATTAAAATCCTGCAGCGCATGTCCAGGCCCGTCTGAAGTTTGCCAATTACCATCTGGATGATTCAGAGGAGGAATGGGAGAAGGTCATGTGGTCTGATGAGACAAAAATAGAGCTTTTTAGTCTAAACTCCACTCGCCGTGTTTGGAGGAAGAAGAAGGATGAGTACAACCCCAAGAACACCATCTCAACCGTGAAGCATGGAAACATCATTCTTTGGGGATGCTTTTCTGCAAAGGGGACAGGACGACTGCACCGTATTGAGGGGAGGATGGATGGGGCCATGTATCGCGAGATTCTGGCCAACAACCTCCTTCCCTCAGTAAGAGCATTGAAGATGGGTCGTGGCTGGGTCTTCCAGCATGACAACGACCCGAAACACACAGCCAGGGCAACTAAGGAGTGGCTCCGTAAGAAGCATCTCAAGGTCCTGGAGTGGCCTAGCCAGTGTCCAGACCTGAACCCAATAGAAAATCTTTGGAGGGAGCTGAAAGTCTGTATTGCCCAGCGACAGCCCCGAAACCTGAAGAATCTGGAGAAGGTTTGTATGGAGGAGTGGGCCAAAATCCCTGCTGCAGTGTGTGCAAACCTGGTCAAGACCTACAGGAAACGTATGATCTCTGTAATTGCAAACAAAGGTTTCTGTACCAAATATTAAGTTCTGCTTTTCTGAAGTATCAAATACTTATGTCATGCAATAAAATGCAAATTAATTACTTAAAAATCATACAATGTGATTTTCTGGATTTTTGTTTTAGATTCCGTCTCTCACAGTTGAAATGTACCTATGATAAAAATTACAGACCACTACATGCTTTGTAAGTAGGAAAACCTGCAAAATCGGCAGTGTATCAAATACTTGTTCTCCCCACTGTATATATATCTGACTGGAGGAACTTGTCTCTCTGTGCCTGTCAGTAGTGAGCCACAAACTTTGGCTCACTACAAAATCCATATCTATGACACTCGCTCAAAACACACACCAATATCCTCACAAATATGTAACTTACAAAAAAGTTCAAAGATTGTTCATTCCTAAGTCATAGATACCAAGGTTACCAAAGCTCATCTCAGCAGAAGATAATGGCCTCTAGAAGCCATGTGTAATAAATTAAGTTATGTCCTTATCTGAGGTGGATAAGCCCATTTCACAGCCCTTCACCTCCAATGAGGAGCAGAGCAGAGCTACCATCAGCACAGGAACCCACTGTGTTCTGTCAAACTCTGTTTCCCCTCCATCTCAGAGTCGACTCCTTCCCTCCCCCAGCTCGACCTGTTCCACTGCGATGGGTGGTGTTAGGGTGATTACACTGCTCTGGGTGGTGTGGGGTTGATTCCACTGCTATGGGTGGTGTGAGGTGATTACACTGCTCTGGGTGGTGTGAGATGATTCCACTGCTCTGGGTGGTGTGAGATGATTCCACTGCTCTGGGTGGTATGAGGTGATTCCACTACTCTGGGTGATGTGAGGTGATTCCACTCCACTGGGTGGTGTGAGGTGATTCCACTGCTCTGGGTGGATTGGGGGTGATTCCACTGCTCTGGGTGGTGTGAGGTGATTTGTGGACTGGGGTCCTATGGCACTTACAGCTCCTCAGCCTTTATTGTAGCCTCCCACTGTGAACGACTGTTCCTTTATTGCAGATGTGTTTTCTGTTTGGTTAACGGTCTCCAAGTTTTTGATATTTTTATTACCTCTCGCGGGTCGTTCATCAGACAAGGCAGAGCCCCAAGCAGAGCAGAGCAGAGCAGCCACCCGGCAGGCAGGCAGATACCCCAGCCCTCCGCCTTGCTATTGTGCCGTCCACACAAAAATAATTTTGTGGGAAGAAGTGGAGATGGCTGTCTGGGCGTCACACTGTGCTGCACTTCAGGATCATTTAAAAAACGCTTTTTTTCCATCTTCTCCTGATTTACATATTAAAACAAGATTTTACGCTTGTACTGGTCTGAGAAGGACTGAGGACACGTGTGTCTGTGTGTGTGTCTGTGTGTGTGTGTGTGTGTGTGTGAGAGAAATAGTATGTGTGTGAGAGAGTATGTACAGTTGAAGTCGGAAGTTTACATACACCTTTGCCAAATACATTTAAACTCAGTTTTTCACAATTCCTGACATTTAATCCTAGTAAAAAGTCCCTTAGGTCAGTTAGGATCACCACTTTATTTTAAGAATGTGAAATGTCAGAATAATAGTAGAGAGAATGATTTATTTCAGCTTTTATTTCTTTCATCACATTCCCAGTGGGTCAGAAGTTTACATACACTCAATTAGTATTTGGTAGAATTGCCTTTAAATTGTTTAACTTGGGTAAAACGTTTCGGGTAGCCTTCCACAAGCTTCCCACAATAAGTTGGGTGAATTTTGGCCCATTCCTCCTGACAGAGCTGGTGGAACTGAGTCAGGTTTGTAGGCCTCCTTGCTCGCACACGCTTTTTCAGTTCTGCCCACAAATGTTCTATAGGATTGAGGTCAGGGCTGTGTGATGGCCACTCCAATACCTTGACTTTGTTGTCCTTGAGCCATTTTGCCACAACTTTGGAAGTATGCTTGGGGTCATTGTCCATTTGGAAGACCCATTTGCGACAAAGCTTTAACTTCCTGACTGATGTCTTGAGATGTTGCTTCAATATATCCACATAATTTTCCTTCCTCATTTTGTGAAGTGCACCAGTCCCTCCTGCAGCAAAGCACCCCCACAGCATGATGCTGCCACCCCGTGCTTCACGGTTGGGATGGTGTTCTTCGGGATGCAAGCATCTCCCTTTTTCCTCCAAACATAACGATGGTCATTATGTTCAAACAGTTCTATTTTTGTTTCATCAGACCATAGGACATTTCTCCAAAAAGTACGATCTTTGTCCCCTTGTGCAGTTAAAAACCGTAGTCTGTTTTTTTAATGGCGGTTTTGGAGCAGTGGCTTCTTCCTTGCTGAGCGGCCTTTCAGGTTATGCCGATATAGGACTCGTTTTACTGTGGATATAGATACTTTTGTACCTGTTTCCTCCAGCATCTTCACAAGGTCCTTTGCTGTTGTTCTGGGATTGATTTGCACTTTTCGCACCAAAGTACGTTCATCTCTAAGAGACAGAACGCGTCTCCTTCCTGAGCGGTATGACGGCTGCGTGGTCCCATGGTGTTTATACTTGCGTACTATTGTTTGTACAAATAAACGTGGTACCTTCAGGCGTTGGGAAATTGATCCCAAGGATGAACCAGACTTGTGGAGGTCTACACATTTTTTTCTGAAGTCTTGGCTGATTTCTTTTGATTTTCCCATGATGTCAAGCATTATTTTCTGGAATTTTCCAAGATGTTTAAAGGCACAGTCAACTTAGTGTATGTAAACTTCTGACCCACTGGAATGGTGATACAGTGAATTACAAAAATTATAAGGGGAGGAGAAATGCAAGAGAGAGAGAGAGAGAGAGAGAGAGAGAGAGAGAGAGAGAGAGAGAGAGAGAGAGAGAGAGAGAGAGAGAGAGAGAGAGAGAGAGAGAGAGAGAGAGAGAGAGAGAGAGAGAGAGAGAGAGAGAGAGAGAGAGAGAGAGAGAGAGAGAGAGAGAGAGAGAGAGAGAGAGAGAGAGAGAGAGAGAGAGAGAGAGAGAGAGAGAGAGAAGAGAAAGAAAGAAAGAAAGAAAGAAAGAAAGAAAGAAAGAAAGAAAGAAAGAAAGAAAGAAAGAAAGAAGAGAAAGAAAGAAAGAAAAGAAAGAAAGAAAGAAAGAAGAAAGAAAGAAAGAAGAAAGAAAGAAAGAAAGAAAGAAAGAAAGAAAGAAAGAAAGAAAGAAAGAAAGAAAGAAAGAAAGAAAGAAAGAAAGAAAGAAAGAAAGAAAGAAAGAAAGAAAGAAAGAAAGAAAGAAAGAAAGAAAGAAAGAAAGAAAGAAAGAAAGAGCAATGGACAAATAGCATATGAGAATGAGTGAGAGGAGAAGGAGGGGGGAGAAAAAGGGAAGAGGAAGAGAGAGGGAGATATATGTTACTACAGAAGCCACAGGGCTGTGCAGAAGGAGCAGGGGTTATCTGTATGGGAGCACACTGACACTGTGGGACTCTGTGAGGACCATTACTCTCCCATTGGCCTGGCCTGACAGGCAGACTATTACTATTACAGTGCTCGTCACTTTACTCCTCATCTGTATCCCTCCCTGCAGGAGCAGACCTGCTGCTGCTGCATATAGACTCACTGGACTGTCTAACACACACACACACGCACGCACACACGCACACACAGGCGCACGCACACACAGTCGCCTAGTCACTTTATCCCTACCTATATATTCATACCCCTTGACTTATTTCACATTTTGTTGTGTTACAGCCTGAATTTATTGAATTAAATATGGATGTGTCACTGGCCTACACACAATACCTCACAATGTCTAAGTGGAATTATGTTTTTATACTGAACAAAAATATAAAAGGCAACATGTAAAGTGTTGGGCCCATGTTTCATGAGCTGAAATAAAAGACCCCAGAAATGTTCCATATGCACAAAAAGCATTTGTTTATATCCCTGTTAGTGAGCATTTATCCTTTGCCAAGATAATCCATCCACCTGACAGGTGTGGCATATAAAGAAGCTGATTAAACAGCATGATCATTACACAGGTGCACCTTGTGCTGGGGACAATAAAAGGCCACTCTAAAATTAGCAGTTTTGTCACACAACACAATGCCACAGATGTTTCAAATTTTGAGGGAGTGTGCAATTGGCATGCTGACTGCAGGAATGTCCACCAGACCAGTGAACTTAATGTTAATTTCTCTACCATAAGCCGCCTCCAACTTAATTTTAGAGAATTTGGCAGTACGACCAACCAGCCTCACAACCACAGACCATGAGTAACCACGCTAGCCCATGACCTCCACATCAGGCTTCTTCACCTGCAGGATCGTCTGAGACCAGCCAACCAGACATCTGATGAAACTGGATTTGCACAACCGAAGAATCTCTGCACAAACTGTCAGAAACCGTCTCAGGGAAGCTCATCTGCGTGCTCGTCATCTTCACCAGGGCCTTGACTGACTGCAGTTCGGTGTCTTAACTGACTTCAGTGGGTAAATGCTCACCTTTGATGGCCACTGGCACGCTGGAGAAGTATGCTCTTCACAGATGAATCCTGGTTTCAACTGTACCGGGCAGATGGCAGACAGCGTGATGGAGTCGTGTGGGCGAGCGGTTTGGTGATGTCAGAGTTGTGAACAGAGTGCCCCATGGTGGCGGTGGAGTTATGGTATGGCAAGCATAAGCTACGGACTACGAATACAATTGCATTTTATCGATGGCAATTTGAATGCACAGAGATACCATGACGAGATCCTGAGGCGCATTGCCGTGCCATTAATCTGCCGCCATCACCTCATGTTTCAGCATGATAATGCACAGCCCCATGTCGCAATTATCTGTACACAATTCCTGGAAGCTGAAAATGTCCCAGTTCATGGCCTGCATACTCACCAGACATGTCACCCATTGAGCATGTTTGGGATGCTCTGGATCGATGTGTACGACAGAGTGTTCTATTTCCAGCCAATATCCAGCAACTTCGCACAGCCATTGAAGAGGAGTGGGACAACATTCCACAGACCACAATCAACAGCCTGATCAACTCTATGCGAAGGAGATCTGTCGTGCTGCATAGGCGGCAGGTAGCTTAGTGGGTAAGAGCGTTGTGCCAGTAACCGAAAGGTCGCTGATTCTAATCCCCGAGCCAACTAGGTGAAAAATCTGTGATGTTAAGCAAGGCACTTAACCCTAATTGCTCCTGTAAGTCGCTCTGGATAAGAGCGTCTGCTAAATGACAAAAAAAAAAAAAAAAAAAGAAAGAAAGAAAATAAATGGTGGTCACACCAGATACTGACTGGTTTTCTGATCCACGCCCCTACCTTTTTTTTTCAAGGTATCTTTCAATTGACTGATTTCCTTATATAAACTGTAACTCAGTAAAGTCTTTGAAATCGTTTCATGTTGCGTTTATATTTTTGTTCAGTGTAGATATTTTAAAATAAAAATTTATCAAAAATGAAAAGCTAAAATGTCTTGAGTCAATAAGTATTCAACCCCTTTGTTATGGCAAGCCTAAATAAGTTCAGGAGTAAACCATTTTAATGACTACCTCATCTCTGTACCCCACACATACAGTTATCTGTAAGGTCCCTCAGTTGATCACTGAATTTCAAACACAGATTCAACCATAAAGACCAGGGAGGTTTTCCAATGCCTCGCAAAGAAGGGCACCTACAGTGGTTTGCGAAAGTATTCACCCCCCTTGGCATTTTTCCTGGAATTAAAATGGATTTGGGGGGGGTTGTATCATTTGATTTACACAACATGCCTACCACTTTGTAGAGCCACCTTTTGCAGCAATTACAGCAGCAAGACTCTTGGGGTATGTCTCTATAAGCTTGGCACATCTAGCCAGTCTCAAATCTTTGGAAGACTGAAACAGGTTTCCCTCAAGAATTTCCCTGTATTTAGCGCCATCCATCATTCCTTCAATTCTGACCAGTTTGCTAGTCCCTGCCGATGAAAAACATCCCCACAGCATGATGCTGCCACCACCATGCTTCACAGTGGGGATGGTGTTCTCGGGGTGATGAGAGGTGTTGGGTTTGCGCCAGAAGTAGCGTTTTCCTTGATGGCCAAAAAGCTCAATTTTAGTCTCATCTGACCAGAGTACCTTCTTCCATATGTTTTTTCTTTTAAGCAATGGATTTTTTCTGGCCACTCTTCCGTAAAGCCCTGCTCTGTGGAGTGTACGGCTTAAAGTGGTCCTATGGACAGATACTCCAATCTCTGCTGTGGAGCTTTGCAGCTCCTTCAGGGTTATCTTTGGTCTCTTTGTTGCCTCTTTGATTAATGCCCTCCTTTTTTTTTACCTTTATTTAACTAGGCAAGTCAGTTAAGAACAAATTCTTATATAAAATGACGGCCTACACCGGCCAAACCCGGACGACGCTGGGCCAATTGTGCGCCGCCCTATGGGACTCCCAATCACGTCCAGTTGTGATACAGCCTGAAATCGAACCGGGGGTCTGTAGTGATGCCTTAGACTGCTGCACCACTCGAGAGCGCCACTCCTTGCCTGGTCTGTGAGTTTTGGTGGGCAGCCCTCTCTTGGCAGGTTTGTTGTGGTGCCATATTCTTTCCCTTTTTTAATAATGGATTTAATGGTGCTCTGTGAGATGTTCAAAGTTTCTGATATTTTTTTATAACCCAACCATGATCTGTACTTCTCCACAACTTTGTCCCTGACCTGTTTGGAGAGCTCCTTGGTCTTCATGGTGCCCCTTGCTTAGTGGTGTTGCAGACTCTGGGGCCTTTCAGAACAGGTGTATATATACTGAGATCACGTGACAGATCATGTGACACTTAGATTGCACACAGGTGGCCGTTATTTAACGAATTATGTGACTTCTGAAGGTAACTGGTTGCACCAGATCTTATTTAGGGGCTTCATGCAAAGGGGATGAATACATATACACACACCACTTTTACGTTATTTCTTTCATTTCACTTCACCAATTTGGACTATATTGTGTATGTCCATTACATGAAAACCAAATAAAAATCCATTTAAATTACAGGTTTTAATGCAACAAAATAGGAAAAACACCAAGGGGGATGAATACTTTTGCAAGGCACTGTACTGATAGATGGGTAAAAAAAAAACAGACATTGAATTTCCCTTTGAGCATGGTGAAGTTATTAATTACACCCAGACGCTACAAAGATCCAGGCATCCTTCCTAACTCAGTTGACGGAGGGGAAGGAAACTGCTCGGGGATTTCACCATGAGGCCAATGGTGACTTTAAAACAGTTTAATGGCTGTTATAGGAGAAAACTGAAGATCGATCAACAACATCGAAGTTACTCCACAATACTAACTGAAATGACTAAATGTGAGGAGTGAAAAGAAGGATGCCTGTACAGAATACAAATATTCTAAAACATGCATCCTGTTTGCAATAAGACACTAAAGTAAAACCGGAAAACGTGTGGCAAAGAAATTAACTTTATGTCCTGAATACAAAGCGTTATGTTTGGGGCAAATCCAACACAACACGTCACTGAGTACCACTCTTCATATTTTCAAGCATGTTGGTGGCTATATCATGCTACGGGTATGCTTGTCATCTGAAATTGTTTTAGGATAAAAATAAAGAGAATAAAGCACATGCAAAATCCTAGAGGAAAACCTGATTCAGTCTGCTTTCCAACAGACACTGGGAGACAAATTCACCTTTCAGCAGGACAATAACCTAAAACACAAGGCCAAATATACACTGGAGTTGCTTACCAAGACAACACTTTGTCATTATGGGGTATTGTGTGTAGATGGGGGAGAAAAAAAATCAATTTAATCCATTTTGAATTCAGGCTGTAACACAACAAAATGTAGAATAAGTCAAGGGGTATGAATACTTTCTGAAGACACTGTGCATATCTACCTCAATTCCCTCGTACCTCTGCACATCGACTCGGTACTGGTGCCCCGTGTATATACCAAGTTATCATTACTCAATGTGTATTTATTCCTCGCGTTATTATTTTTTTATTATTTCATTATTTTTCTCTCTGCATTGTTGGGAAGTAAGCATTTCATTGTTAGTCTACACCTGTTGTTTACGAAGCATGTGACAAATACAATTTTATTAAATTTTACAGACATTCTATACACTGAGTGTACAAAACATTAGGAACACCTTCCTAATATTGCGTTGCAGCCCCTTCTGCCCTCAGAACAGCCTCAATTTGTCAGGGCATGGACTCCACAAGGTGTCGAAAGCGTTCCACAGGGATGCTGGCCCATGTTGACTCCAATGCTTCTCACAGTTGTTTCAAGTTGGCTGGATGTCCTTTGGGGGGTGGACCATTCTTGATACACACGGGAAACTGTTGAGCTTGAAAAACCCGGCAGCATTGCAGTTCTGGACACACTCAAACCGGGGAGCCTGGCACTTACTACCATTCCCCGTTCAAAGGCACTTAAATATTTTGTCTTGCCCATTCACCCTCTGAATGGCAAACATACACAATCTGTGTCTCAATTGTCTCATCTACACTGATTGAAGTGGATTTAACAAGTGACATCAACAAGGGATCATAGCTTTCACCTGGATTCACGTGGTCAGTCTGTCATGTTCCTAATGTTTTGTACACCCAGATAAGACTCTACCCCCTGAACCTTTTACTATGCCTTTACTGGCTGCCTGAGAAGGATCCCTGGTATTACCTGAGACAGGGAAGAGGAGAGGCGTTATATGGAGGAATACGGTGGGCTCCTAAATCAGTTAAGTGGATGAAAACATAAAGGTGAGCTGATAAAAGCAGAGGGCTCCATATATCACCTCACCGATGGAGGGAGGGAGGGAGGAAAGGAGGGAGGGCGCAGAAGATTTACAGGGGAGGAGGAGAGCTCCTCTCCCCTCCTCTCTTTCTCTCCTCCCCTCCTCCCCCTCTCCTACCCTTCCCACAGGCTCAACATCTTTCTCGGCAAGTATTATTATGTCTTCAAGGTAGAAGTCAAGTGGAAACAAAAATAGAATGCTGGCAGGTATCGCAACCCAACAGGTTTAGAGGGAGCGTATCTCCATAACCATGACAAAATCTATGCTGGTTCTTGTACTGTTTGTACTCCTCTTTGAACCTTAGCTACATGTCCCATCTAGAGGCTGAGCATACCATCTGGCCCCGAGTGATGGTGTGTCCTGCATAGAGGCAAGGCTGAAGAAGGAGAGACACCTTTTCCATATGTGTAAGGGGCCAAGAGAGCCGAAGACACTTTTTCCATCCTCCCCCTCAAGTACTCTTCTCACTTAACAGTATATTTCTCTTTTCAAGCCTTAAACAAATTATAGACAGATCCGTGTATTCCTGATAAACACGTCACTAATGAACGATATTATGAGATTATGAAAACAAATAAAAACAAGTGAAAATCAGCGTTCCCCTGCCTGCTGGCTGGGCTGTGTCGGTTGCTAAGCATTACCTCCTGCTGCCCCTCGGCCTTTGCACTTCACGTTAAGTGTAGGAGCTCCTTGATTGATGATGTCACAGGGCGAAGTTCGGGGAACCCTGGGTAGACACCTAATTCATTATATCCTCTGTAGCCCCTCTACAAGAGGGCTCTCTGCTGGAGTAGGACTGATGCTTCAAGAAAATATTCATCATTATAAAGCACAGCTGGCAAGATAGATGAACACTGAACGGTGCACCCAGAGAGAGTGAGAAGAAAAGTGGGACTGTTGTTCCCCATTCAACCCCATCGCCTAGGCTGTGTCCCAAATGGCACCATATTCCCTATATAGTGCACTACTTTTGACCAGGTCAGTGCACTATATATAGAGTGCCATTTGTGACGCAGCCCTAGTTACCTCCTAGTCTTCTGTACAGACCTAGCCTGGCCTCTTTCAGTGCTCCTAAGCATTGCCTCACCGAGTAGATGGTCAGACTTGACCAGAAGACGGAGTTTTGGGATTTTGAATGTACTCTTCTAATAACCAATGCAGGTCACACATGCTCTTCTGATCTACTGTACGGCATGTGTATAAGCACACCATACTCAACATGCTCATCAACAATCAGTCGGGGGGAGATAGAGAGACAGAGACCATATTAGAGACACATATTTCTCTCAGATTACAGACCCACAAAGAATTTTAAAACAAATCCAATTTTGATAAACTCCTATATCTATTAGATGAAATACCACAGTGTGCCATCACAGCAGCAAGATTTGCGAGCTGTTGCCACAAGAAAAGGGCAACCAGTGAAGAACAAACACCATTGTAAAAACAACCCATATTTATTTGTATTTATTTTCCCTTTTGTACTTTAACTATTTGTACATCGTTACAACACTGTATATAGCCATAATATGACATTTCAAATGTCTCTATTCCTTTGCAACTTTTGTTAGTGTAATTTATTGTTTATTTCTGATTGTTTTATTTAACTTTTGTTTATTATCTATTTCACTTGCTTTGGCAAGCCCCCGCGATATGCAACTTTTCAGGGAAGTCAGGAACCAATATACACAATCAGTTAGGAAAGCAAAGGCTAGCTTTTTCAAACAGAAATTTGCATCCTGTAGCACGAACTACAAAATGTTTTGGGACACAGTAAAGTCCATGGAGAATAAGAGCACCTCCTCCCAGCTACCCAGTGCACTGAGGCTAGGAAACACTGTCACCACCGATAAATCTACGATAATCGAGAATTTCAATAAGCATGGCCATGCTTTCCACCTGGCTACCCCTACCTCGGCCACCAGCTCTGCACCCTCCGCTGCAACTTGCCCATGCCCCCCCCCGCTTTTCCTTCACCCAAATTCAGATAGCTGATGTCCTGAAAGAGTGCTAAATCTGGACCTCTACAAATCAGCTGGGCTAGACAATCTGGACCCTTTCTTTTTAAAATTAGCCGCCAAAATTGTCGCAACCCCTATTACCAGCCTGTTCAACCTCCTTTTCGTATCGTCTGAGATCCCAAGAGATTGGAAAGCTGCCGCGATCATCCCCCTCTTCAAAGGGGGTGACACTCTAGATCCAAACTGTTACAGACCTATATCCATCCTGCCCTTCGAAAGTATTTGAAAGCCAAGTTAACAAACAGATCACCGACCATTTCGAATCCCACCGTACCTTCTCCGCTATGCAATCTGGTTTCCGAGCTGGTCATGGGTGCACCTCAGCCAACCTCAAGGTCCTAAATGATATAATAACCGCGATCGATAAAAGACAGTACTGTGCAGCCGTCTTCATCGACCTGGCCAAGGCTTTTGACTCTGTCAATCACCGCATTCTTATTGGCAGACTAAATAGCCTTGGTTTCTCAAATGAGAAACCAAGGCCTTGGTTTCTCCTCACCTGGTTCACCAACTACTTCTCAGATAGAGTTCAATGTGTCAAATCGGAGGGCCTGTTGTCTGGACCTCTGGCAATCTCTATGGGGGTGCCACAGGGTTCAATTCTCAGGCCGACTCTATTCTCTGTGTATATCAATGATGTCGCTCTTGCTGCTGGTGACCCTCAGATCCACCTCTACGCAGACAACACCATCTTGTATACATCTGGCCCTTCATTGGACACTGTGTTAACAAACCTCCAAATGAGCTTCAATGCCATACAACACTCCTTCCGTGGCCTCCAACTGCTCTTAAACGCTAGTAAAACTAAATGCATGCTCTTCAATCGAATGCTGCTTGCACCCGCCCGCCCGACTAGAATCACTACTCTTGGCGGGTCTGACTTAGAATATGTAGACAACTACAAATACCTAGGTGTCTGGTTAGACCGTAAACTCTCCTTCCAGACTCACATTAAGCATCTCCAATCCAAAGTTAAATCTAGAATCGGCTTCCTATTTCGCAACAAAGCCTCCTTCACTCATGCTGCTAAACATGCCCTCGTAAAACAGACTATCCTACCGATCTTTGACTTTGGCCGCCATTCCTTCCAGTTCTCTGCTGCAAATGACTGGAACGAACTGCAAAAATCTCTGAAGCTGGAGACACTTGTCTCCCTCACTAACTTTAAGCATCAGTTGTCAGAGCAGCTTACCGATCAATGCACCTGTACATCTGTAATTAGCCCACCCAACTACCGCATCCCCATATTGTTATTTACATTGTTATTTATTTTGCTCATTTGCACCCCAGTATCTCTATTTGCACATCATCTTTTGCACATATATCACTCCAGTGTTAATACTAAATTGTAATGATGTTGCACTATGGCCTATTTATTGCCTTACCTCCATAACTTACTACATTTGCACACACTGTATATAGATTTTCTATTGTGTTATTGACTGTACGTTTTGTTTATTCCATATGTAACTCTGTGTTGTTGTTGTTTTTATCGCACTGCTTTGCTTTATCTTGGCCAGGTCGCAGTTGTAAATGAGAACTTGTTCTCAACTGGCTTACCTGGTTAAATAAAGGTGAAATAAAAAAATAAAAAATAAAAAATGTAAACATATTTTTCCCATGCCAATAAAGCCCTTTGAATTGAATTGAATTGAGAGAGAGGTAGATCGAATGAGAGAGAGAGGGAGAGAGAGCGGGAAAGAGAGAAGGAGAGGGAGAGGGAGAGGGAGAGGCATGGTGAAGTGACTGATCAGGGAAAAGGAAAGGTGGGCACCACACCGCATCAACACATACGGAACCAATCCCATCCCGATTCCCGTCTATCCATCCCCTCCCTCTGCAGAGCGCCATGACATCATGGTTCTGGGGCGATGAGCTGAGAGTGATGGATATCTGTATAGGAACATTTCCTTCTGGCCCGAAGCCTCTGTTCATGTTAAAAGCCTTGCACATCATACATCACCGTCTACTGGCATCCCTCCCTGAGCCCACATCTCACGTCTCCCCTCCTCTCTGCTCTGGACAACATATGGAGACACTTTCTCCCTCTGCTTCTCTACTGCTTGACGGCCTCATAGCAAATCAGATTGAAGATTGAGCTTGTTTACCTTCCAGACCCTATTCCACATGCTTACTTTAAAAAAGGCTGGGGAGGGGAGAGGGAGAAGAAACGCAGAGTGAAGACCTAAAAGAGGGGAGGCCTAAACCAAAAGAAAGTGCTACTTAATATGTAATTTAACCTTTTCCAAACGTCCAGCGGCGAGCGTTTAAAGGCCGCCAATAAATCTGTTCTCAGGTCTCAGTCAGTATGATGGAAGATCCCTGCTCTCACTCTCAGTGGCGAGATATATGGAGGAGAGGAGAGAGGAGATGGAGAGAGAGAGAAAGGGGGAGAGAGAGAAAGGGGGAGAGAGAGAAAGGGGGAGAGAGAGAAAGGGGGAGAGAGAGGAGATGGAGAGAGAGAGAAAGGGGGAGAGAGAGAAAGGGGGAGAGAGAGAAAGGGGGAGAGAGAGAAAGAGAGAAAGAGAAAGGGGGAGAGAGAGAAAGGGGGAGAGAGAGAAAGAGAGAAAGAGAGAAAGAGAGAAAGAGGAGACCAGACTCAGTGTCTTTCCCCCCGGTGTGTGTGAAAGGTTGAGGAAACAGCGGGCTGCACTAGCAGGGATCATGTGGATAACGAGGCGAGAGTCTCATGATTGATTGACATAATGTGTGGGCAATATGGCTGCCTAAGTGTGGGGTGGCTGGGCCTAGTGTAGCCCTCAACACTTGGTTAACACATTCACATTCACCCCCCCACCCACGAAGACAAACACATACAGTTCCTCTCGCATGTACAGGCACACTTGCTTGCATGCACACATACTAACACACACCTACATTGTTTAAAACCCACCTCTGCATCTCCCTTTGGCAGGTAAGCTTTTACGACTATCTCCACATTGCAGCAAGTTTCTGACTAGCTCTGTGACAGTTCCAAGACGATTCCTTGCCTGGAGATGAGAGATCAGACTGGAATGATTTATTGTCACCTGGGTCTTGTGCTTTAATGTCAGAATTAATAGTTCTGTTTTCTGGCAGTCAACCCTGAAACTGGATTGGCTTCCAAAATCAGATGAAAGGATAGAGTAAAAGGACCCAACTCAACGAAACCAAAGAAAACAAACAGTGGGACAATTAGCATTGATGTCTGGTGATCCACCCTATACCGCCCAGGGTCAACACACACGCACGTACACACATGAACACACACGTACACACAAACACACGTACACACAAACATAGATTCCTGTTGACACTAAACTCCCCACGCAGACCCAAACCACCAACTGTCCTCAACCAACCGGACGCAATTCATTAAACGTCTTGCATAAGCAGAAAATCATAAATAGTGTAAAGCAAAACATATTAATTAACTGTGAAAATAATTACAGGTCTCTTTAATACGGGGGAAATAAAACTTTTGACAGTATTTATAAAACAGAGGAGGAGGGAGGCGAGGGATCTTTAGATGTGATGCGTAGCTGGCTGGCAGATAGAGAGAGGGCTGGTTGGGTGGCTGATATACGTCTGTTGAACCCCAGCACTTCCACACATTGTAATTACAGTGTTGGGACTCGACGTCCTGAATCGAGAAAGGCGCTAGAAAAATGGCCCGGGACAAGGTATAACTATAAATCACCGCGCCAAGAGGAGTCTTCGCAATTAATTGTTGACATACTGTACCTATTATGTATGCGTCTTGTCGAGGACTCTCGGCCAATCCGTTTATAACCAGTAAAAATATAAACATTTAGGAGGAAGAGAGAGAGGAAGGGAAAATACTAAAACCTTTTTATTTTATGGTTGTAAAGTGAACTGACTGAACTTTACAGTGCAGTGCGATTAGGAAGGTACTGTTAGCTTACTGTAGATACAGGTTGCTGGAAGCTAGAATGAGTCCCAAATGGCACCCTATTCCCTTTATAGTGCACTACTTTTGACCAGGGTCCCCTAATACTTTTGACCAGTAGTGCACTATATGGGGGATAGTGTGCCTTTTGGGATGCACACGTTGACTTGCTACTGGGAGAATAGGACAGTGTATTCGTTACTCTTACATGCCATAGCTTGATACACATATCCCTCCCCAGCTAGGCTTGTGGCATGAGGGAGCTGACTGGGCTCTTGCTGAGCAGGTCAATTATCTTCACCTGTAGGAAGAGGGACAGTCAAACACTAGAAAGCTGATTTCTTAATTTTAAACAGTTATTACATTCAAACTACAGTGAGGGAAAAAAGTATTTGATCCCCTGCTGATTTTGTACGTTTGCCCACTGACAAAGAAATGATCAGTCTATGAATTTAATGGTAGGTTTATTTGAACAGTGAGAGACAGAATAACAACAAAAAAATCCAGAAAAACGCATGTCAAAAATGTTATAAATTGATTTGCATTTTAATGAGGGAAATAAGTATTTGACCCCCTCTCAATCAGAAAGATTTCTGGCTCCCACGTGTCTTTTATACAGGTAACGAGCTGAGATTAGGAGCACACTCTTAAAGGGAGTGCTCCTAATCTCAGTTTGTTACCTGTATAAAAGACACCTGTCCACAGAAGCAATCAATCAGATTCCAAACTCTCCACCATGGCCAAGACCAAAGAGCTCTCCAAGGATGTCAGGGACAAGATTGTAGACCTACACAAGGCTGGAATGGGCTACAAGACCATCGGCAAGCAGCTTGGTGAGAAGGTGACAACAGTTGGTGCGATTATTCGCAATTGGAAGAAACACAAAATAACTGTCAATCTCCCTCGACCTGGGGCTCCATGCAAGATCTCACCTCGTGGAGTTGCAATGATCATGAGAACGGTGAGGAATCAGCCCAGAACTACACGGGAGGATCTTGTCAATGATCTCAAGGCAGCTGGGACCATAGTCACCAAGAAAACGATTGGTAACACACTACGCCGTGAAGGACTGAAATCCTGCAGCGCCCGCAAGGTCCCCCTGCTCAAGAAAGCACATATACAGGGCCGTCTGAAGTTTGCCAATGAACATCTGAATGATTCAGAGGAGAACTGGGTGAAAGTGTTGTGGTCAGATGAGACCAAAATCGAGCTCTTTGGCATCAACTCAACTCGCCGTGTTTGGAGGAGGAGGAATGCTGCCTATGACCCCAAGAACACCATCCCCACCGTCAAACACGGAGGTGGAAACATTATGCTTTGGGGGTGTTTTTCTGCTAAGGGGCCAGGACAACTTCACTGCATCAAAGGGACGATGGACAGGGCCATGTACCGTCAAATCTTGGGTGAGAACCTCCTTCCCTCAGCCAGGGCATTGAAAATGGGTTGTGGATGGGTATTCCAGCATGACAATGACCCAAAACACACGGCCAAGGCAACAAAGGAGTGGCTCAAGAAGAAGCACATTAAGGTCCTGGAGTGGCCTAGCCAGTCTCCAGACCGTAATCCCATAGAAAATCTGTGGAGGGAGCTGAAGGTACGAGTTGCCAAACGTCAGTTTCGAAACCTTAATGACTTGGAGAAGATCTGCAAAGAGGAGTGGAACAAAATCCCTCCTGAGATGTGTGCAAACCTGGTGGCCAACTACAAGAAACGTCTGACCTCTGTGATTGCCAACAAGGGTTTTGCCACCAAGTACTAAGTCATGTTTTGCAGAGGGGTCAAATACTTATTTCCCTCATTAAAATGCAAATCAATTTATAACATTTTTGACATGCGTTTTTTTGGATTTTGTTGTTGTTATTCTGTCTCTCACTGTTCAAATAAACCTACCATTGAAATTATAGACTGATCATGTCTTTGTCAGTGGGCAAACGTACAAAATCAGCAGGGGATCAAATACTTTTTTCCCTCACTGTAAGTAACTAACTATCCCACCCAGGCAAGAAATGGCCAAACAAGCAGTGCCTCCTCCACCCTAGACCCCAGTCACAAACAACGCCCAATCATAGGCTACAGTTGGCCACTGTTCTTCAACCAACACTGAAGAACAGAGGCAGGGCAAACTTTAGGCCGGGTGCCAGTCATTTTCTTGGGGTCTTTTATTTTCATTAATCAAGTTCAAACTTGAATCCCTTGTTTCAGCGCAGCAACAGGAAACTACAACAAAACTTCAGTAGTAAAACACAGTGTGGGGACAGAACAGCTTTACACTTTATGGGCGTCTTACTACTTTCAGCCACTATTAGGCTCTGATCCATCAGGCAGACAGAGCTGTCCTCCAGTCTATAATAAATCCTAATAAGACCTGACCTCCTGACGCAAGTGTCGTTTTCCTGACCTAGACACACTGGCACTGAGTCTGATAAAATACACACAGTCTAATGAAAGCTCATTAGAGAGAGGGAGAGAGAGAGAGAGAGAGAGAAGGAAGGAAGGAAGGAAGGAAGGAAGGAAGGAAGGAAGGAAGGAAGGAAGGAAGGAAGGAAGGAAGGAAGTAAGGAAGGAAGGAAGGAAGGAAGGAAGGAAGGAAGGAAGGAAGGAAGGAAGGAAGGAAGGAAGGAAGGAAGGAAGGGTGAGAGAGAATGTTAGATAGCATGAGGGAAAGCGCGAGAGAGAGACAGAGAGAGAGAGAGAGAGACAGAGAGAGAGAGAGAGAGAGAGAGAGAGAGAGAGAGAGAGAGAGAGAGAGAGAGAGAGAGAGAGAGAGAGAGAGAGAGAGAGAGAGAGACCCTATTAGCTACAGTCTTCTCTGTCTGACTGACTTCCCTATGGCTACACTACTCAGTCTCTTTACCTAGATACACAATCTAATGAGAGAGTCGATCCCTATGGCTACACTACTCAGTCTCTCTGACTGATCCAGAGAGAGAGAGATACATCCTCATTAAAGCTGAAAATAAACATCCTGTTTAACAGACCAATCAGATTAAATATCCTGTTTAAAGGACCAATCAAATTACACATCCCGTGTAACCAACCAATCAGATCAAACATCTGTTTAAGGAAGCAATTTGTATTTTATCGGGGTGTCACATCTGTGCCATGTTTACCCCCGACCTGCTAGCCAGACAAAGAGGGCTTTAAGGAGCTGCCTCCCTCGCTGTGCCTCAGGTGGAGTGTTCTTGTGTGGCACACACACACACACACACTTATGCGCATAAATAAAACACCCACTCTATTAATGAATGCTTTTGCAATAGTAGCAATCCGCTGGCAGCGAGGGGTAAACATTAAACCTGCCTGCCTCCTAAATTGATGGTGCTGCTCCTTCCTTCAATCCCCCTCTGGCTCAGATCTACAACATGCTTTGTGGCTGTGTGTGTGGAGGCATGGGTCTAAATCTATGATTAGGATCCCCTGGGAAAGGCATGGATGACTGTGGGGCAGCCAGGGGTGGGACAAGAGAGTGGGACAGTGATAAGAGAGGAGGTTTGAGGGGGTGTGTGTGAGTGTGCCTGGTATTATTGAGAGTGCCGGGCTTGAAAGCGTCCTGTTGCCTCGTCCAGCCTGTCTCTATAGGCTGGAGTTAATGGTGGCACGTTTGGCTGGATCGAGTGACCAGCCTGTCGCTTTCATGTGAGGCTTCATTAGAGCAGGGTGAGTAACATGAATCTGGAGGCAATAAAGGTGCCTGAAAAGCTGCCTGTCGCCTCCCAGCCCTGCTTCACTGCACACTGACTGGACTGGGCTATGGCTTTCCACAACCGTCTCATACACTAACAAACACTCACATTAAAGCAAGGGGGAAGGTGAAATGTGTAATAATTTGCCTGTCACTGGCTGATGTACTCTTAACAACGCCTACTCACAAGTTTCTATCAGACAGGTCATGAGGAGATGAAAGTTTCACAATATACAGCCCTTCCACAAACTGTGTTGACAGGTGTATTATCAAAAGTTGCACTGTAACTTATGAACAAACAGCAAATATCCAGGACATCATCTCCCTCTCTCGCCCCTTCCCCTGCCTCTCTCACCCCCTCCCCTCCCTCACCCACTCCCCTCTCTCACCTCCTCCCCTCTCCCTCTCTCACCCCCTCCCCTCCCTCTCTCACCTCCTCCCCTCCCTCTCTCACCCACTCCCATCCCTCCGTCTCACCTTCTCCAGGGTGGGCCAGCAGCCATCTCCCAGGCCCAGCAGGGAACAGCGACAGAACCCCACACTGCCTATCCACAGGGTGTCTGTGACAGCACTGCGTCCCTTAGCCAGATCCCACAGGCACACACGCATGTCCCGCCCCTGACTGACAAAACAACACACAGATACACGGGACCATGAGACCATGAGACAGAGAGATAAATATACTGGCCTGCTCTATGAGGAGATTACAGGTGGTTCATCAAAGAGAATGAAGTTGATGTGGCATCTGTTGCTTCAACAAAGTCTACATAGGCCTGGTATTGTCAGTGAGGTAGTTAGTTTGTTACCTGATGAGGGTGTCTCTGGAGTGAAGAGTGTTGAGCCAGATGACAGAGGCTCCAGAATGACCTTCTAGTACCCTGTCAGCTCTCCTGGTGGTCAGGTTCCACACATGGACTGAGCCTTGGCCGAAGCTACACAACACACCATTCAACTTGTTACTATAAGTTTCTATCTGACATTTTTGTCAAAAATGAGTTAGTCACATATAATTGATCTTTAGATGGTTCTTCATATGTCTTTGAAGTTATTTTTTATTTATTTTTAAATCTAAGTGAAAAAAATCTAAAACTAGAAAGATATATCTGCATAAGCCCATTTGAACTTGACGTTAAAAGGTTCTGTCTGCAATCCAATCACAAGCCTTTACAAATACAGACAGACCAATCAGAACACGTCTTTGCCATCTCCCTCTAAGTATGGCCTAGGCTAGTCTAGCCAGCAATAATGGCACTCGAAAAAAATAAAAACACTGTCAGAAATCTTAAAGTAAAAATGTTGTCATATCATTGTTCAGTGATGACAGTAATTAGACTGATGATCTGATATAGAGGTCCAGGACCTCTATATCAGGCGGTGTCAGATGAAGGCCCAAAAAATTGCCAAAGTCTCCAGCCACCCAAGCCATACACTGTTCACTCTGCTATCCGTCCGGCAAACAGTACCGGAGCATGGGCTGTCGGACCAACAGGTGCCGAGACAGCTTCTACCCACAAACCATAAGACTGCTAAATAGCCAGACTGCTAAATAGTCAATAAATGGTACCCGAACTATCTGCACTGCACACTTACTAAAATATACTGTATATACACACGCCATATACACACTCACTCACACACACTACTTTGACACTCACTCCCACACAAAATCCACACACACTACATACGCAAACACACACAAAGACACAACACAAACACACATACACCTTACACACACTTTTACACTCATTACTTACATCCGCTATGACAGGCTACCGACCCGTAGCACTGACGTCTGTAGCCATGAAGTGCTTTGAAAGGCTGGTCATGGCTCACATCAACAGCATTATCCCAGAAACCCTAGACCCACTCCAATTTGCATACCGCCCCAACAGATCCACAGATGATGCAATCTCTATTGCACTCCACACTGCCCTTTCCCACCTGGACAAGAGGAACACCTACGTGAGAATGCTATTCATTGACTACAGCTCAGCATTCAACACCATAGTGCCCTCTAAGCTCATCACTAAGCTAAGGATCCTGGGACTAAACACCTCCCTCTGCAACTGGATCCTGGACTTCCTGACGGGCCGCCCCCAGGTGGTAAGGGTAGGTAACAACACATCTGCCACACTGATCCTCAACACGGGGGCCCCTCAGGGGTGCGTGCTCAGTCCCCCTCCTGTACTCTCTGTTCACCCATGACTGCATGGCCAGGCACAACTCCAACACCATCATTAAGTTTGCAGACGACACAACAGTGGTAGGCCTGATCACCGACAACGATGAGACAGCCTATAGGGAGGAGGTCAGAGACCTGGCCGTGTGGTGCCAGGACAACAACCTCTCCCTCAACGTGACCAAGACAAAGGAGATGATTGTGGACTACAGGAAAAAAAAGAGGACTGAGCACGCCCCATTCTCATCGACGGGGCTGTAGTGGAACAGGTTGAGAGCTTCAAGTTCCTTGGTGTCCACATCACCAACGAACTATCATGGTCCAAACACACCAAGACAGTTGTGAAGAGGGCACGACAAAGCCTATTCCCCCTCAGGAGACTGAAAAGATTTGGCATGGGTCCTCAGATCCTCAAAAAATTCTACAGCTGCACCATCGAGAGCATCCTGACTGGTTGCATCACCGCCTGGTATGGCAACTGCTTGGCCTCCGACTGCAAGGCACTACAGAGGGTAGTGCGTACGGCACAGTACATCACTGGGGCCAAGCTTCCTGCCATCCAGGACCTCTATACCAGGCGGTGTCAGAGGAAGGCCCTCAAAATTGTCAAAGACTCCAGCCACCCTAGTCATAGACTGTTCTCCCTGCTACCGCACGGCAAGCGGTACCGGAGTGCCAAGTCTAGGTCCAAAAGACTTCTCAACAGCTTTTACCCCCAAGCCATAAGACTCCTGAACAGCTAATCATGGCTACCCGGACTATTTGCACTGCCCCCCCACCCCATCCTTTTTACGCTGCTGCTACTCTGTAAATTATTTATGCATAGTCACTTTAACTCTACCCACATGTACATATTACTTCAACTATCTCAACTAGCCGGTGCCCCCGCACATTGACTCTGCACCGGTACTCCCCTGTATATATAGCCTCCCTACTGTTATTTTATTTTACTTCTGCTCTTTTTTTCTCAACACTTTTTTTGTTGTTGTTTTATTTTTACTTTTTTGTTAAAATAAATGCCCTGTTGGTTAAGGGCTGTAAGTAAGCATTTCACTGTAATGTCTGCACCTGTTGTATTCGGCGCATGTGACCAATACAATTCCATTTGATTTGATTTGATTTGATTTGTCCACCCTCCCTCCTAAAAGCCTGGAAGGGATGAGAAAGCCAAGCCAATGGGTTCGTAGCTTCAACCCTGCAGCACACACACACACTTACACACACCAACTAATTAATGGACTGCTGAATGTTAGTTTTTTTCTCTTGCTTTGTTTGCTGTTTTCCATGTTATGTCTATCTCTGATAAGATACCCAGGAAAGGGTTGAAAACAGCCCATATGAATATACAGTATGTAGACTTAGAAATAAGGTTCATGAAATCAATCACTCGCTAATATCAGATATAATTAATATATTAGCCATTTCTGAGACTCACTTAAATAATTCCTTTGATGATACAGCAGTAGCAATACAAGGATATAACATCTATAGAAGAGACAGGAATGCTTATGGGGGAGGTGTTACTGTATATATTCAGAGCCATATCCATGTAATGCTCAGAGAAGATCTCATGTCAAGTGTTACTGAAGTGTTGTGGTTGCAGGTTCACCTGGCACGTCTAAAGCCTATTCCTTTGGGGTGTTGCTATAGGCCACCAAGTGTTAACAGTCAATATCTAAATAATGTGTGTGAAATGCTTGATAGTGTATGTGATATAACAGAGAGGTCTACTTTCTTGGGGACCTGAATATTGACTGGCTTTCATCAAGCTGTCTGCTCAAGAGGAAGCTTCTCACTGTAACCAGTGCCTCTAATCTTTTGAGGTTATTAATCAAAATACCAGGGTATTTACAAACACTACAGGAACAAGATCATCCACATGTATTGATCAACTTTTTACTAATACTGTAGAACTTTGTTCTAAAGCTGTATCCGTACCCATTGGATGCAGTGATCACAATATAGTGGCTATATCCAGGAAAGCCAAAGTTCCAAAATCTGGGCCTAAAATAGTGTATAAGAGATCATACAAAAGATTTTGCTGTGACTCTTATGTGGAGGATGTTAAAAATATTTGTTGGTTTGATGTGATTAATAAGGAGTATCCAGACGCTGCACTTGATGAATTTATGAAATTGCTTCTTCCAATTATTGATAAACATGCACCTGTTAAGAAACTGACTGTTAGAACTGTTAAGGCTCCATGGATTGATGAGGAATTGAAACTGTATGGTTGAAAGAGATGGGGCAAAAGGACTGGCTAATAAGTGTGGCTGTACATCTGACTGGCTAACTTACTGCAAATTGATACATTATGTGACAATATTCAACAAAAATAAGAAACTGTATTATAAAGCCAAGATCAATGATATAAAGAATGATGAAAAAAAATACTTGAGTACATCAAATGAAATGATGGTCAGAAAAACAAATTCAACTCCATCTTTCATTGAAACAGATGGCTTATTCATCACAAAACCATTTGATGTTGCCAACTATTTTAATGATTACTTCATTGGCAAAGTGGGCAAACTTAGGCAGGAAATACCAACAGCGAACAGTAAGAAATCGTATTCATGCATAAAAAAAAAAAATAATGAAAGAAAAGCATTTTAAGTTAGAATTTTGTAAAGTTAGTGTGGGAGAGGTGGAAAAAGGACTGTTATCGATCAATAATAACAAACCTCCTGGCATTGACAACTTAGATGGAAAGCTACTGAGGATGGTAGCTGATTCTATAGCCACTCCTATATGGCATATCTTTAATCTAAGCCTAGAGGAAAGTCTTTGTCTTCAGGCCTGGATGGATGCCAAAGTCATTCCGCTACCCAAGAGCGGTAAAGTAGCCTTTCCTGGTTCTAACAGCAGACCTATCAGCTTGCTGCCAGCTCTTAGCAAACTGTTGGAAAAAATGGTTTGACCAAATACAATGCTATTTCTCTGTAAACAAATTAACAACAGACTTTCAGCATGCTTATGGAGAAGGGCTCTCAACATGTACTGCACTGACACAAATGACTGATGATTGGTTGAAATAAGTTTGTGGGAGCTGTACTGTTAGATTTCATTGCAGCGTTTGATATTATTGACCATAACCTGTTGTTGAGAAAACCTATGTGTTATGGCTTTTCAACCTCTGCCAAATAATGGTTTCAGAGCTATCTATCTAATAGAACTCAGAGGGTTTTCTTTAAATGGAAACTTCTCTAATGTCAAACATGTAAAGTGTGGTGTACCATGTTGTGTCGAGTAAACGTTGCTAATTATGCTGTGTGACCAAGGAGAACCCGCTGACGCTGTATTTTCATCATAAGGTTTATTCATAACAAAGGGTTACAGCGTCGATTTACAGATACCTGCAGATACCTGGAGAATAATCGCCCCATCTCAAATATGATTATTCTGTCGTCCTTTGTCCCAAATAAGTATTTATAATCTTTACCCTGCTGTGGGTGGTTTCCCATACAGACCAATCACCTGTCTCCACACAACAGACTTCCTCTGTTCTATGGTGTCCCTCTAAAACTGCTCCCCCTAAAACTGAATAAACATCCTCTCAGGTTCCACTTTGAAAACATTAGCAAAGTCATAATTCCTCAGATACTACAACTGCAGGGCAGCTCTCTAGGCCCTCTACTCTTTTCTATTTTTACCAATGATCTGCCACTGGCATTAAACAAAGCATGTGTGTCCATGTACAGTGAGGGAAAAAAGTATTTGATCCCCTGCTGATTTTGTACGTTTGCCCACTGACAAAGAAATGATCAGTCTATAATTTTAATGGTAGGTTTATTTGAACAGTGAGAGAGAGAATAACAACAAAAAAATCCAGAAAAACGCATGTCAAAAATGTTATAAATTGATTTGCATTTTCAGCTGGTAGAGCACAGAGCTTGTAATGCCAAGGTAGTGGGTTCGATCCCCGGGACCACCCATACACAAAAATGTATGCACGTATGCGTCTGCTAAATGGCATATTATTATATTATTAAGTATTTGACTCCCTCTCAATCAGAACGATTTCTGGCTCCCAGGTGTCTTTTATACAGGTAACGAGCTGAGATTAGGAGCATACTCTTAAAGGTAGTGCTCCTAATCTCAGCTTGTTACCTGTATAAAAGACACCTGTCCACAGAAGCAATCAATCAATCAGATTCCAAACTCTCCACTATGGCCAAGACCAAAGAGCTCTCCAAAGATGTCAGGGACAAGATTGTAGACCTACACAAGGCTGGAATGGGCTACAAGACCATCACCAAGCAGCTTGGTGAGAAGGTGACAACAGTTGGTGCGATTATTCGCAAATGGAAGAAACACAAAATAACTGTCAATCTCCCTCGGCCTGGGGCTCCATGCAAGATCTCACCTCGTGGAGTTGCAATGATCATGAGAACGGTGAGGAACCAGCCCAGAACTACACGGGAGGATCTTGTCAATGATCTCAAGGCAGCTGGGACCATAGTCACCAAGAAAACAATTGGTAACACACTACGCCGTGAAGGACTGAAATCCTGCAGCGCCCGCAAGGTCCCCCTGCTCAAGAAAGCACATATACAGGGCCGTCTGAAGTTTGCCAATGAACATCTGAATGATTCAGAGGAGAACTGGGTGTAAGTATTGTGGTCAGATGAGACCAAAATCGAGCTCTTTGGCATCAACTCAACTCGCCGTGTTTGGAGGATGAGGAATGCTGCCTATGACCCCAAGAACACCATCCCCACCGTCAAACATGGAGGTGGAAACATTATGCTTTGGGGCTGTTTTTCTGCTAAGGGGACAGGACAACTTCACCGCATCAAAGGGACAATGGACGGGGCCATGTACCGTCAAATCTTGGGTGAGAACCTCCTTCCCTCAGCCAGGGCATTGAAAATGGGTCGTGGATGGATATTCCAGCATGACAATGACCCAAAACACACGGCCAAGGCAACAAAGGAGTGGCTCAAGAAGAAGCACATTAAGGTCCTGGAGTGGCCTAGCCAGTCTCCAGACCTTAATCCCATAGAAAATCTGTGGGACAAAATCCCTCCTGAGATGTGTGCAAACCTGGTGGCCAACTACAAGAAATGTCTGACCTCTGTGATTGCCAACAAGGGTTTTGCCACCAAGTACTAAGTCATGTTTTGCAGAGGGGTCAAATACTTATTTCCCTCATTAAAATGCAAATCAATTCATAACATTTTTGACATGCGTTTTTCTGGATTTTTTTGTTGTTATTCTGTCTCTCACTGTTCAAATAAACCTACCATTACAATTATAGACTGATCATGTCTTTGTCAGTGGGCAAACGTACAAAATCAGCAGGGGATCAAATACTTTTTTCCCTCACTGTATGTTGATGATTCAACCATATACGAGTCAGCAACCACAGCTAGTGAAGTCACTGAAACCCTTAACAAAAAGTTGAAGTCAGTTTTGGAATGGGTGGCCAATAATAAACTGGTCCTGAACATCTCTAAAACTAAGAGCATTGTATTTTCCTAAGTTCTAGGCCTCAGCTGAATCTAAATTACTTGGTGTTACCTTAGATTGTAAACTGTAATGGTCAAAACATATAGATTAAATGGTTGGGGAGAGGTCTGTCCGTAATAAAGAGATGCTCTGCTTTTTTAACATCACACTCCACAAAGCAAGTAATGCAGACTATAGTTTTATCTTGATTACTGTCCAGTCATATGGTCAAGTGCTGCAAATAAAGACCTAGTTAAGCTCAGTGGTGGAAAAAGTACCCAATTGTCATACTTGAGTAAAAGTAAAGATACCTTAATAGAAAATGACTCAAGTAAAACTGAAAGTCACACAGTAAAATACCACTTGAGTAAAAGTCTAAAAGTATTTGGTTTTAAATATACTTACAGTGCGGACATTTTTTATTTAGTCAGCCACCAATTGTGCAAGTTCTCCCACTTAAAAAGATGAGAGAGGCCTGTAATTTTCATCATAGGTACACGTCAACTATGACAGACAAATTGAGAATAAAAAAATCCAGAAAATCACATTGTAGGATTTTTTATGAATTTATTTGCAAATTATGGTGGAAAATAAGTATTTGGTCACCTACAAACAAGCAAGATTTCTGGCTCTCACAGACCTGTAACTTCTTCTTTAAGAGGCTCCTCTGTCCTCCACTCGTTACCTGTATTAATGGCACCTGTTTGAACTTGTTATCAGTATAAAATACACCTGTCCACAACCTCAAACAGTCACACTCCAAACTCCACTATGGCCAAGACCAAAGAGCTGTCAAAGGACACCAGAAACAAAATTGTAGACCTGCACCAGGCTGGGAAGACTGAATCTGCAATAGGTAAGCAGCTTAGTTTGAAGAAATCAACTGTGGGAGCAATTATTAGGAAATGGAAGACATACAAGACCACTGATAATCTCCCTCGATCTGGGGCTCCACGCAAGATCTCACCCCGTGGGGTCAAAATGATCACAAGAACGGTGAGCAAAAATCCCAGAACCACACGGGGGGACCTAGTGAATGACCTGCAGAGAGCTGGGACCAAAGTAACAAAGCCTACCATCAGTAACACACTACGCCGCCAGGGACTCAAATCCTGCAGTGCCAGACGTGTCCCCCTGCTTAAGCCAGTACATGTCCAGGCCCGTCTGAAGTTTGCTAGAGTGCATTTGGATGATCCAGAAGAGGATTGGGAGAATGTCATATGGTCAGATGAAACCAAAATATTACTTTTTGGTAAAAACTCAACTCGTCGTGTTTGGAGGACAAAGAATGCTGAGTTGCATCCAAAGAACACCATACCTACTGTGAAGCATGGGGGTTGAAACATCATGCTTTGGGGCTGTTTTTCTGCAAAGGGACCAGGACGACTGATCCGTGTAAAGGAAAGAATGAATGGGGCCATGTATCGTGAGATTTTGAGTGAAAACCTCCTTCCATCAGCAAGGGCATTGAAGATGAAACGTGGCTGGGTCTTTCAGCATGACAATGATCCCAAACACACCGCCCGGGCAACGAAGGAGTGGTTTCGTAAGAAGCATTTCAAGGTCCTGGAGTGGCCTAGCCAGTCTCCAGATCTCAACCCCATAGAAAATCTTTGGACGGAGTTGAAAGTCCGTGTTGCCCAGCGACAGCCCCAAAACATCACTGCTCTAGAGGAGATCTGCATGGAGGAATGGGCCAAAATACCAGCAACAGTGTGTGAAAACCTTGTGAAGACTTACAGAAAACGTTTGACCTGTGTCATTGCCAACAAAGGGTATATAACAAAGTATTGAGAAACTTTTGTTATTGACCAAATACTTATTTTCCACCATAATTTGCAAATAAATTCATAAAAAATCCTACAATGTGATTTTCTGGATTTTTTTTTCTCATTTTGTCTGTCATAGTTGACGTGTACCTATGATGAAAATTACAGGCCTCTCTCATCTTTTTAAGTGGGAGAACTTGCACAATTGGTGGCTGACTAAATACTTTTTTTCCCCACTGTAAGTATCAAAAGTAAAAGTATAAATCATTTCACATTCCTTATATTAAGCAAACCAGATGGCATGATTTTCTTGTTTTTTAAATTTGTGGATAGCCAGGGGCACACTCCAACACTCAGACATAATTTACAAACAAAGCATTTGTGTTTAGTGAGTCTGCCAGATCAGAGGCAGTAGGGATGACCAGGGATGTTCTCGTGATAAGTGTGTGAATTGGACCATTTTCCTGTCCTGCTAAGCAATTGAAATATAAAGAGTACTTTTGGGTGTCAGGGAAAATGTATGGAGTAAAAAGTACAATATTTTATTTTGGAATGTAGTGGAGTAAAAGTAAAAGTAGTCAAAAATGTCAATAGTAAAGTAGAGTACAGATACCCCCAAAAATGACTTAAGTAGTACTTTAAAGTATTTTTACTTAAGTACTTTAAACCACTAGTTAAGCTGCAGCGGGCCCAGAACAGAGCGGCACGTCTTGCTCTTCATTGTAATGAACTACAGTTGAAGTCGGAAGTTTACATACACCTTAGCCAATGTCACGTTCGTTGAAGGACGGGTCAGACCAAGGCGCAGCGTGATATATGTACATGTTAATTTACACTGAATAAACACACGACAAAACAATAAACCAACGACACGTGAAGTCCAAGGTAGCACACACAACATACCTTACATGGAACAAGATCCCACAACCCACTAGTGCCAATAGGCTGCCTAAGTATGATCCCCAATCAGAGACAACGAGCGACAGCTGCCTCTGATTGGGAACCACACCGGCCAACATAGATATATACATACTAGAATAACACCCATTGAAAACGCACAACAAAGAATATACATACCCTGACTCAACATTTAAGCGTCCCCTGAGTCAGGGCGTGACAGCCAAATACATTTAAATTCAGTTTTTCACAATTCCTGACATTTAATCCTAGTAAAAATTCCCTGTTTTAGGTCAGTTAGGATCACCACTTCATTTTAAGAATGTGAAATGTCAGAATAATAGTAGAGAGAATGATTTATTTCAGCTTTTATTTCTTTCATCACATTCCCAGTGGGTCAGAAGTTTACATACACTCAATTAGTATTTGGTAGCATTGCCTTTAAATTGTTTAACTTGGGTCAAACGTTTTGGGTAGCATTCCATAAGCTTCCCACAATAAGTTGGGTGAATTTTGGCCCATTCCTCCTGACAAAGCTGGTGTAACTGAATCAGGTTTGTAGGCCTCCTTGCTCGCACATGCTTTTTCAGTTCTGCCCACAAATGTTCTATAGGACTGAGGTCAGGGCTTTGTGATGGCCACTCCAATACCTTGACTTTGTTGTCCTTAAGCCATTTTGTCACAACTGAGGCCATCACAAAGCCCTGACCTCAGTCCTTTGGAAGTATGCTTGGGGTCATTGTCCATTTGGAAGACCCATTTGCGACCAAGCTTTAACTTCCTGACTGATGTCTTGAGATGTTGCTTCAATATATCCACATAATTTTCCTTCCTCATGATGCCATCTATTTTATGAAGTGTACCAGCGCTCCTGCAGCAAAGCACCCCCACAGCATGATGCTGCCACCCCCGTGCTTCACGGTTGGGATGGTGTTCTTCGGCTTGCAAGCGTCCCCCTTTTTCCTCCAAACATTACGATGGTCATTATGGCCAAACAGTTATATTTTTGTTTCATCAGACCAGAGGACATTTCTCCAAAAACTACGATCTTTGTCCCCATGTGCAGTTGCAAACCGTAGTCTGGCTTTTTTATGGCGGTTTTGGAGCAGTGGCTTCTTCCTTGCTGAGCGGCTTTCAGGTTATGTCGATATAGGACTCGTTTTACTGTGGTTATAGATACTTTTGTACCTGTTTCCTCCAGCATCTTCACAAGGTCCTTTGCTGTTGTTCTGGGATTGATTTGCACTTTTCGCACCAAAGTACAAAGAAATTCCACAAAATAAATTTTAAGAAGGCTCACCTGTTAATTTAAATGCATTCCAGGTGACTACCTCATGAAGCTGGTTGAGAGAATGCCAAGAGTGTGCAAAGCTGTCATCAAGGCAAAGGGTGGCTATTTGAAGAATCTCAAATACAAATTATATTTTGGTTTGTTTAACACTGTTTTGGTTACTACATGATTCCATATGTGTTATTTCATGTGTCTTCGCTATTATTCTACAATGTAAAAAATAGTAAAAATAAAGAAAAACCCTGGAATGAGTAGGTGTGTCCAAACCTTTGACTGGTAGTGTATGTTCCTTTTTGGTAATCATTTGAGAACATCTAGGCCTAATAGACAGAGAGTCTATCTATTCACTATAATCAAATCAAATGACATTTTATTTGCCACATGCGCCGAATACAACAGGTGTAGACATTACAGTGAAATGCTTACTTGCAAGCCCTTAACCAACAATGCAGTTTTTAAGAAAAAAATAGTCTGGGTAGCCATGATTAGCTGTTCAGGAGTCTTATGGCTTGGGGGTAGAAGCTGTTAAGAAGCCTTTTGGACCTCGACTTGGCACTAGGGTGGCTGGAGTCTTTGATAATTTTTAGGGCCTTCCTCTGACACTGCCTGGTATAGAGGTCCTGGATGGCAGGAAGCTTGACCCCAGTGATGTACTGGGCCGTACGCACTACCCTCTGTAGTGCCTTGCGGTCGGAGGCCGAGCAGTTGCCATACCAGGCGGTGATGCAACCAGTCAGGATGCTCTCGATGGTGCAGCTGTAGAACTTTTTGAGGATCTGAGGACCCATGCCAAATCTTTTCAGTCTCCTGAGGGGGAATAGTTTTTGTCGTGCCCTCTTCACAACTGTCTTGGTGTGTTTGGACCATGATAGTTTGTTGGTGATGTGGACACCAAGGAACTTGAAGCTCTCAACCTGTTCCACTACAGCCCTGTCGATGAGAATGGGGGTGTGCTCAGTCCTCTTTTTTTTCCTGTATTCCACAATCATCTCCTTTGTCTTGATCACGTTGAGGGAGAGGTTGTTATCCTGGCACCACACGGCCAGGTCTCTGACCTCCTCCCTATAGGCTGTCTCATCGTTGTCGGTGATCAGGCCTACCACTGTTGTGTCGTCGGCAAACTTAATGATGGTGTTGGAGTCGTGCCTGGTCATGCAGTCATGGGTGAACAGGGAGTACAGGAGGGGACTGAGCATGCACCCCTGAGGGGCCCCAATGTTGAGGATCAGCGTGGCAGATGTGTTGTTGCCTACCCTTACCACCTGGGGACGGCCCGTCAGGAAGTCCAGGATCCAGTTGCAGAAGGAGGTGTTTAGTCCCAGGGTCCTTAGCATAGTGATGAGCTTTGAGGGTACTATGGTGTTGAACGCTGAGCTGTAGTCAATGAATAGCATTCTCACATAGGTGTTCCTCTTGTCCAGGTGGGAAAGGGCAGTGTGGAGTGCAATAGAGATTGCATAATCTGTGGATCTGTTGGGGCGGTATGCAAATTGGAGTGGGTCTAGGGTTTCTGGGATAATGGTGTTGATGAGAGCCATGACCAGCCTTTCAAAGCACTTCATGGCTACAGATGTGAGTGCTACTGGTCGGTAGTCATTCAGGCAGTTTATCTTAGTGTTCTTGGGCACAGGGACTATAGTGGTCTGCTTGAAACATGTTGGTATTACAGACTCATTTACATTTGAGTCATTTAGCAGACACTCTTATCCAGAGCGACTTACAGTTAGTGAGTGCATACATTTTCATACTGGCACCCCGTGGGAAACGAACCCACAACCCTGGCATTGCAAGCGCCATGCTCTACCAACTGAGCTACAGGGGACATGTTGAAGACTCAGTCAGGGACATGTTGAAAATGTCAGTGAAGACACTTGCCAGTTGGTTAGCGCATGCTCGGAGTACACGTCCTGGTAATCCGTCTTGTGAATGTTGACCTGTTTAAAAATCTTACTCACATCGGCTACGGAGAGCGTGATCACATAGTCATCCGGAACAGCTGATGCTCTCATGCATGCTTCAGTGTTGCTTGCCTCAAAGCGAGCATAGAAGTTATTTAGCTCGTTTGGTAGGCTTGTGTCACTGGGCAGCTCGCGGCTGTGCTTCCCTTTGTAGTCTGTAATAGTTTTCAAACCCTGCCACATCCGACGAGTGTTAGAGCCGGTGTAGTACGATTCAATCTTAGTCGTGTATTGACTCTTTGCCTGTTTGATGGTTTGTCGGAGGGCATAGCGGGATTTCTTATAAGCGTCCGGGTTAGAGTCCCGCTCCTTGAAAGCAGCAGCTCTACCCTTTAGCTAAGTGCGGATGTTGCCTGTAAACCATGGCTTCTGGTTGGGGTACGTACGGTCACTGTGGGGACGACGTCATCGATGCACTTTTTGATGAAGCCAGTGACTGATGTGGTGTACACCTCAATGCTATCGGAAGAATCCCGGAACATATTCCAGTCTGTGCTAGCAAAACAGTCCTGTAGCTTAGCCTCTGCGTCATCTGTCCACTTCCTTATTAACCGAGTCACTGGTGCTTCCTGCTTTCGTTTTTGCTTATAAGCAGGAATCAGGAGGATAGAGTTATGGTCAGATTTGCCAAATGGAGGGCGAGGGAGAGCTTTGTATGCGTCTCTGTGTGTGGAGTAAAGGTGGTCTAGAGTTTTTTTCCCTCTGGTTGCACATTTAACATGCTGGTAGAAATGAGGTAACTACAAATAAGGCCTGCGGGCATTAGGTGAAGAAGGCCTAGGCCTACATGATAAGAGCTGCTCTTACTCAATACGTCATAAATCACACAATATGACAGCTTAATTACTGTAAACACAGAGAGATTCAGCCTTTTCACTCAAGTTTTGATTAACAGGCGCATCTCAAAAGGCAGCAGAAGCACACAGGCTTTTATGTTCTCTGTAGGCAGGGCTGCTCTGGAAATCCAGCCAACCACAAAAATGCAAAGAGGAAATGATGTGTCAATGTCAAATCACACCGGTATGTTGACGACTAGAATGGCTAAGTCTCTGTGATGGCTTCATAAAACACACCAGAGCCAAGAACAAATAGGAAACATGAGAATTGGCCTATTTCGTTTCAACTACTAGACCTCTATAATACTCCTTTTTCAGTGGGTCATCTTAATTTATAATCACCATCCCAGCCCCACCCCTGCCCCTACTCTTATAGACTAACCCTTGCCCTCCACATCGGCACACACTGAAACATAGGTATTTTGGAGAAGCTCATTTCAGAAGGTTAGTGCTTAAATTGTCCATGTTAATCTGTGAAGCGGAGAGACAGACTTCTGGACAGCCTCCCTAATTAAGAAGAGGGCACCACAGTCACGGTTTCACTTTAACCCCTCACAAAGACCACAGTCATCCCCAGGCCCACACCACTATCCCATTACCACCGCTTCAGCCAGGCAGTCACCACTATCACACTAACTATTATACAGAGTCCACTCAAGCAGAGAGAAGGGAGCCACTACTAGTATCCCACAGCTACGCTCCGCTCATGCAGAGAGAAACAGGGTCCCTGAAGCTGGAATCGGTCACTGCATCATCATGACTTAGGCTACCAGAAACCAGAGACCTGGGCTATCCTACATCATATGCATATTATTAGGCCTATCAATGGCTCTACCACAAACGACCTAAACTACCTAATAAAATGAAGCACTGTGCTACATTTGGGTAGGAAAAATGTCAACAGTAATTTGTGAAGATCCATTAGGTAAGCCAGAGGTTGTTGTGAATGTGAATAGGTGGGAAGGCCAGGTTACATTCCATAGCTAGAGCTCGGAGCTGAGCTGTTTCTGTATGTGACAGGGAGGCTCACCCTGATAACAGGTGGATTAAGGTACCCTTATTGTACTCCTGCAGGCCTGCAGCTGTCTCTGAGCTGGGCTGAGACTCCACCAGTCTGGAACTGCACTGTGCTTTCGTTGTGCAAACACTGACTGCCTGGGCCTCAGAACATTCCTCCTGTGACTAACTGCCTGCATGTCAATCAAGCACACTGGCCATGCATGGGGGTGTGATTGGGTGATTGACAAGGAAACTGGTGCAGTTGGGAGTGGGACAATGTCACTTAGTCAATGAGGAGTAGGGCGCCCTCCCACCGCCCAGCCTGCATCCCTACCCAGCCACTTCTACACCACCACTACTACTTCCTCAGTCCACTGTCCTCATCCTCTGTTTAGTGGCGTCAGCATTTCCAGAGCCGTTGCCTGTGATTGCCCCATCAATGGAGCTGTTGTGGTGGATGGTTGTTAGCAAGTCACCCCAAAAAAACAAGTACAAACATGTGGGAGTCTGTGGGAGGCAGCAACAGTAGACAAATAAACAGTCCCGTGACAAGGTGTCACTCAAACCCATTCAGAGAGGCTCTTCAATTGTTTCACGCTAACCTGGAGAGGCAACCAAGCAGACAAAGCGCTAAGTAAGGGCTGTCCCTGTGTGTGACTGTCTCACCAAGCTGATGTGTTTCAAATCAAAACAGGCCTAGCTAGTACTCTAGTCCAAATGTCATATGGAAACCGATGTAAGATGAGAGGATAAATACTGATTTAAAAGTATGTGTGGGTGAGGGATGGATGGATACTTGGATAGTACTGTGCAAATAGAAGTAGCCCCGTCACTGTCTAATGAAAACCTCATCTCCAAAACAGAAACCTTCAATTACCATATTTCCCCATTAATGAACATATAAATATGAAACTTCAGAAGCTATTTTGAATACATTTGGTTGGTCCTAGAGTCATGAAATGTTCAGAGTACATTGAGGGGACGTTACTGCTTTCAATAAATTAATTAAAGTAGGCAAAACATGTTTTCATCAGACAGCGACGCTATACTATGCTGCATGCTATTGGGAAGTACCATCACTGAGTAAAAAAAACACTTATTGGAAGTCTGTACGCCCCAAGTTTTAATAAAACGAAATACCACTACCTTTCAAAAAGTATCAAAACAACAGATAACCATAAAACCAGTGGGTCGGTCAGGAATGTTTCTGATAGCCTACCTGCTGCTGGGTCCCACAATTACAGAGCTCTTATTAAAAAAAAGACATATTAGAAACATCTAGGAAATTACAAAACGGTTAATTAAATCTGTGGGACGAGGTGGAAGGGAATAATAAATCTGATTGACTGATTAATATACCTGAGCTCCTCCGGACCAGAGCGGCCTGCCTGCCCCAGTAGGAAGAGCCAGGCAGCGAGGCCAGGAGAAGATTGAGTCTCCTACTGGCCCTGTAACAGATAAGACAGCTATAGTAATCTGACTCTAAGTCTGTGGATAAAGGCAGTTTGTGTCTTCTCTGCCCCTCTGTCAACACCTGTGGGGTAATTAGGCCTAATTATGAGAGAGAGTCCGCTTCCCCTTCATGTTATTAAATAAGAGCCAGCTTCTCCAGCCAGGTATCTCTCAACACCGGCAAGGGGCTGGCGACCTTCAGATCAAACGCAGCCACTATCTACGGCCCCCTGCTTCGCGGAGCTCGCTGTTATGAAAAGGGGGATTGGATTGGGAGCCCTGTGTCGTTGTGATATGGAGCTTCAGAGCACATTCCTTCCCTGGCTCTTTGGAGTTGGTAGCTAGTTGAGGGGCAGCTACCCACCTGAGCTGCACCCTGTCATATTCTGCCATTCATAAATACGAGCGGGACACACAGATCACAGGGAGGTTGTTATGGAAACTATACCCTGTCTCACAAAACCCATTTCGCGGAGAAGACAGGGCCAGAGTCCCATGATCCCAAGGTCTGATTATAATCATCAACAAATATGAGATTTGATATGCATGATGACCATGACAAGCACCTTGCAGATCATTCACACACATGCATTCTGCATAGGCTGCTTGTACAGGGCATTTTACAATACATTTTACTACAGCTTTGACATACTTGGCTAAATGCACTACAGAGGGTTCCATGGCAAGTAAGAAATCCCTCCTTCAGTGAGATCATACCTCAGCTATTAGTCATTATGTTCTTTATCTGAACAGTCTTATCTTGTGTTTCCCCCTTTTCTCTCCATGGGCATTTCCATTTCACTGACTCTTTAACCATGAGTCAGTCTTTCTTCCAAGACCCTCCCACCATCCCCGCCACTAACTTCAGATTCTCCAGAGGAGAAAATCAACGTGCTGAATAGAGACCCAGGTCCATTATAAAAGTCCAGTTAAATAAACAGCATAGGAAGTGGCAGGGACACACGCCCTTTAGTGTGACTGAGCGGCTGGTGGTGGAGGTATCTGGACTGGAATAGCATAACACCCCAGCCCAGCGGCAGCTAGCCTAGATAGAGGGTGAAGTCAGACAAGTGCACCCACGCCCACTGTCACTCACGGAGTCAGTGGGGGGAAGAGGAGGCATTGTTCCCGTCAATGGCGTGAATGCTGAACTGGGGCTATGGTAGATAACGGATTTAAATGCCATCCAAGCCTCATTTAGGCAGGCAGGCACTGATGGAGCACTTTGTCACTGCGTTGTCCTGATTTAGGAGGGTCCTGACTAAGGCCAACAGGTACCTCCCTCTTTATCTGTTTGTTTTATCACCTAATATCCTCCTTTAGGTGTTTTACCTAAACACTTCAGGATGTAGGGACACAAGGGGATTGGTAGCTATTCATCACCAGCCTACAGCACTCCTCTGGCTAACCCCCTCATGTGCCCTCTCCAAGAAATCAATTAAATCTAGCCTACAAGCTAGACTTTAATCACATTTTTTTGCTCTCAATTTAAACACTGTGCTCATTTGCACTCTAGTATCACACGTATTCTTACTTACACTTATTGTGTGTATCACAAACCATGTGACAGTCTTCCTTGATGATAGTCTGCTACTAGCATGTTTTGAACAGGAAGCAGGAATCTAGCAGGGAATAGTAGCTAGCTAGCTAGTGCTGTAAACAAAGTTAGGAAGCTTTGCTTTAGCTACACAGATCCATTCGTAAACCCAGTCAGGTTTTCCCCCGGGTTAAGACACTACAATGGTCTGTATTGTCTATACGTTATAGAAATTAACATTGTAAAATGCAAAAACAACTAGCTAGCTAGCCCAGCTAACGGTAGCCCAGCTAGTACAGGTGTTCCCAGTGAGTGTGCACAGGCTAGCTAAGTGCACAGGCTAGCAACATTAGCAGTAGCTCTCCAACGAGTCCAAATAATAGTGATGATAGATACTAACAATAGCAAAAACGATACATGATTGTCAGTGTGCATGTAATTGCAATTTAGAAAATTGTGAGAGGAGCACAGGTCACAAATGTACCTTCGCAAAGCGGGGGGAACAAAAACTAGTGCCTTTGAACTTGAAGAACCCTTGTTTTCAAGAGAGTCGTTCTTAGAAGTGCCTAAATGTATAGCAGTTCATGGACTGACTGGCTGGAACAGAGCCCACTGAGTGATGACTTCTTCTGTGGATTTTTTATGGCGGTTGGCAACCAACTTTAAGGTGCCCACTGAGTTACTTTTTCTCTAGTAGTGCAAATGAAATAATTTTAATTTCAAAATATTATCCTACAGTAAATACAATATCAAAACTGCATTATAATATAATAGACAATAACATAATAGAATAGAATGAATGATATATGATATCAGATATGTGTGCTGTGTTTTCAATTAATTAATGGCACAACTTAACCTAATTCATACAGTATGTGTATATGAATAGCCTAAGGACTATCAAAATTGCACATTTATTTAATCTATCAGATTCAGTCATAGCATATGAAATTAAGAAGCCTCCTAAAATGCCACTCAACTTGTAAGGAGGTTATTGACGAATGCCAATTTAGCAGTGCAATCTAATTATTCTCAATCTGAGACCTGGATTTGACTTGCACTAAAAATGTTTGAGACATCGAGTCCCTTCAAAGATTGAGTAAATATTATGTTTCTGGAGAGCACGTGTTTACAAAAATGTGTGAATGCTGCCAAAAGCTGAGGTTTGAAAAGAGATGGGTAAAACCTGCAAAACCTTTGGCCAGGTATAATACTGAGCAAACAGTAGACTCTTTATTTTTTTCATCCTTCTCAGTCTAATTGAGAAAGAGAAAAAAACACAAGCCCCTAATCTACAGAGCACACAGTGTCCTTTCATGAGTGTGCTGGGAGAGACCTTTATTTGTCCATTCCAATCATGGAAAAGAGGAGGTTTCAAGCTCGGCTGGGTCTGAGCAAGAAGATTAGATGAAACCAGAGTGTTTTAAACCTCTTCAGGGGCCATGGATTAAGGCTGGGTGATGGTTATATTGAGCCATTCCCCTGCACTCCGAACAATAAAGAATACAAGCTCACAGGTGTTCGGTCAAAAATACTGTTAGGGACAACAGAAGAATTTGACATGAAGAACTCACATGATCTATTCAAGCACAGCGTAAAATATATTCTCCTTATCCAGGTTCGAAAATATGGCTCCTCCACACACCAACAACACACACTATCATGTATTATCATTTCACATCAACCCAACTGAAAAGACTAAGAACCATTTCATCTACCTATAGCTAATGAGATGGAAGGGAGGAGGGACATGTAGATGGTTATTGGAAGGGAGGAAGAGGAGGGGAGAGGGTGAATGGGGGATGTATCCGGTTGAACCAATTACAGCTAATGGAGGTGACAGGATCGTGACCCCTCAGTGGAGGCCACAGGAACGTGTCTACTGACTGGCCTGGTCAAATGCCATGCCATACCCTGCTCATCATCAATTATTGGTGGCAGTGTCTCGGTTTACCCCGTGGGGATGACAAGGCCAGCCCAGTGCAACTGGGTGCCAGTGCCCTGGCCTCCACGAAGGGGGTACTATGATCATTATTATGCATCCAACCAAGAGAGAAGGGTAAGGAAATCCCTGGACTCTCAAACTCTCTGCCTCCCTCGCTTCGCCGCAGGGGCAAGCAGGTCATCTTACAGCTCATCACCAAATTAGAAAGGCTTTAGGTTGGCCAGACTGGCCAGACCTGTTGTTGTTTGGTCCTGATGGTGCAGCCAAACCGTAGATAGAAATAGAATCAGCTAACCTTCTCCTGACACTCACTCAGCATAGTCTTCTCTTTCACCACAGAGCAGATACACCGACCAACAGTGCAAAACACTGAACAAACTAGACCGCAGCTTAAGTTCATGGAGACATACCGTACAGTAACAGATACCTACAGCGGAGACATACAGTACAAGGCAAAAGTTTGGACACACCTACTCATTCGTAGAATAATAGTGAAGACATCAAAACTATGAAATAACACATATGGAATTATGTAGTAACCAAAAAAGTGTTAAACAAATCAAAATATATTTTATATCCACTGCTCAAAAAAATAAAGGGTACACTTAAACAACACATCCAAGATCTGAATGAATGAAATAATCTTATTAAATACTTTTTTCTTTACATAGTTGAATGTGCTGACAACAAAATCACACAAAGATTATCAATGGAAATCAAATGTATCAACCCATGGAGGTCTGGATTTGGAGTCACCCTCAAAATTAAAGTGGAAAACCACACTACAGGCTGATCCAACTTTGATGTAATGTCCTTAAAACAAGTCAAAATGAGGCTCAGTAGTGTGTGTGGCCTCCTTGTGCCTGTATGACCTCCCTACAACGCCTGGGCATGCTCCTGATGAGGTGGCGGATGGTCTCCTGAGGGATCTCCTCCCAGACCTGGACTAAAGCATCCGCCAACTACTGGACAGTCTGTGGTGCAACGTGGCGTTGGTGGATGGAGCGAGACATGATGTCCCAGATGTGCTCAATTGGATTCAGGTCTGGGAAACGGGCGGGCCAGTCCATAGCATCAATGCCTTCCTCTTGCAGGAACTGCTGACACACTCCAGCCACATGAGGTCTAGCATTGTCTTGCATTAGGAGGAACCCAGGGCCAACCGCACCAGCATATGGTCTCACAAGGGGTCTGAGGATCTCATCTCGGTACCTAATGGCAGTCAGGCTACCTCTGGCGAGCACATGGAGGGCTGTGCGGCCCCCCAAAGAAATGCCACCCCACACCATGACTGACCCACCGCCAAACCGGTCATGCTGGAGGATGTTGCAGGCAGCAGAACGTTCTCCACGGCGTCTCCAGACTCTGTCACGTCTGTCACATGTGCTCAGTGTGAACTTGCTTTCATCTGCATTTCGCCAGTGGCGAATTTGCCAATCTTGGTGTTCTCTGGCAAATGCCAAACGTCCTGCACGGTGTTGGGCTGTAAGCACAACCCCCACCTGTGGACGTCGGGCCCTCATACCACCCTCATGGAGTCTGTTTCTGACCGTTTGAGCAGACACATGCACATTTGTGGCCTGCTGGAGGTCATTTTGCAGGGCTCTGGCAGTGCTCCTCCTGCTCCTCCTTGCACAAAGGCGGAGGTAGCGGTCCTGCTGCTGGGTTGTTGCCCTCCTACGGCCTCCTCCACGTCTCCTGATGTACTGGCCTGTCTCCTGGTAGCGCCTCCATGCTCTGAACACTACGCTGACAGACACAGCAAACCTTCTTGCCACAGCTCGCATTGATGTGCCATCATGGATGAGCTGCACTACCTGAGCCACTTGTGTGGGTTGTAGACTCCGTCTCATGCTACCACTAGAGTGAAAGCACCGCCAGCATTCAAAAGTGACCAAAACATCAGCCAGGAAGCATAGGAACTGAGAAGTGGTCTGTGGTCACCACCTGCAGAACCACTCCTTTATTGGGGGTGTCTTGCTAATTGCCTATAATTTCCACCTGTTGTCTATTCCATTTGCACAACAGCATGTGAAATGTATTGTCAATCAGTGTTGCTTCCTAAGTGGACAGTTTGATTTCACAGAAGTGTGATTGACTTGGAGTTACATTGTGTTGTTTAAGTGTTCCCTTTATTTTTTTGAGCAGCGATATATATATATATATATATATATATATATATATATATATATATATATATATATATATATATATATATAAATAGCCACCCTTTGCCTTGATGACAGCTTTGCACACTCTTGGCATTCTCTCAACCAGCTTCATGAGGTAGTCACCTGGAATGCATTTCAATTAACAGGTGTGCCTTCTTAAAAGTTAATTTGTGGAATTTCTTTCCTTCTTAATGTGTTTGAGCCAATCAGTTGTGGTGTGACAAGGTAGGGGGGGGTTATACAGAAGATAGCCCTATTTGGTAAAATACCAAGTACATATTATGGCAGGAACAGCTCAAATAAGCAAAGATAAATGCCAGTCCATCATTACTTTAAGACAAGAACTTTGAAAGTTTCTTCAAGTGCAGTTGCAAAAACCATCAAGCACTATGATGAAACAGGCTCTCAAGAGGACTGCGACAGAAATGGAAGACCCAGGGTTAACTCTGCTGCAGAGGATAAGTTCATTAGAGTTACCAGCCTCAGAAATTGCAGCCCAAATAAATGCTTCACAGAGTTCAAGTAACAGACACATTTCAACATCAACTGTTCAGAGGGGACTGTGTGAATCAGGCCTTCATGGTCGAATTGCTGCAAAGAAACCACTACTAAAGGACACCAATAATAAGAAGAGACCTGCTTGGGCCATGAAACACGAGCAACAGACATTAGACCGGTGGAAATGTGTCCTTTGGTCTGGAGTACAAAGTGTCTTTGTGAGACGCGTGTGGGTGAACGGATGATCTCCGCATGTGTATTTCCCACTGTAAAGCATGGAGGAGGAGGTGTTATGATGTGGGGGTGCTTTGCTGGTGACACTGTCTGTGATTTATTTAGAATTCAAGGCACACTTAACAAGCATGGCTACCACAGCATTCTACAGCGATACGCCATCCCATCTAGTTTGGGGCTTAGTGGGACTATCATTTGTTTTGACAATGACCCAACACACCTCCAGGCTGTGTAAAGGCTATTTTACCAAGAAGAAATGATGGAGTGCTGCATCAGATGACATGGCCTCCACAATCCCCTGACCTCAACTCAATTGAGATGGTTTGGGATGAGTCGGACCGCACAGTGAAGGAAAAGCAGCCAACAAGTGCTCAGCATATGTGGGAATTCCTTCAAGACTGTTGGAAAAGCATTCCAGGTAAAGCTGGTTGAGAGAATGCCAAGAGTGTGCAAATCTGTCATCAAGGCAAAGGGTGGCTATTTGAAGAATCTCAAATATAAAATATATTTTGATTTGTTTAACACTTTTTGGGTTACTACATGATTCAATATATGTTATTTCATAGTTTTGATGTCTACCACTATTATTATACAATGTAAAAAATAGTTACAATAAAGAAAAACCCTTGAATGAGTAGGTGTGTCCAAACTTTTGACTGGTACTGTACATATAAAAGGGTTTAAATATAAATATAAAAATAAACATTTATTGTGCCGTACAAACTACATTTAAAAACAAAGCCTAAAAATCTTGTCTAACTGCCTCATTCTCGTCTCAAAACAGAGGGGAGAGCAATGTCCTGAAGAGGGACAAAACCCCTCAAATAACACTGTCTGACCCAAGAACAAGACAATTGAGCTATACCACAGTATTTTGTTTTGGATAATGCAGCTAAAAGCAAAAACTCTTAGTGGTCCAGCAGCAGCACACAGTGTCTCGATCTCTGTCGCTACCATGCTGCACCATGCTGTCTTTCCTCTGGTTCCTGATCCCTTACTGACAGTGGAGCAGACTCTCACAGAACTACAGCCACTCAGGGCTACGTCTGCATGGCTGTGGGAACTGGCAAGGCTTTTCAACAGCCGCCACAGCATAAGCTGCCCATTACAACTACCAGGGAATTCCTGGTAACCTCAATTAGTTCATCGTTATATCCAGCTAAACCTTGAGAAGTCTCCTTTTTGTTAGGTGTATCATGTTGTCAGGTAAACCTAGTGATGGAAATACCTGAAGAATAGGAGTAGAGGTATTAGGATAACACGGAGAGTGCTGGGGTGTGTTAAGTTATTGGACCACGTGTATATACAGCAGTGGAGGCTGGTGGAAGGAGCTATAGGAGGATGGGCTCATTGTAAAGGCTGGAACTGAATTATGGAACGGAGTGAAACTTGGTTTCCATATGTTTGATGTGTTTGATACAGTTCCATTCATTCCATTCCAGTGATTACAATGAGCCCATCCTCCTATAGCTCCTCCCACCAGCCTCCACTGATGTACAGTCTACTTCCTAAACCATGTACATTTGAGGTTATTGTCCATCATGTATCCAGTGGATGTGGTCAAGTCTGAAGTCAAACAAACCATCTTGAGGATTAGGGCAGGGCAGAGACTCTATAGGATTTTGGCCAATGGACCACCGTCCAAAGTCTTCCCACAATTTATATTGTGGGACTAAAGTTTGAAGTTTAGCATTCAACGACCTGGTGATTCCAATGATTAATAATGTTTAAGGATTACTTAGGCTCTCATGCCCTGCACACACCTCTGTGTCACGAATTCCGCAGAGACTGCTCCTCCTCCTTGTTCGGGCAGGCTTCGGCGTTCGTCGTCTCCGGAGTACTAGCTGCTACCGTTTGATGTTCTCTATGTTTGTTTGGTTTTGTCTGATTAGTGCACCTGTTCCATATCACGTATTGATTATGTCACCTATAAGTTTCCTTTGGTTTTGTTTGTAGTTGTGTGTTGTTGTCCGCCTGTCCGTTGGTGATTTGTATTTGCTCTCGTGTATTTAGTGTATTGACGCACTGTTTGCGTAATCACTTGTATTTTGTGTATTTACGCACAGTATGCGTAATCGCTCGCCTCCGTTGTGTTGAGGCCCGTTATTTTGTACTGTCGTGTTTTGACTAGTAAAGTCTGTTGGACTAAGCTTCTGTGTCCTGCGCCTGACTCCAACACCACATCCACATCAGCTCGTGACAGAACAACACACCATCCAATGGAGTCAGCAGGAGCAGCGGCGGCGACCGAGTCGCTGGAGGATCGGGTCAGCTGCCAGGACGCCATGATCCAGCAACTCGGCTCCGCCATGCAGGAGGTAATGAACACCCTGCGCCGATGGGAAAGGGGAGGCGTGCCCACACCTCCTCCTACATTACCACCACCATCGGCCAGCCCCACCAGACCAGCTCCGGAATCCAGTGGGATTCGGCTCTCGCTCCCGAGGGCGTATGATGGCACCGCAGCCGGGTGTCAGGGGTTCCTCCTTCAGGTGGAACTCTACCTGGCCACCATATACACCCGGCGCCCTCGGGATCCGCCCTCATCTCCTGTCTCTCCGGCAAGGCGTTGGAGTGGGCCAACGCCGAATGGAGGGGAATAGACGCCGCCACCATCAGCTACGCTGAGTTCTCCCGCCGCTTCAGGGCAGTTTTCGATCACCCTCCTGAGGGTAAAGCGGCGGGGGAGCGTCTGTTCCACCTCCGACAGGGGAAGAGGAGCGCACAGGAGTTCGCCCTGGATTTCCGGACTCTAGCGGCGGATGCGGGGTGGAATGAGAGGGCCCTCATCGACCACTATAGGTGTAGCCTGCGTGAGGACGTTCGTCGAGAGCTGGCCTGCAGGGACACCAATCTGTCCTTCGACCAGCTAGTGGACATGTCCATTCGTCTGGATACCCTGCTGGCCACCCGCGGACGTCCCGAGATGGGGCCATCCATTCCATCCCCCAGCACCTCCGAGCCGAGCCCAATGGAGCTCGGGGGTGCTGGCGCTAGAGAGAGAAGGAGAGAGAACCCGAGGGGGGCCGTCCCCTGCACCAGCTGTGGCCGTGGAGGACACACTGCGGCTAGGTGCTGGGGAGGGTCTCCAAGGAATCGAGGCAACAGGTCGCGCACTGGGGAGTCATTTCAGGTGAGTAGGCGCCCCACTCACCCAGAGCTCTCTGTTGTTCACTTGTGTATACCTGTGGTATTTCCTCAGGTTGCATCTCATTCCCAGCATAAGGCGCTAGTCGATTCAGGCGCAGCTGGGAATTTTATTGATCGGAAATGTTGTTCTAAGTTAGGGATTCCCCTCCTGCCCGTTGATGCACCCTTTCCTGTCCATGCCCTAGATAGCCGCCCGTTGGGATCTGGGTTGATTAGGGAGGTCACACCGCCACTAAAGATGAAGACGCAGGGGGGTCATGAGGAGATTATTCAGTTGTACCTAATTGACTCTCCTGCGTATCCCGTGGTGTTGGGGCTTCCTTGGTTAATCACCCATGACCCCACCATTTCGTGGCAACAGAGGGCTCTCAAGGAATGGTCTGGCCAGTGTGTTGATGTTTAGGTGTTTCCGTTGGGGCGACCACGGTGGAGAGTCCGAACCAAGTGCCCGCAATGCACATTCCCCCTGAGTATGAGGATTTGGCACTCGTGTTCAGCAAGACGAGGGCGACGCGATTGCCACCTCATAGACAGGGAGATTGTGCGATAAACCTCCAGACAGGTGCGGCACTTCCGCAGAGCCATGTGTATCCTCTGTCTCAAGAGGAGACGGCGGCTATGGAAACATACATAGCTGAGTCCCTGAGACAGGGATACATACGGCCCTCCACTTCCCCTGCGTCCTCGAGTTTCTTTTTTGTGAAGAAAAAGGATGGAGGTTTGCGCCCGTGTATTGATTATCGTAGTCTCAATCAGATCACTGTGAAATACAGTTACCCTCTACCTCTGATTGCGAGTATGACTGAATCATTACGCGGAGCGCGTTTCTTCACAAAACTGGATCTCAGGAGCGCTTATAACTTGGTGCGCATTAGGGAGGGAGATGAATGGAAGACGGCATTTAGTACCACCTCAGGTCATTATGAGTATCTTGTCATGCCATACAGGTTAATGAATGCTCCTTCAGTCTTCCAATCATTTGTGGACGAGATCTTCCGGGACCTGCATGGGCAGGGAGTGGTAGTGTACATTGACGACATCCTAGTGTACTCTGCTACCCGAGCCGAGCATGTAGCCCTGGTGCGCCGAGTGTTGGGTAGGCTGTTGGAGCATGACCTGTATGTCAAGGCAGAGAAATGTCTGTTTTTCCAGGAGTCCATCTCCTTCTTGGGTCATCGGTTGTCCGCGTCAGGGGTGAAGATGGAGGTTGACCGGGTGTCAGCCGTGCGTAACTGGCAAACCCCAACCACTGTTAAAGAGGTGCAGCAGTTTTTGGGTTTTGCCAATTACTACCGGAGGTTTATCCGGGGTTTTGGACAGGTAGCAGCTCCCATTACTTCCCTGCTGAAGGGGGGCCCGGTGCGTTTGCAGTGGTCGGCTGAAGCGGACAGGGCGTTTTGTAAACTGAAGGACCTGTTCACTTGGCGCACCCGGACCCCACTTTAGCGTTCCAGGTAGAGGTGGACGCGTCAGAGGCCGGTATTGGGGCAGTACTGTCGCAACGCTCCGGCACGCCTCCTAAGCTCCGTCCCTGCGCTTTTTATTCTAAAAAGCTCAGCCCGGCGGAGCGTAATTATGACGTAGGGGACAGGGAGCTGTTAGCCGTGGTTCAAGCCCTAAAGGTGTGGAGGCATTGGCTTGAGGGGGCTCAACACCCTTTTCTCATTCTGACTGACCATCGGAACCTGGAGTACATCCGGGCAGCTAGGAGATTGAACCCTCGTCAGGCTAGGTGGAACATGTTCCTGACCCGGTTCGTTTTAAGATCACTTACATCCCAGGGTCCCAGAACGGTAAGGCAGACGCCCTGTCCCGGCGGTATGACACAGAGGAGAGGTCCATTGAGCCCACTCCCATACTGCCGGAGTCTTGTCTGGTGGCACCGGTGGTATGGGAGGTCAATGCGGAAATTGAGCGGGCGTTATGCACCGACCCTACTCCCCCAGAGTGTCCAGTGGGTCGGACGTACGTGCCGCTCGAGGTCCGTGATCGTCTCATCTATTGGGCTCATACGTCACCCTCCTCTGGACATCCAGGTATTGGCCGAACAGTGCACTGCCTTAGTGTTAAGTACTGGTGGCCAACATTGGCTAGGGACGTGAGGGTTTATGTCTCCTCCTGCTCGGTGTGCGCTCAGTGTAAGGCGCCTAGACACCTGCCCAGGGGGAAGTTACAACCCCTGCCCGTTCCACAACGGCCGTGGTCTCACCTCTCGGTGGACTTTGTTACGGACCTTCCCTCCTCTCAGGGGAATACCACTATTCTGGTCGTTGTGGATCGGTTCTCTAAGGCCTGTCGTCTCATTCCTATGCCGGGTCTCCCTACTGCCCTACAGACCGCTGAGGCTTTGTTCACCCACGTCTTCCGGCACTACGGGGTTCCCGAGGATATAGTGTCTGATCGGGGTCCCCAATTCACCTCTAGAGTCTGGAGGGCATTCATGGAACGCTTGGGGGTCTCGGTTAGCCTTACCTCGGGTTACCACCCTGAGAGTAATGGGCAGGTGGAGAGAGTAAACCAGGATGTGGGTAGGTTTCTGAGATCCTATTGCCAGGGCCGGCCGGAGGAGTGGTCGGGGTATTTCCCCTGGGCAGAGATGGCTCAGAACTCTCTTCGCCACTCCTCTACTAACTTGACCCCTTTTCAGTGTGTGTTAGGTTATCAGCTGGTTCTGGCACCATGGCATCAGAGCCAGATCGAGGCTCCTGCGGTGGATGAGTGGTTTCGGCGCTCGGAAGAAACGTGGAACACTGCACACGTACATCTGCAGCGGACCATCCGCAGGCAGAAGGCGAGCGCCGATCTCCACCGCAGTGAGGGTCCAGTCTACGCCCCTGGAGATCGAGTCTGGCTCTCGACTCGAAACCTGCCCCTTCGCCTGCCCTGCCGGAAGCTTGGCCGGCGGTTTGTGGGGCCATTTAAAGTCCTGAGGAGATTGAACGAGGTGTGTTACAAGTTGCAACTGCCTAATGACTATCACATTAACCCCTCGTTCCATGTGTCTCTCCTCAGGCCGGTGGTAGCTGGTCCACTCCAGGAGAGTGAGATAAGAGAGACCCCTCCGCCCCCACTGGACATCGAGGGGCTCCGCGTACTCAGTCCGGTCCATCGTGGATTCGAGACGTCGGATGGGGGGTCTACAATATCTCGTGGAGTGGGAGGGGTACGGTCCGGAGGAACGGTGCTGGGTGCCTAGGAGGGACATTTTAGATCCATCCCTCCTGACTGAGTTCCACCGTAGTCATCCTACGCGCCCTGCTCCACGTCCTCCTGGCCGTCCCCGAGGCCGGAGTCGGCGCACGGCTGGAGCCGCGCGTCAAGGGGGGGGTACATTCACGAATTCCGCCGAGACTGCTCCTCCTCCTTGTTCGGGCAGGCTTCGGCGTTCGTCGTCTCCGGAGTACTAGCTGCTACCGTTTGATGTTCTCTATGTTTGTTTGGTTTTGTCTGATTAGTGCACCTGTTCCATATCACGTATTGATTATGTCACCTATAAGTTTCCTTTGGTTTTGTTTGTAGTTGTGTGTTGTTGTCCGCCTGTCCGTTGGTGATTTGTATTTGCTCTCGTGTATTTAGTGTATTGACGCACTGTTTGTGTAATCACTTGTATTTTGTGTATTTACGCACAGTATGCGTAATCGCTCGCCTCCATTGTGTTGAGGCCCGTTATTTTGTACTGTCGTGTTTTGACTAGTAAAGTCTGTTGGACTAAGCTTCTGTGTCCTGCGCCTGACTCCAACACCACATCCACATCAGCTCGTGACACTCTGTATGAGTGACACTGGTAGTTGTAACACCAAAACGAGTGGGAGTTAATTGGACAATCTGAAGCATTGTCATTATTTTTCATTAAACTAAAACAATATAAAATCTTGCACAATGCTGGAGTTTTGTTTCATAAGAAAATCTAGTGTGTGTGTGTGAGAGAGAGAGAGAGAGCGAGAGAGAGAGAGAGAGAGAGAGAGAGAGAAATATTACATGTGTATGGGAGGTTTAGGGTGGGTGGATGTGCAGGACCAGGTATCATGGAAAAAGTGATCCATGGGTTCTCCCAGGTCCTGTTGTTTTTGTTGGGTGTCAGTGCTGAGGTGAGGTGGGCTGTGGGCTCAGGGTGTGAGCAGAGAGATCGCAGGCCAGGGACGGTGAGGAGAGACGGGTGAGGCCGGGCCGCGGGGGAGGCAACCTAACACGCTTTTAATGAAGACCCAGGCCTGTTCAGCCTGCACTGGGGGAGCACAACATAACATAGCAGATACACTGTCACAATCACCACCACCACCACTAAGCCATCCTCCCCTGGACTCGTTGAGAGGGGGAGCACACAGTGTCTGAAGTTAATATTCTTATCAGGGCTTTGTGAAATTCACCCTGCTGATACGGATGGTGCAGCCCTGGCTGGTCTCATGTTCTCATGGTCACTTACTGTAAGAGTCAGCCACAGCAGGGAAAGCATGATTACCCTACTCCTGGAATCGTTCCATATGTACAGTGAAAGTTGCCATTTGTCCCTGTCCCCAAGTTCACATCCAAGTTCACGTCCTCTTGACTTTCCCATCCCATTCAGTTGCACTGGCAGGGCCAAGGCTAAAGGAGAGAGCTCAACACAACAGGATGCTGTGCCAATAGTACAGGCCTCCACATAATGATCACCCTGCCTATACTCTGGCAAGGACTCATTTGTAATAGTGTATGACACAGGGCCAAAGGGTTACATTACATAAACTAATTACTGTAGTTATATATACACTGGCCTATGTGCAATTGTGCATGGATCCTGAGATTTGCCACCCGGCCGTGACACTGATGTCCCTTTTATAGAACTGTCATGCTAAAGCAGTGGAAGGGGAGTCATTTCGGGACTACAGAGGTATACATTTGGAACGCTCTCCACTAGGGTTACACAACAGCTTTATTTATAGGGAGTGTTATAGCAGACAGACGCACACACACGCACACACGCACGTACAGCCAACACATGCCATGCTAGCCATATCTCATCAGATCATTGCGACAAACAAAACACCAGGGATAAAAGAGTACCGGTGAGCTCCAGAACAGAAACTAACCAGTGCATGGCATTGTGTGTGCAGCTTTAATATGCCGGCGGGCGTTCACACCACACAGACAGACAGACAGAGCTTGAGCTGGCTAAACAGGAAAGAGGGAATAAATCAGGACCGCCATCTACAGGCACCTCGGGGCTATCCCAGCATGCAATCTGTCAGCGTCGCACAACGATCTCTGCAGCTCTGTCTCTTTCTGTCTGTGGACAGGAACGACAGGACAGTCAGAGGAGAGAAAACGCAATCTGTTGGTTCTGCCAATCAAGCTATCCCCCCCTCCCCTCCTGGCAGCTAAACCTCCAGCTAATGTTTTGGCTGTAAAGTGAGGAATAGTGTCATGGCGGGAGGAGATAAGTCCTTGATTTATGGCTGTGTCAGACTGATAACACAAGGGCCCCAGGGCAAACACAGGCAGAAGAGATAGATTTGGAAGGAAATTGTCATCTGGAGTTTACACTGCTGCTTGCTTTCCCTTTTCCCTCACTGTTTGGGGAACTTAACACAGGCTCAAAATAAACTGGATGCTTATTTGGGATTTTAAGGTATCGATGAATACTGACATTTATCTATGAATATTTTGGCATAGAGGCTAGACACAAAAATAACCACACAGAATTATAGCATTTCAAATTATGAATAATACAATTTTAATTAGTAATTGCTATATTTTGGCATAAACAGAGCACACCTAAAAAATGAATATGGGGATAGAATACTCTAGAACAGGGTTTCCCAAACTCGGTGCACATTTCTTGAGTTTTTGCCCTAGCACTACACAGCTGATTCAAAAAATCTACTCATCATCAAGCTTGGATGATATGAATCAGCTGTGTAGTGTTAGGAGTGTTAGAGCAAAAAGCAAAACGTGCACCCCTTGGGGACCCGAGGACCGAGTTTGGGAAACGCTGCTCTAGAACATATCAAATAATTATTTGCATGCAAGTGTCTGTCTCTCACAATATTGTGTGCTAGGCTCGTGCCTTGTTTAACCCCAAACACCAGTGCAGGTGTTTATTTGTTAGGAAGCAGAGCAGACCTGCTGAAGTAAAAGGCCTATTCTGCTGATCTGTGGGTTTGGCGCACACACACACAAGCCGCAGCCTACCTGTACTGTCTGACAATGTCCCTTTGTCATGGGAATCCACAGACAACTCATTAACACGCTTTATCAAGGCAAAGTAATAAAGAAGCTTCCTGTGTGGCCAGTCCTGACTAGATGATTTAAGGGTTGAGGTAGGTGATTATAATTACTCTATTTTATTGACGTCTGGAAGTCAAAACCGCAAAAAATGCTATGTCATACGCCCTTATTATTACTATTGGCCAGAGGCGCTGGTGGCCTATGTAGGATTGTGGTGGCTGGCCGGTGGGGTGAACCAGTTTAGACAGAGAAACCTCAGCCCATAGTTCATCTCTCTCTGTCAGACATCCCACTTCCCCTCAGGAGATAATGTGTAATAAATAAAGTTCCATTCCAGAGTGTATCTGTCCTTATCTGAGGTGAATTAGCCCATTTCACAACCTTTCCCCTCCACTGAGGAGCAGAGCAGAGCTACCATCAGGACAGGACCCCACTGTGCTCTGTCAAGCTCAGTTTCCCCTACACGTCAGTTAGTTATAAGCCATGTCTTTACCCAGCTGTAACAGGTGTCTGTGGTTGGATTCAGGGTGAAAGAAGGGTGACTTGTGGATGAACCTTCTATTGAGGCCTTCTATTGGGAACTATAACAGTAGCCAAGATGGGTGCAAATCCCTCCTACTGTAACTCAATGTGGGAATACATCGGTTCAGTTGTTGTGATTGGTTGAGAGAGACAACGTTGAGATTCCAGCCAGGGAGTGGTGATTCAGACTGTTGACTAAGTCACAAACTTTATTAAAAACTGTCAGCTGTTGATAACCTTGGCCTTGAAGGACCTACAGAGATCACCGCCATCAGGATATATATATATAATGTTTTATGACTACCAAATAGCTCCCCTGTGTAAAGCTACCGGAAAGGACATTCATTACATTGCAAGCGCTCCATTCTAGTTCATCACCATACTCATACAAGTTATTGTTTATCACCCATGTTCAAGTTGTTGTTTCAGTCACCATTAAGCTTACCACAATTCCTTCAAGGGGTCTAAAAGCTTATTGTCTCAAACTTGGGAGACCAGACCACACAGTGCAGAATGCTACAGACCAGTTTGAGTCTCTCAGCTTGACTACCCATGAGCAGTAGGGGCTCCTTCTACTTCTTCTCCTTTAAGTCTTCCTGGTACCACTCTCCAGCACTGAGCCCTGTCCCTCCAGGCATTTTAGGCTGTCAGACAGCTCAGAGGGAGACACTGGCAGCACAAGAGCTTGGCCATAATTGGCCCCTATTCATTTCTGAGGGATAATCCTTGCCTGGTTTAGCCTTTTCTGTTTCCAGTGTAATTTTTGCGCGAATGTTTACACAAGGCAGATATCTGTCTCCCTCCTTCACCTTGTAAGGCTTTGGCCCCGGCCGTGGGGCTGTGTACCCTTCGTGTGTGTGTGTGTGTGGGTGTCTGCTCTCCCTGTGCTGGCTGTAAGGGATCAGGGACTAAAGTCACAATGGCCAAGTGAATGTCGACTCACAGTCAAGACTGTCAACTTTCAATGGACTGGATTAAGACACAAAATATCACTGAGCACACCTTGACATTTTGACATGTTCTGTTAAGTGCGTTTCCAAGTTAGATTTATTCTGGTTGCTCCATTTGTTGGAGGGAAATAAAAACACAAACCCTTTTGCTGTTGCAAAATGGATTCAATGTCCCTATTCTTGAGCTACTCAATTCACTTTAATCGCTAGTAGTCTGAGGGCAGATTCCAGATTGACACTATTCAGGGGTGAAGCTGCTTGGGGATCCTAAGGAGTTTCTGGGTTTGTGAGAGCCCTGTCCTTAACCAAACAAACACAGAGGAATTTGTGCCATTGTTGGTGCAGAGGATTGAGTGACAGGGCTGCATAGCAGAGGAGCCTGTCAGCAGAGCTGGGGAGAGGTCAGTGTGATCACTCCTTCTGCTGCGTGCTACTCACTGCACAGCCTCCGACACAGAACTGACCTAACAACTAACAACCAGCGAGACAGACTCCCAGACAAAATACACGCACGCACACATGGACGCAGGCACACGCACACAGACACACAGACAAAGGCACCCATGCACACACAGAGGACATCATTATTTTAATGGGAGTCATCAGTGCAATCTCATATTTTATTCCTTCCTTTACATATAAATAATGCAGTACGAAGCTTCATTGTAAATTAGGCTACTCTATTTACAGTAACTAAAGTTGGTCGACAGGTGTCATCAGACACGCCCTCCCCAGTTGTGGGTTTTAGTGCAAGTCATCATTAGCTGGCGACCTGAAAGTTGAACCCTGACCCCAGTGGGCAACTAAGCATTACGTTCTGCAAGGCTGAGGCGGTTGTCCAATTCAAGACCCAAGGCACTCTGTCTGTATATCAACAACAATGAACAAAGACATTTCAAACATTACAAAGAATTCAGTCACAAATATGATTCTGACTTCTAAATAAAACTGTGCATTTGTGCAGAAAAAACAGGACAGAGTCAGAGATAAAAAACAACAAAGTAAAACAGAGAATACTGTACGATACATTATTTTCTGTATGTAGCCTTGGGGACAGAGGCAGCGTAGTCTCTAGACCAAGTGCCTCATTAAGCAGAGGCATATACTCATTTACCTATCCATGACAAATACAACAGTTAGTCTGTGTTTTGGATGTCCCCAGCCTTGCAGCCCTGCAGTGCAAGACTAAGAGCATGTGCGCTAGCTTTGTGCTGTTCTGTGGGTGATAGAGTCAAGCTGTTCCTGCCGAGCGGGGGTCAGGGTCCTTCAGTCAGCACCCCATCCCTGAACAGAGCACACAGGAATCCCCCCTCCTTCTACACCGTCTCCGACCCCTCCTCCACCTCTCCCCATGGCCTGGCTGCTCCCCTTTCTCTCCCCTCCATCTCTCCCTCCAACTCCCCCCTCTTTCCATCTCTCCCTCCATCTCTCCCTCCATCTCCCCTCCATCTCTCCCTCCATCTCTCCCCTCTTTCCATCTCTCCCTCCATCTCTCCCTCCATCTCTCCCCTTTCTCTCCCCTCCATCTCTCCCCTTTCTCTCCCCTCCATCTCTCCCTCCATCTCTCCCCTCTTTCCATCTCTCCCTCCATCGCCCGTGCTGTGCGCTGTCACTCTCCTCGTCAGGATCATTAATCAGGCCAGGAAGATTAAGCTTCAAACATAAATAAACCAGCCCAGTTCCCTCCTCTTAGACCCCCTCAGCTCCACCACTCCCTACTCCGCTCCACTCAAATCAACTGCATGACTTGTCCAGCTCAATCCAGCACTGCATAGTTCTATGCTTCCAGTGGTTATAGGAAAGGGTGATTGGGTGAAGAGTGGACTGGTGTAAAAAGGTGTACTTGACATGTTTGAAGACTTGAATAGTACGACAGAATGTATGTGACTTTTAAAGATCACAACATTATAATGCCAGTTAAATGAAATAAACAAATGGACTTATCTCAGAAGTTGATGACTCTGAGCTAAACTGCCAACCGTGTAAATACACAATGTTATCACAATGGTCTCCACATATAATCAATAACAGATATCTCAAATATGGATTAAAGGATTAAAATGTGCACCTTGAATGCATGAGGGTTTATTCTTCATACACTGACTTCACTACCCTATCATTTCTTGACCGGCACGTTTTTTGAAGAAAAGAGGGCAATACCACCACCTTTAGGTAGTATTGGGTAATGCCACTACTGTGGCCCGGCCCAGGCAGTTCCCTCAGTCTCCATCTCTCCCATAGAGGGAGGGATTGGGTTGCCAGAGCCTGCTGGCCAAGGCATCCCCACACACAGACTCAGAGGCTGTTATTGCAGTCCCACTGTATTCCTTTGTGCATTGTGGGTGAGAGGGGGACCCCGGCTGGGCCCTGCACTACACCTCTCTGACTGACAGCCAGCCCGCCGACTGTTTGTGTGTGTCCATGGGAAACGGGGTGGTGTCACGGCGGCGACGGCCCTGAGCCCATCCATCAGTGTCACCCGGGCAACGCATGTGTCACTTTCAAGACTAATGGACAGGAAGTACAGGCGGAGAAACAACAATATTTGCAGAATATATTTTAGAAACATTTGTTTCTCGGCTTTCTCTCTCTCTCTTATACAGCTCTGTTGCAACAAACTGGAATGGGCCCTAATCCTGATTTATGGGCTTGTTTATTTAAAGGACCTGGATCTAGAACTCCTTATGGTTTTCAGAGTGGGAGTAGAGGAGAGTACAAACATTATGGGGCTAAATTGGATAACCATGGCCTGGTTAATGTGACCACAAATCAAACCTGACACAAATCTGGCTTTCCCTGCATATAGCATTACAGCCATCACCTGGAGGACCCTGCAATGATAAGACACAGTCAGGCACAAGAAACTGGGCCTCAGTATTCCTTAAGCATCTCAGAGTAGGAGTGCTGACCTAGAATCAGGTCCCACCTGTCCATATAATCTTATTCAATATTACCTAAAAGGAAAAACTGAATACAGGCCCTGAAACGCCGTAGAACTGAGAGCCATTTGAGGCTTACAGAGAGAGCAGCTATGGGATTACATGGACCGTTACAGTGCCTTGCAAAGGTATTCATCCCCCTTGGCGTTTTTCCTATTTTGTTGCATTACAACCTGGAATTTAAATGGATTTTATTTGGATTTCATGTAATGGACATACACAAAATAGTTGAAATTGGTGAAGTGAAATGAAAAAAATTACTTGTTTCAAAAAATTAAAAAAAAACGGAAAAGTGGTGCGTGCATATGTATTCACCCTCTTAGCTATGAAGCCCCGAAATAAGATCTGGTGCAACCAATTACCTTCAGAAGTCACATAATTAGTTAAATAAAGTCCAGCTGTGTGCAATCTAAGTGTCACATGATCTCAGTATATATACACCTGTTTTGAAAGGCCCCAGAGTCTGCAATATCACTAAGCAAGGGGCACCAGCAAGCAAGCAGCACCATGAAGACCAAGGAGCTCTCCAAACAGGTCAGGGACAAAGTTGTGGAGAAGGACAGATCAGTGTTGGGTTATAAAAAAAGAACATCCCACGGAGCACCATTAAATCCATTATTAAAAAATTGAAAAAATATTGCAACACAACAAACCTGCCAAGAGAGGGCCACCCACCAAAACTCACGGACCAAGCAAGGAGGGCATTTATCTCAGAGGCAACAAAGAAACCAAAGATAACCCTGAAGGAGCTGCAATGCTCCACAGCAGAGATTGGAGTATCTGTCCATAGGACCACTTTAAGCTGTACACTCCACAGAGCTGGGCTTTATGGAAGAGTGGCCAGAAAAAAGCCATTGCTTAAAGAAAATAAGCAAACACGTTTGGTGTTCACCAAAAGGCATGTGGGAGACTCCCCAAACATATGGAAGAAGGTACTCTGGTCAGATGAGACTAAAATTGAGCTTTTTGGCCATCAAGGAAAACGCTTTGTCTGGCGCAAACCCAACACCTCTCATCACCCTGAGAACACCATCCCCACAGTGAAGTATGGTGGTGGCAGCATCATGTTGTGGGGATGTTTTTCATCGGCAAGGACTGGGAAACTGGTCAGAATTGAAGGAATGATGGATGGCGCTATATACAGGGAAATTCTTGAGGGAAACCTGTTTCAGTCTTCCAAAGATTTGAGACTGGGACGGAGGTTCACATTTTACATTTTAGTCATTTAGCAGACGCTCTTATCCAGAGCGACTTACATTGCTTTATGAAGCAACAATTTAGTGGTTTAAGGGGAAACATTTAAATGTCTTGGAATGGCCTAGTCAAAGCCCAGACCTCAATCCAATTGAGAATCTGTGGTATGACTTAAAGATTGCTGTACACCAGCGGAACCCATTCACCTTGAAGGAGCTGGAGCAGTTTTGCCTTGAAGAATGGGCAAAAATCCCAGTGGCTAGATGTGCCAAGCTTATAGAGACATACCCCAAGAGACTTGCAGCTGTAATTGCTGCAAAAGGTGGCTCTACAATTGACTTTGGGGGGGGTGAATAGTTATGCACGCTCAAAATCATTATTTTGGTCTTATTTCTTGTTTGTTTCACAAAAAAAAATTGGTAGGCATGTTGTGTAAATCAAATGATACAAACCTCATTTTAATTCCACGTTGTAAGGCAACAAAATAGGAAAAATGCCAAGGGGGGTGAATACTTTCGCAAGCCACTCTATGTAGAATTTAGGAGAGCATTGTCACTTTTTCCCTGTCTCTATGAAGAGGTTCCTTCCCGTGTGCTCAGGTGTGTTCAGAGAAGGGGGTGCTTAACCTCAGCAGCCGGTAACCGTGGCGTCCAGCCCTGAGCGCTTGCTGACATTCATTTTGGTTAGCTCCTCGGCACAGGTAGGGTGGATCCCTACGGTCTCCATCAGGTGAGTGAGGGTGGCCCAACACCTGGAGAGAGACACACAGAGAAACACAGACACCTCATTCATAAAGCTGTCCTTACAGCAACACACATTCTCCCATCTTTAAATTTATCTTATTAGTATCCCACTGCTGCTGTACTGATAAAGGCTCACCTTGTCACAATTTACATGACATCTAATGTCCATTCATTTTGTGTAGATTAATTACTAAATGAATTATTAATCTACAGATGCAACATCTGTTAGTATAAGTATTTTACATTAGACCCAAAATGTTTTTAAAAAGCAGTTTAGCAGTTTCTTAAAAACTAGCCACAACAGAACGCTATCCATGTCTGTATTGTCTATTCTGAGTGCCTATCTAACTCCATCAAGCAGAGTGGTTGACTTACTGGAAGCCCATAGCGAAGGCCTGGGTGACCTCTCCAGCGTTTGGACCGGAGAAGTGCAGGCCCAGAATCCTCTGGTCTCCACCCCGCTCACACACCACTTGAGGCAGGGAAAGAACCAGCGTTACAATTTTGCAACCCTACTCTTAGGGCCGTTCTGACCTTAATGTAACACTGGCTGGTGTCTCTCTCAGCCACAGTGAACTCCAGAGGCTTGTAGAAGGCATGGTACACCTGGACACAAAGAACAACAGAGGGATACATGTCCATTTGTCCACCAACAATACACGGTATAGTATCATTCATTTATGTTATTAAGCCATCACTTATGATTAAATAATGTTACAACATAATTATGTCAAAAATAGAAGTGCCCAAGTGAAACCAGTGTTTATGTGTCCATAGAAGTATCTTACAATACTTGCTAGTGTTAAAGGTAGGCCATACATCTCAGATTGTTCACTAGAACCTAATATTACAATACTATGCTTTCACAACACTTTGCTTGTTTTAAAAAGGTACATTTCAGATCCTGGTTTCATGGTGTGTGTTTTATATTGAGCCAGCGAGCGTGCCGACACAAGTCGTCGTCCAGGCCACGCACACAGGCAGCTGTCAGGACCCATGGTGCACCTCTCCTGCTGCGGTGCTTTAGATCACACAGCGCCTGTCAGCACCTGATACACACCTCAATCAGGCCCTCTGCTCACCTGTCAATCACACACAGGAGCTACGCATCACTCTACAATGAGCCGGGGCTCTCTGGGTGCAGGTGTTAGCAGCTGGCACACTGCACACACACATACATGCATAAAGTAGTAAACAGAGGCACACCTGCATTCACAATCCTGTAAGAACTGAAAGTTTCCTCAACAGACCTCCATTTTCTCAAAGCCTCTTAAAACCAAAAACACTACCATGTTAGTGGTTTAGGATTAGGTTTACTGTACTGTACCTCGATGGAGTCCTTCCCATGTCTGCCCTCAGTCTCCTCCTCTGACAGGCCCACACAGCCATACTCCAGAGGGGTGAACACTGTGGTGGCAACCTACGGACACAATCGATCAGAGAGCACACAAAGCCTTGTTACATCACGTTCCATCAGGATAGACAGCCCCACACAGCAGTGCTCCAGTGGGGTGGGTGGGTGGCAGGCAGGCAGGCAGGCAGGCAGACAGACAGACAGACAACAACAGAAAAGTGATGTTACAGCAGGATAGATAGGCAGAGCCATAATACAGGCTTGTCACGTCGCCTACTGTATCTTCCAACATCTACAATAAAGTGGTCACAAAACAAAGCTACAAAAGACCACAGAAAAGAGGAACGAGACGAGACTAAGAACCCAAACAATGGGCATTTAAGCAATATGTCTGTCATTACGATTGGTTTTGGAATTATCATTTGAAAAAGGGTGCAGACGTGCAGTGTCTACCATTAAAACCATATGAGTCAGACCAGGCGGTATAATCCAGAGAAAACAACTGTTAGGCATTAAAAACACAATGCACAGAAGTGGCACTGATTTAACACACTCAAACAGAAACTGAAAACAAAGGTTTCAAAGGCCTCATACAGACAAGCTGTGGAGAGATGGGGGGAAATTGTGTGTGTGTGTGTATGTGTTTTTTGTTTTACTATTCTTGTGGGGACCAGAAGTCCTCACAAGGATAATAAAACAAGGAACATTCAGACAATTCGGGACATTTTGCCAGTCCCCACAAGGAAAAATGCTATTTTAGGCTTAGGGGTTAGGGTGAGGGTTTCAATTAGGGTTCGAATTAAAGTTAGAGGTTAGGTTTATGGGTTAGTTTTAGGTTTAGGGTTTGGGTTTAGGGTTAAGGAAAATTGGATTTTTTGTTCAATTGTTTGGTCCCCACAAGGATAGTAAAACAAACGTGTGTGTGTGTATGGTGTGTGTGGGTATCTATAGTGTGTGTGTGTGTGTCTATGGTGTGTGTGTGTGTCTATGGTGTGTACTCTATGTGTGTGTGTCTAAGGTGTGTGTACGTGTCTATGGTGTGTACTGTGTGTGTGTATGTGTGTGTGTGTATATCTATGGTGTGTGTGTGTCTAAGGTGTGTGTGTGTCTATGGTGTGTGCTGTATGTGTGTGTGTCTATGGTGTGGGTCTATGGTGTGTAATGCATGTGTGTGTGTCTATGGTGTGTGTGTGTCTATGGTGTGTGTGTGTGTGTGTACTGTATGTGTGTGTCTATGGTGTGTACTGTATGTGTATGTCTATGGTGTGTGTGTGTGTGTGTCTATGGTGTGTGTGTGTTGGATGTCTGCTCACATTGTCGTAGTTCATGAGCTCATTGGTCTGCCCTGCGAGCGAGGAGCTTCCCTGCCTTAATGGCGGTGGGGGTCAACTCAGGACAACCCTGGAAACACAGAACAACACTAATGAGTGACATGAGAACACAGACAGACAGACTGACAGAGAGAGAGAGGGAGGGAAGCAGACAAATAGCGTACATGCATGCATACTGTATGTGCTTAAATGTATGCAGGCTACGGCACACAGACAGACAGTCACAGAGTACACCTCCCTAACACAGGACCTTTGGCTATTTAGAGAGAGAGGGGACAGTTGTGCCTGTGAGTTACTGTGTAGACTAACCTGCAGCCTCAGATTCAGAAAACTTGAATGTCCTCAGAGTCAATTCATTTTGCAGCAGTCATAAAACATATCATATGTAAAAAATTAAAAATAAATAGCAAAGGATATTTACAAGCAAATAGGCAGGGTACGTGCAGTGTCATAGTGCTAAGTGCAATTAGTCTAACATTTTGTTAAGTTGCAGAATTCCATTCGGAATAAAAGAGTACTCAGGCTTGAACACACAACCATGACAATGGCATTGACTAAAGGTTTCTAAACTGCTTCGCACACTGAAAAACAATCCCAGCTTTTGTATTCTCTCAACAATTTTCCCCACGCCACCTAACTGATTGTTAAACACAACAACATGCTGCTTCTGACTGTACTATAATGTACTGATGAGGATTATAATATACTGTGGATGCGTCCCAAATGGCACCTTATTCCCATAGGGCTCTGGTCTAAAGTAGTGCACTATATAGGGAATAGGGTGCTATTTGGATTGCAGATTGTGGCTCTCGATTTACGCTAGATAAATGTAATCTGGAAAAACACCCAAATAGTCTAACAATACAGGAAATTGCAGAGCTGCAGGGTGAATCCTCTCTGAAAGCATTACTTAAGTCATCAGCAACCTGTTTGATTACCACCACTGTTGCACATCCTGTTGTCCAAGACAGCTCCTCTGGCGCTGGAGGTGAGTGTGTGTGTGTGTGTGTGTGTGTGTGTGTGTGTGTGTGTGTGTGTGTGTGTGTGTGTGTGTGTGTGTTTGTGCGTGTGTCTGGTGGTATTTGAGTACCTGTGTTTACACAACATCCCGGTCTGCGTCATAGCAATGTGTTTCTTGGCAGTGCCAGGTGCTCTTCAATGTCTCAACACAAAAAGGTGATCCGTTTGGACATATCGAATTAAATATCAATCCACCCCCTTTTAAAAGTCTCCCACTATGTGAAAAGATGACAGGCATCAGGGCTAAAAGTGACTCATCAAAGGCCTGTGCCAATCTAACTGTCTGGAGAGGCCTGTTTTAGTTAGGAAGCCCACAGCTGGCCAAATAAAAAGACAGGACTGACATTTAATACAACAAGTAGAAAGAGTATTGTGATACAACAGTACAGTAGTTAGAGAGGAGACCTCTTGTGTAGATCTAGCTACAGTGAGCTCCAAATGTATTGTGTCATTGTTGAGTCACTTTTATTGTAAATAAGAATATGTTTCTAATCAGTTCTACATTAACGTGGATGCTACCATGATTATGGATAATCCTGAATGAATCATGAATAATGATGAGTGAGAAAGTTACAGATGCACAGATTTCTGTTGTGTAGATCCAGCTTTATGCCATCTGTTGTGTAGATCCAGCTTTATGCCATCTGTTGTGTAGATCCAGCTTTATGCCATTTGTTGTGTAGATCCAGCTACAGTGCATTCGGAAAGTATTCAGGCCCCTTGACTTTTTCCACATTTTGTTACGTTACAACATTATTCTAAAATGGATTAAATATTTTTTCCCCCTCATCAATCTACATACAATACCCCATAATGACAAAGCAAAAATAGTTTTTTTGAAATTTTTGCAAATGCATAAAAAATAAAACACAGAAATATTACATTTACATAAGTATTCAGACCCTTTACTCAGTACTTTGTTGAAGCACCTTTGGCAGCGATTACAGCCTTGAGTCTTCTTGGGGATGACGCTACAGTTTGGCACACCTGTATTTGGGGAGTTTCTCCCATTCTTCTCTGCAGATCCTCTCAAGCTCTGTCAGGTTGGATGGGGAGCGTCACTGCACAGCTATTTCTCTCCAGAGATGTTCGATCGGGTTCAAGTCCGGGCTCTGGCTGGGCCACTCAAGGACATTCAGACACTTGTCCCGAACCCACTCCTGCGTTGTCTTGGCTGTGTGCTTAGGGTTGTTGTCCTGTTGGAAGGTGAACCTTCGCCCCAGTCTAAGGTCCTGAGCGCTCTGGAGCATGTTTTCATCAAGGATCTCTCTGTACTTTGCTCCATTCATCTTTCCCTCGATCCTGACTAGTCTCCCGGTCCCTGCTGCTGAAAAACATCCCCACAGCATGATGCTGCCACCACCATGCTTCAACGTAGGGATGGTGCCAGGTTTCCTCCAGACGTGACGCTTGGCATTCAGGCCAAAGAGTTCAATCTTGGTTTCATCAGACCAGAGAATCTTGTTTCTCATGGTCTGAGAGTCCTTTAGGTGCCTTTTGGCAAACTCCAAGCGGGCTGTCATGTGCCTTTTACTGAGGAGTGGCTTCCGTCTGGCCACTCTACAATAAAGGTCTGATTGGTGGAGTGCTGCAGAGATGGTTGTCCTTTTGGAAGGTTCTCCCATCTCCACAGAGGAATTCTAGAGCTCTCAGAGTGACCATCGGGTTCTTGGTCACCTCCCTGACCAAGGCCCTTCTCCCCTGATTGCTCAATATAGCCGGGAGGCCAGCTCTAGGAAGAGTCTTGGTGGTTTCAAATTTCTTCCATTTAAGAATGATGGAGACCACTGTGTTCTTGGGAACCTTCAATGCTGCAGAAATGTTTTGGTACCCTTCCCCAGATATGTGCCTCGGCACAATCTTGTCTCGTAGCTCTACGGACAATTCCTTCGACCTCATGGTTTTTGCTCTGACATGCACTGTCAACTGTGGGACCTTATATAGACAGGTGTGTGCCTTTCCATATCATGTCTAATCAATTGAATTGACCACAGGTGGACTGCAATCAAGTTGTAGAAACATCTCAAGGATGATCAATGGAAACAGGATGCACCTGAGCTCAATTTCGAGTCTCATAGCAAAGGGTCTTAATACTTATGTAAATAAGGCATTTCCATTTTTTTTATTTTATACATTTGCACACAAAAAATTTAAAACTGTTTTCACTTCGTCATTATAGGGTATTGTGTGTTGATTGATGAGGAACAATTTTTATTTAATCAATTTTAGAATAAGGCTGTAACCTAACACAATGTGGAAAAAGTCAAGGGGTCTGAATACTTTCCGAATGCACTGTATATGCCATCTGTTGTGTAGATCCAGCTTTATGACTAAATCTCAAATGAATTTAAAAGACAAGCAACAAATTATATGGTGCCTATCTAGCGCATTCATTTGTAATTGAAGAGTGAACTACAGTGTCACTTTAGTAGGCTTATTTGGGCAACTGTAGGTTTTATTTCAGTCTTCCATACATTCCTGAAGAGGTTCATGTTGGTGTTTTAAGGCTGGGTGAGTACGCTGTGAGGATGACGGACATGATCAACACCTACCTCACCGGTATCACCGAAAGCGTAGATGTTCGGCACAGATGTGGATCGTCAGCAGCCACAATTATTTTCCTAGACTCCTTGTTGAGCTTGACGCCAACTTTCTCCAGGTTGAGAGTTTTGGTTTCAGGAGCTCTGCCTATAGTCAAGTATAGGAAAACACAGTCAGAGACTCAATATTACATGACACATTGAGAGAGAGGGGAGGGTACAGGAATCTTGGTTTCTTAGAAAACCTCAGACTGCTCAGTGTTGATAACACATACCATTCAGTTGGCACACTAGTGGGATTACGTTTAAAGCAGGTCCTGCTACTCTTCATCCAACAGAGAGAGAGAGGCAAATATTCAGGAATTAGAAAATAAAACACCTGCACAGCTTGGAGAGGGGGGGTGGGGAAGCGAGGAAGGGTGGCTTGTCTTTTGGCTGGGAGTGAATAATGAGCAGGCGGGGGATAGGAAGGCATCCCATCAGCCATTTGGGGCCCTGGGTGTCATTTCTCCCACTTCCTGCGGTACAGTTGACTGATGCTGTCGAAGCTTGCCCATCTTGCCGCCCCGTCTCCATGGTGACGGGGAGCACCAAGCACCCCTGACACCAGGCCGGGCCCTGGTTGAGGCCCTCTCTACCTCCCTCCTCTTCCCCCTTGCTGCCCCACCTTCTCACTCCCTGCCTGGGTAACACAATAACCCCCCCACCTTGGTAGGGCCCAGTGGTACCCACATAGATGCTATCGGACAACAAGAATAACAACCCCTCCCCCCAAGACCCTTTTCCTGACCTGCCCATTACTGCAGCACGAGTGGTAGAGAGACAGGCAGTAAGGGTGACTTCCTTTCTCAAATACTAAATACATGTAAATTATACCAGTGGGATAGCACAGTGCATAGTTAGATACTGTAGCAAGAGTTGTATTTACAAAAAGGTTGTTCTTAGGAGGTCTAGCCCCACTTTGGTCTCACAGCCTACCCTACCAAATCACAGCCCACCCTACCAAATCACAACCCACCCTACCAAATCACAGCCCACCCTACCAAATCACAACCCACCCTACCAAATCACAGCCCACCCTACCAAATCACAGCCACCCTACCAAATCACAGCCCACCCTACCAAATCACAACCCACCCTACCAAATCACAGCCCACCCTACCAAATCACAGCCCACCCTACCAAATCACAGCCTACCCTACCAAATCACAGCCCACCCTACCAAATCACAGCCCACCCTACCAAATCACAGCCCACCCTACCAAATCACAACCCACCCTACCAAATCACAGCCCACCCTACCAAATCACAACCCACCCTACCAAATCACAGCCCACCCTACCAAATCACAACCCACCCTACCAAATCACAGCCCACCCTACCAAATCACAGCCCACCCTACCAAATCACAACCCACCCTACCAAATCACAGCCCACCCTACCAAATCAAATCACAGCCCACCTTCCAAATCAAATCACAGCCCACCCTACCAAATCAAATCACAGCCCACCCTACCAAATCACAGCCCAGTTCTACCAACCACCACTGAGACTGGAGTCAGTAGGGCTATCCTAGACTAGTGTCCACTCTGCTCTCTCTATGTATAGACTAGACTACTAGAGCCACTCTAGTCTGGCCTTTCCTGCCTTTCTAAGTTTCTCCGTCTATGATCGGAGACTGTTGGAGCGCCACTGATCCATTGTGTGGTGAGACAGAAACAACAGAGGTTCTCCTGATAAGAGCCTTCAGTGAGTGTGGAGCCACACATATGGGCAATGAGAACCAATGACAGGCAGGCCTGATAGGACCACGCTGAACAAAGACTGTTGTAGCACACAGAGGAAATCGCAAGACCCACCAGCTAATTAGCCACAACAAGCTTTCTGGCACGACTTGAAATGAGACCAACTACTGTACATGGTGGCTTATCAGATCAACCAAGTGAACAAAGACAAGAGAAGGAAGTCAGAAAGACTGACTTTTTGGGAAATATATTATTTTGTTTCCAAAAAGGGGTTTCTGAGAAGGCATTCTATTTAAGGCCTAAAATGATAATAAGAGATATGATTGAATGAGATTCCGCACTTTGGCTCAGAGATACTTTTCTGTTTGTCAGAGTGTGGGGAGACTCAGAGGCTTCACATCCAAGCACTTCAGTTCATATTGAGGCATATACCAACCCCTGACACCCTCAGACAGACTTCCACCTCTTTCGGTGTTGGGGGCAACAGAAATAAGTGGGAGAGAAGAGTAACGTGGTACACCCAGAGGAAATAGGCTGTTTCCTCATCTATGCTATTGGCCACCTGGCCTGGGGTGCGGCCCTGAGGAAGGATAGGCTGTGGAAGGCTGTGCATGGAGAAGGATGTAGCCTAGCTATAGCTACAGGACTGGAACAGACAGTCCCACCACTGCAAACAGCCTCCCATCCCTCCCTCAGAGCAGCTCACTGTCTGTCCTCACTTGCACACTTTCCATCACTGATGTAAAAGCATGAATCAATGCAAGTGTAATCATTGGCTAGAGGGAGTTTCCACCATTGTTAAATCCATGACGGGAAGAACGCAAGTGCACACTAAGAAAAGGGTGGAGAATCAGGACACACCCACAGTATTTTATAGCTCCACTGAGGAGGGTACAGACCCAGTCTGACCTGTAGTGTAAAGGGCACATTGGGGATGTCGAGAGAGGCCCACTCATAACTCCCATAGTCTGACAGACACACTTCAAAGGAGAGGCCCAGGAGTGGATGTGGATGTGCTCTCTGCCCTGCATGAGAACACCAGGGTAAAGCCCACAACAGACTGTAGCCTACACTGTAAGAGTAATAATAATAAAGTCATATTCCTCTTAGATCCAATAATAATAATAATAATAATAATAATAATACAGACTGGCGGACAGGGTCTGGTAGTGCTCCAGTTCTCCCTGTCAGAATAAGCAACAGCGGACTTGGAAAGCATATCAACTCCTGTAGAAATGGCACTATGGTTGTGAGTAACCTAATTTATGTTCCATTAACTCCGCCTTCTAGTGAGTTTATACAAACTGTCATCTCCTACCATTCTGATAGATTGGAGACGGTCAGAAAACGTGGTTGTAACGTTAATAATTTGGTTGTTATTCCATTTGTTACCTCAAGGCAGATGCCCTAGGGGCAGAGTGGCCTACAGTCATTGAATATGGCGCTTTTAAATGTTAGAGCAATCACAAGTAAAACCTTTCTCGTGAATGACCTCATTACTGAGCGCAAATTTGTTTGCATGTTTCTCACCGAAACATGGCTGTCATCAGACTGTAGTGGCGCTCTTATTGCAGCCTTATTGCAGCCTCCTTTTTATTGACATATCCTCTGCTGTTGATGTTGCTTTATCTGATCACCACTGTGTATTTTTTACTACCTTCTTGCCCATAGCACAGGGTAATACTGAACACATTATTAAGAAATGCTATCTTAACTCTACAGATTTCATTGAGTGTATGAACAATACTCCACTACCTATTCTGCCTTCTTCTTGTGATGATTTAGTTGATAACTTTAATAGCAAATTAAGGGCAACCATTGATGCCATAGTTCCAGTAAAGTTGAAAAGGGATCCAAACGGAGAGAGATTTGGATGAGTGAGGAAACTAATCAATTAAAGAGAAATTACTGAAAGGCAGAGCGGAAGTGGAGAAAGTCAAAGTTGCAGGCCCATTATGATATTCTGAGAGAGCAACTTGGCATATATAACAAGGCAATTAGAAATGCCAGACAGGCTCATTATTTCTAACGTGATCACTATTAATCCGAATAATTCGAGAGTGCTCTTCTCAACCAGTGATGGCCTGATAAATCCTAACCTTGCAAAACACATGTGAACTTTCCTCAACATCTACAGTGGGGGAAAAAAGTATTTAGTCAGCCACCAATTGTGCAAGTTCTCCCACTTAAAAAGATGAGAGAGGTCTGTAATTTTCATCATAGGTACACGTCAACTATGACAGACAAAATGAGATTTTTTTTTCATGAAAATCACATTGTAGGATTTTTTATGAATTTATTTGCAAATTATGGTGGAAAATAAGTATTTGGTCAATAACAAAAGTTTCTCAATACTTTGTTATATACCCTTTGTTGGCAATGACACAGGTCAAACATTGTGTCAAGGTCAAGGTTTTCCACACACTGTTGCTGGTATTTTGGCCCATTCCTCCATGCAGATCTCCTCTAGAGCAGTGATGTTTTGGGGCTGTCGCTGGGCAACACAGACTTTCAACTCCCTCCAAAGATTTTCTATGGGGTTGAGATCTGTAGACTGGCTAGGCCACTCCAGGACCTTGAAATGCTTCTTACGAAGCCACTCCTTCGTTGCCCGGGCGGTGTGTTTGGGATCATTGTCATGCTGAAAGACCCAGCCACGTTTCATCTTCAATGCCCTTGCTGATGGAAGGAGGTTTTCACTCAAAATCTCACGATACATGGCCCCATTCATTCTTTCCTTTACACGGATCAGTCGTCCTAGTCCCTTTGCAGAAAAACAGCCCCAAAGCATGATGTTTCCACCCCCATGCTTCACAGTAGGTATGGTGTTCTTTGGATGCAACTCAGCATTCTTTGTCCTCCAAACACAACGAGTTGAGTTTTTACCAAAAATTTATATTTTGGTTTCATCTGACCATATGACATTCTCCCAATCCTCTTCTGGATCATCCAAATGCACTCTAGCAAACTTCAGACGGGCCTGGACATGTACTGGATTAAGCAGGGGGACACGTCTGGCACTACGTCTGGCGGCGTAGTGTGTTACTGATGGTAGGCTTTGTTACTTTGGTCCCAGCTCTCTGCAGGTCATTCACTAGGTCCCCCCGTGTGGTTCTGGGATTTTTGCTCACCGTTCTTGTGATCATTTTGACCCCACGGGGTGAGATCTTGTGTGGAGCCCCAAATCGAGGGAGATTATCAGTGGTCTTGTATGTCTTCCATTTCCTAATAATTGCTCCCACAGTTGATTTCTTCAAACCAAGCTGCTTACCTATTGCAGATTCAGTCTTCCCAGCCTGGTGCAGGTCTACAATTTTGTTTCTGGTGTCCTTTGACAGCTCTTTGGTCTTGGCCATAGTGGAGTTTGGAGTGTGACTGTTTGAGGTTGTGGACAGGTGTCTTTTATACTGATAACAAGTTCAAACAGGTGCCATTAATACAGGTAACGAGTGGAGGACAGAGGAGCCTCTTAAAGAAGAAGTTACAGGTCTGTGAGAGCCAGAAATCTTGCTTGTTTGTAGGTGACCAAATACTTATTTTCCACCATAATTTGCAAATAAATTCATAAAAAAATCCTACAATGTGATTTTCTTCTCAATTTGTCTGTCATAGTTGACGTGTACCTATGATGAAAATTACAGGCCTCTCTCATCTTTTTAAGTGGGAGAACTTGCACAATTGGTGGCTGACTAAATACTTTTTTCCCCCACTGTAAATGTGATGAGTTTGCGATATATTTCAAAGATAACCAACATTTTCTTCAAAACAGTTTTTAATTGCATATCTGAAGAAGTGCAAGCTATTGTTAAATCACTCCCTGTTCGCAGGCACCTTACCCACTACACTAAAACTTCTATGGTGAAACCCCTTCTGAAGAAAAGTAATCTAGATTATTCAGTTCTTAGCAATTTTCAGCCAATCTCTAACCTTCCATTCCTAAGCAAAATTTGGGAAAAATTGGTATTCAAACAGCTAAATTAAGTGCCAACTGTATTTTAGAAAAATTCCAATCTAGTTTTTGTGCCCACCACAGCACAGAGACAGCCTTAGGTAAAGTGGTAAATGATCTTAGAGCCAACACAGATGCCAAACAGCTCTCTGTCCTTAGATTTAAGTGCTGCATTCGACACTGATGACCATGATGTCCTTCTGGACAGACTGGAGAGGTGGGTTGGCCTCTTCGATCCACTTCTAAATTGGTTTAGGACCTATTTAACCGGTCAAGACTTTGTCACCCTTGGTGAACATAACTCAGAGAAAATACATATCACATGTGGCGTTCCACAAGGTTTGATTTTGGGTCCAGTACTGATCAGTTTATATACGTTACCCCTTTGCAGCGTTATCAGAAAGCACAGCATTGATTTTCACTGCTATGCAGATGATACACAGCTTTACATGTGTCACCAGAGAATTTTAGCTCCACTGATAAATGATTAGACTATATCAGTGATTTAAATATTTGGATGGCTCACAACTTCCTCCAGCTAAATCAAGACAAGACCGAGATACTTATTGTTGGAGCCAAAGCACAGAGAGAGAATCTAGCCGCACATTTTAAATCACGGGCAATAAAGATAAAACACCAGGTAAAAAACCTAGGTGTTATTTTAGATTCTGAACTAAATTTCAAATCACACATTAGGAATGTGACCCAAATAGCTTTTTACCACCTGAGGAACATTGCCAAGGTGCGGCCATCTCTCTCAGGCTGATACAGAGAGACTCATCCATGCTGTATTACAAGCAGGCTTGACCACTGTAATGCGCTCCTGTCTGATCTACCCAAGAAAGCCATTGGTCAAGTGCAAAAAATACAGAATGCTGCAGCACCGGTACTGACCAAGACCAGACGGAGAGAACACATTACACTGGTTTTAAAGTCTCTGCACTGGCTGCCTGTGAGTTTTAGAATTAATTTTAAGATTCTTCTATTAGTTTTTAAATCAATCCACGATTGTGTACCCCAATACATGTCAGACATAACTATCCCAAAGCCTAGGACCAAGAGGCATGGAGAGGCAGCTTTTAGTTATTATGCCCCTAGCCTCTGGAATAGCCTGCCAGAGAACCTGAGGTGGGCTGAAACTGTGTACATATTTAAAAGAGATCTTAAAACAAATATTTTTAGCTTGTTTTTCCTTGGCGTGCGTTTTATTTGTTCAGTTTGTGTCATTCTTTCATTTTATTATCTTATGTTTGTTGTGTAGTAGTAAATATTTCAGCTTTTATTTTCATTGTTTCTTTGTTTAGTTTTTCCTGTAAAGCACATTGCGTTGCATCTCTCCCCAAAGGTCACCCACATCCTGGTCCCTGTCACATGTCACATGCTCCCCGTCACACGCACAGGCAGAGAGAGAGACACCCGCCCTGGCCTGTCCTGGCTGGTACTGTACAGTCACACACACTGCTGAGGGGTGTAAAGTCAGGCTTTCGGAAACGCGTCGTCTTTGGGACCATCTCAACACAAATAAACTTCTTCCGGGCAGCCAGGCGGAAGTTCCCTCCATTGTGTTGGTTGGCGGAATGAGAGAAATTACATGGTGTGATAAAGAGAGAAAAGGACTGTGGAAAGAGAGAGGTCTGGTGTGGGTGCAGAGCTAAAGACAGACAGGGCAGGCCGTGCAGTGACAGATGCTGCAGGGTGGAGGAGGTGGCGTGGGGTGGCGTGGCCGGGCAGGCAGGCTGGTTTCCGCAGGGCTGGCATGATGGGCAGGAAAGCCCAGAGCAGAGCAGGAGAACAAAGGAGGGAATGCAGTGACCCCGTCCCTGGGTGCATCCTGCCCTCCCTCAGCAAGGCCCAGGACCAGGACCCAGCACTGGGCTGGGTGATTAACACTTCCCCTGGTGATTCCATCATTCACACTTTATTACCTTGTTTTTGGGCTTGATACTCTCTCTGTCTGCTGACACTGCACTCTTTTGTGGATGACAATAAAACAAATGTCTGGAAAGGGAGGGGGACAACAACTAGTGGTTTAACTGATATCTCCGGATACGTCTTTGCAAAGCCTATTGTCTGTTATGTGGCATACTTAACACACGTGATTGCAGCTACTACTAAAATAGTAGTGATGTCTTCCAAACAGTAATGTAATAATTTGTTGGACATTTCTCTTCCTCCCCAGACACACTCACCTATGGCCCACAGCACAGAGTCGAAGGTGTCCTGTTGGTCCTGTCCTGTCTGTTTATCTGTCCAGGTCACCTGCAGTGCCCCAGAGGACAGTTTGTCCACTCTCTTAGGGACATTCCTCCAGAAGAACTTGGTGCCATAGCCTTCCATGTAGTCTGTCACCAGCCCTGCCATTTGCTGCAGCACACACAAGACAAGAGGGGAGAAATTCAGGTTGTTGACAGCTCAGAGTCACCTTTCCAATACTCGACTTGGGAGAACTATTATTCCAAACTTAAAGTCCCAATATCACCAGTACACAATTAATCTATATCTATTTGTAGTGAGAAATTCTATTTTCTCTTAAATATATTTAAAAGCTTCAATACATTTGAGTTAGCATATAAACACAATACAGTATAGAGAAATAAGAAATTAATTCAAATAGTGTCAAATCTATTTGGAAAAAATAGTGATCAGTGCAGTACCTGATCGAACCTCCGGAGGAGGATGCTGCGCACCATGAATGTGGTGTCCAGGCCAACGCCTGTCAGGAAGCCAGCACACTCCAGGGCCACATCTTCATAGCACCATGTTCAGGAAAACAGAACAACACTACACAAATGCTCTCATAGAGGAACCTTGTCTATCTTTAGTCAAAGCAGATGTGACAACTGAGAAAGTGGAGCATAAGAGGCAGAGATAGACTGTGAGGTGACCCCAGTCTAGGAAGGGGTCACCACTTGAACTGCAATTTAGCAGTTTAACTTCAACATTAGGGCCAACTCACTCTGACAATATACAGTGTAACCAGTGACTCATGACCAAGCACATCGGCAGTCAAAAGGATACAACTGGCACCAACCAAAAGTCTGAAAAACAAAAACAAAAATCATTAATCTTACATGTTTTCATTTAGAAGATATCTCTTGGAAGTTACAGTGGCTTGCGAAAGTATTCACCCCCCTTGGCATTTTTCCTATTTTGTTGCCTCACAACCTGGAATTAAAATAGATTTTGGGGGGGTTTGTATAATTTCATTTACACAACATGCCTACCATTTTGAAGATGCAAAATATTTTTTGTTGTGAAAAAAACAAGAAATAAGACAAAAAAAACTGACAACTTGAGCGTACATAACTATTCACCCCCCTTGGCAAAGTCAATACTTTGTAGAACCACCTTTTGCAGCAATTACAGCTGCAAGTCTCTTGGGGTATGTCTCTATAAGCTTGGCACATCTAGCCACTGGGAATTTTGCCCATTCGTCAATGCAAAACTGCTCCAGCTCCTTCAAGTTGGATGGGTTCCGCTGGTGTACAGCAATCTTTAAGTCATACCACAGATTCTCAATTGGATTGAGGTCTGGGCTTTGACTAAGCCATTCCAAGACATTTAAATGTTTCCCCTTAAACCACTCGAGTGTTGCTTTAGCAGTATGCTTAGATTCATTGTCCTGCTGGAAGGTGAACCTCCGTCCCAGTCTCAAATCTCTGGAAGACTGAAACAGGTTTCCCTCAAGAATTTCCCTGTATTTAGCGCCATCCATCATTCCTTCAATTCTGACCAGTTTCCCAGTACCTGCCAATGAAAAACATCCCCACAGCATGATGCTGCCACCACCATGCTTCACTGTGGGGATGGTTTCTCGGGGTGATGAGAGGTGTTGGGTTTGCGCCAGACATAGCGTTTTCCTTGATGGCCAAAAAGCTCAATTTTAGTCTCATCTGACCAGAGTACCTTCTTCCATATGTTTGGGGAGTCTCCCACGTGGCTTTTGGCAAACACCAAACGTGTTTGCTTATTTTTTTCTTTAAGCAATGGCTTTTTTCTGGCCACTCTTCCGTAAAGCCCAGCTCTGTGGAATATACAGTTTAAAGTGGTCCTATGGACTGATACTCCAAGCTTTGCAGCTCCTTCAGGGTTATCTTTGGTCTCTTTGTTGCCTCTCGGATTAATGCCCTCCTTGCCTGGTCCGTGAGTTTTGGTGGGCGGCCCTCTCTTGGCAGGTTTGTTGTGGTGCCTTATTCTTTCGATTTTTTAAATAATGGATTTTATGGTGCTTCGTGGGATGTTCAAAGTTTCTGATATTTTTTTATAACCCAACCCTGATCTGTACTTCTCCACAACTTTGTCCCTGACCTGTTTGGATAGCTCCTTGGTCTTCATGGTGCCGCTTGCTTGGTGGTGCCCCTTGCTTAGTGGTGTTGCAGACTCTGGGGCCTTTCAGAACAGGTGTATATATACTGAGATCATGTGACAGATCATGTGACACTTAGATTGCACACAGGTGGACTTTATTTAACTAATTATGTGACTTCTGAAGGTAATTGGTTGCACCAGATCTTATTTAGGGGCTTCATAGCAAAGGGGGTGAATACATATGCACGCACCACTTTTCCATTATTTATTTTTTAGATTTTTTTAAACAAGTAATTTATTTAATTTCACTTCACCAATTTGGACTATTTTGTCCATTACATGAAATCCAAATAAAAATCAATTTAAATTACAGGTTGTAATGCAACAAAATAGGAAAACGACAAGGGGGATGAATACTTTTGCAAGGCACTGTATATAGTACAGGTATATGTGCTTTTCTATACGATGCACTTGCGAGACATTCATACGTTTTCTTTCAAATTATCTTGAATACTACTGCGCCAAACAAAACAGGGAAACTGGACACAAATGTTTACTCTGAATCTGAGGAATTTAAAAGTGATGAAAATTCTGTTCGAATTTCGGAGGCCTCATTACTCAACTGTAAAATGTCAAGACAGACAGACAGACAGAGAGAGAGAATAAGAAAGAACAGGAAAGGGTGGCGGAGTTGGTAGGGCCTGTCTCTCTGTCTCTGTGTCTGTGTGTGTGCCAGGTGAATCACACCTCTAATCCAGCCCTGCGCTCCACTCACTACTAGCGTTCAGGCTAATCCCTGCGGATGGGGTGTGCCGTGTTCCCGTGTTCCCATGTTCATGGCTCAGTCCACAAATCACTTCGCTGAGTGATGCCCATCACCCGCATGTAGGCCGTGGCTCCGTGGCCTCTCTCGCTCTCCCACCCTCTACCTATCCAGGGCTCCCCACGCTGGCCCAGCCTCTGGCAGCTGAGGGAGCCTGGGGCACACACAAGCCCAGCCAGACCCCCCCCCCCCCCATGCTAGTGCTAACTGCTAAGAGCGTCAGTACCCCGATCATCCTGTCCACCTAATGCACAGCTGCACTTAGTGCACATTGTGAGGTGGCTTAGGGAGGGATTAGGCTAGGAGCTTTAGGCTGATTCCACACTCATCACTGAAACATCTCCTTTCCCTGGCTGGGTCTCTCTCTGCTTGGTTATATTGTATTTCAGAGTGACTCTGGGATCGCTCTGTTCTCCCTCATCCGGGTGATGGTGTCTGAAAGCATTGGTGGAGGTGGTGTTCAACCTCACAAGTGGGTCTCAAAAACACTGCATCCAGATGTGAATGGGGGAGGGGGGCTGATTGTGTAACTAGAAACTACAGAGGGATGAATTCCAGTGGAAAAGACATACTTTACTGTACTGATATCTGCCCAGTAAACGTTGCCCACTCCCCTGGAGGATAAGAAGTACTAGGAGCAGCCTTTCAAACAACAAAGATAACACAATCAAACTTTCAGGGCTTCCATAGGCTACATCCTGATCCAAAGCCAGTAGGAGTATGCCTGACTGTGACAGTTAAGAATTTGCCACTGGCTCTCTCTCTCTCATAGCCTTGGGCCAACCTTCAGCAGTCCAGACAAGAGATAAGTGAATCTGTGTTCTCCTTCGGTGTCTCCTGTGTTTGCCACAATAACGGTACTCTTTCACAAGTGTTCCTTAGAGGGGAGAGCTCTACAGGCAGCAGACTTGATCTGAATCCAAATACAAAGATATAGGATGTGAACTCAACTCCCTAACACAGTGTTGTGACTATAGACAGAGAAAATATAGTGTGTTACACTGTCTCCTTTTGATCTTGCATCTTGTCATCCCAGACTCATTTTCTCAGCTGTTCTGTAGAGGATGAAAAACGATAGCACATTTAAAGCCTGGTTCACTGCCCTTTAGCACTGGAAATTAATTTAAATAAATCCTAAGTAAATATATAATAAAAACAATTTAAAAAGGAAATGCAGTGCATTACCTACTGTAATAAAAGTCAGCATAAAACATATTCTTACACTCATGTCTACACTTCCCATCTATCGTGTTTGTGAGTGTGCTCCGGTCCCTCTAAAGGCACTCATCACTCACCTGGAGCCATCCACTACCTCCGCCAGCCGATCAACCCAAACACCCTCTCAGACCCCACCTGCACAGCTGACAGCACAGCTCCCTCCACAGAGCAGAGCAGCACAACAGCACGTCAACAACAGCTCCTCCTAGGCAGGGAGAGATAGGTCTGAGGAGAGGAGAGTCAAGGGAGGACCTGCTAATGCTAACCCCTAGTAGCCTGAGGGGCAGGCAAGCAGAGGACCAAACTAACAGTAGGCCCCTGCCTAACCACTCCACTAAACTGAACAGCCTGCTTAGGAGACATGCTGAAAGAGGGAAGGACAGTGCAGGGAAAACATATTACACACAGACCATGGTCTGTCCCAGATGGGCTTGTTCTGTAGATGAGTTCCTATTGCCCTCTAGTGGTAAAATGTATGAACAGCAGCCTAGTTTGACGGAAAAAATACCATATCCCTGACTAAAGCAGAGAGGGGTAACAAATAGGTTGTTGCGATAGAAAAATTACGACGGAAATCTATTGTAATGTTTATAATAGCAAGGATTATCAATGAGTAGGCGACTAAGATAACTCTTTACTGTTGGCAGTTACATTACAGCCACACTAACAAACATTACACTCAACCTCCATTTTGTGCCAAGAGGAAACGGTGCGGAGAGACCAATTAGACAGGCGATGACAGGATTTAAATGGCTGGATTGGAGATGTGTTCAGCAAAGGTCGGGACACACACACACTGCTAATCTGAGTCAGGAGTAGAGAGTGACAGGAACATTTAACAGGTACCATAGTAGAACACACTGTGTCCTGGATGGATCATTATGATAGAGCTGTCTGTGTACATGGCACAGCTAAATGCTGATGTACAGTATTGTATGGTTTGTGTATGGTGTGTGTGTGTGTGTGTGTGTGTGTGTGTGTGTGTGTGTGTGTGTGTGTGTGTGTGTTTCACCACATGTACCACTCACATCTTGCCAGGGGACTCTTTCAGCCAGAAGATATCATCACTAGTGATGCCGTGCTCGATTGCTCCAGGGATCTACAACACAGGAAGTAGAAACAGGTAAACACAACAAACACCGTTTGAATCATATTCTCAATACAGCTCCTGGAAAACCATCTGGCAAACAATCAGGTAAGGAAGGTTGGCTTTGTTCTTTGTTAGTCTGTTATCAACAGACAGTAAGCCACAGCCTGTGATACACCACAGGGAGGGAGGCCTATGAGAGGCCGCAGACCCAGGGTGTATCCCAAATTATACCCTATTCCCTAGGTAGTGAATAGGGAATAGGTAGGGTGCCATTTGGGATGCAGCCCCAGACACTGCCACCCTCCTCCACCCAGAGAGAGCCATGTTTCCCCCACCACCATGCCATCAAAAGCTCCAGATCCACTGTGGTGTTATCAGCAGATGGGAGGATCAATGAAGGAGACACCTCTCCCCCTGGTCTGTCTGTCTACTGGGCAAGGACACCATACAGAGGGAGAAGTGGGGTAGGGAGAGAAGGAGAGGACCGAGAGAAAGAGGAGAGATGGAGGTGAGGGGGGAGAGGGAGAGCGAGGACGAAGAGAAGGAAAGGTTAATACTTACATGTGTGGGTACTTTGGCCGCCCCCCAGTTGCAATCACAATGTCCTTGGCAGTCAGTATCATCTGCCAGACAAGGGGGAGAGAAATGATAATGACTTCAATAGGAAAATATGAATATGGCACTGTTGAAATTATGTTTCTTAAATAAAAAATAAATATGGTGAACATTTACATTTTTTGTCATTAACTCCCAGTTTGAAATAGTATTACCTCTTTTCCTGTCCTGGTTAACCCTTTGACTGTGTGCTCATCCACCAGACTTCCTTTAATGTTCAGATACCTCACCTTCCTGTCAAAGAAAAACAACATGGTGACACAATGCAAACACCACAGGAGAACTCATGTGAGATCTTGTGCGAACACCGGGTTTAGCTGAGATAGGTTAAGTACTGCACAGCTACACTGTTAAAGCAGTTTTCTAGCCAAACCGATTGTATATGAGAGTGAAGACAAAGTTTGGAGGAAAGAGGTTAAGCCCCGGATCGCTAAAGCCATTTTCTATGAAACTGGGTCTATTAAATATGAGATTCGGTTGCACAATGTGAACATCTCAGAATTGGGTTGCCTGTGTAAACGCAGCCACAGTGGCTGTAGGTAATGGGGTGTCACTCACTTGTCCTGTAGCTGGAAAATATATGTTCTTATCTAATCTAATGATGGGAATTCAAAAACCATGCAGGCCTCCAACTAGGCTACACCTAAGCTGCTTTCCAAAATAGTTCGAGAAATGTTAGTATCCACAGGTTTCCATTGTTCTCATAATAATGAGATTTGCCAGCCATACTTCTGGGCGTCTTTCACAGCTGTGCCCAGCAGAGCAGCCTGGTGCATGAGCTTTTGGGAATGCAGCCCACGTTCACGCACGTGCCACCAATGCCCCACTTAGTACCTGGAAGGGTAGCATGATATCTTTTTTTTATCTAATATATTAATGCAGATTGTTCACAACATGCACACTGTTTGTTTACTCCGAGACAAAGAAGGAGAAATGCTACAAGTCAACAGTTTTTTGTCCTCCTAGGCCAAACATAGATCTCAAACTCGAAGCGGCATTCTGCCTTCTCCCTCTTGTTTTCAGACACTAGTGTTACCCACCACTGGCGCATGTGAATTGGGTCATTCCTGTTATGCAGTGCCTAGTCTGTCCCCAGGAAATAACACCTCTTATAGTGTAAAATGTGGATTCCAAAAGGCTTAAAATATAAAGTTAGGTGTCTTTACCATAAAAACACAAAGATATGGATCTTAAAGGGCATTTTATTCATTTTGACCATTTGGTTTTCAGTGGATGTAGGCGTTTTTGCCATGTCCCCGGGTGTTATTCATCAACTTATACGAGAAATATAAGCCATTAAATAATAAAATATTAAAAATATGTATTCATTCTTTTATAGTCCTACTTCAAATATCTGTCATCAATACTTTTTTTTCTCATGATTCTCTGTGTCTCTGATTTCACTTTCCACCCTGTTAGTTTAAAAAACAGCCCCTTCCCACAATGACATCATGTTCAGGAAGCGTCAATCATTATTTTGGCGGGAAAACAACAGTGCAAAGCAAATTGAGTATCAACACACTCAGTTTTATTTATATATTTAATGTTTCATGATGTTAGTCAGTATGTCTCAAGCTTAAATGTCCACCATGTTAGCCTATATTAGAGGAACATGTTATCACATTTTATAATTTAAAAATATGTTTGGAAGAAAAGTTAAATTTCTCTTCAAGTGTTCACCATTATGCTAGCTGGATCTTGATCACTCACAGGATCTTGATCATGCTAGCAGGATCTTGATCACTATGGCTAACTTAGCCTCCAAATTTCCACCCTGTTAGGTTCCTGTTAGGCATATGCAACAGGTTGGAACATGCACCTAATAGGGTGGACATTTTGTCAGAAAATATTGAAAATGAATTACTTATGTCAATATATATGACCATTTACATAATACATTTATATTGTATGTATATTTGTATATATTTGTATATATATATATATATATATATATATATATATATATTTGTATATATATATATATATAAATATATATATATATATATATATATTTGTATATATATATATATATATATATATATATATATATATATTTGTATATATATATATGTATATATATATATATATATATATATATATATATATATATGTATATATATAATAATAATAATATAATAATAATAATAAATAATAATAATATGCCATTTAGCAAATATATATATATATTTGTATATATATATATATATATATATATATATTTGTATATATATATATATATATATATATATATTTGTATATATATATATATATATATATATATACAGTACCAGTCAAAAGTTTGGACACACCTACTCATTCAAGGGTTTTTCTTTATTGTAACTATTTTCTACATTGTAGAATAATGGTGAAGACATCAAAACTATGAAATAGCACATATGGAATCATGTAGTAACCAAAACAGTGTTAAACAAATCAAAATATATTTTAGATTCTTCAAAGTAGCCACCCTTTGCCTTGATGAGAACTTTGCAAACTCTTTGCATTCTCTCAACCAGCTTCACCTTGAATGCTTTTCCAACAGTCTTGAAGGAGTTCCCACATATGCTGAGCACTCGTTGGCTGCTTTTCCTTCACTCTGCGGTCCAACTCATCTCAAACCATGTCAATTGAGTTGAGGTCGGGGGATTGTGGAGGCCAGGTCATCTGATGCAGCACTCCATCACTCTCCTTCTTGGTAAAATAGCCGTTACACAGCCTGGAGGTGTGTTGGGTCATTGTCCTGTTGAAAAACAAATGATAGTCCCACTAAGCGCAAACCAGATGGGATGGCCTATCGCTGCAGAATTCTGTGGTAGAAATGCTGGTTAAGTGTGCCTTGAATTGTGAGACACAGAGTAGGTGAACGGATGATCTCCACATGTGTGATTCCCACCAGCAAAGCACCCCCACACCATCACAACTCCTCCTCCATGCTTCACGGTGGGAACCACACATGTGGAGATCATCCGTTCACCTACTCTGTGTCTCACAAAGACACAGCGGTTGGAACCAAAAATCTCAAATTTTGACTCATCAGACCAAAGGACACATTTCCACCGGTCTAATGTCCATTGCTCGTGTTTCTTGGCCCATGCAAGTCTCTTCTTCTTATTGGTGTCCTTTAGTAGTGGTTTCTTTGAAGCAATTCGACCATGAAGGCCTGATTCACACAGTCTCCTCTGAACAGTTGATGTTACTTGAACTCTGTGAAGCAATTATTTGGGCTGCAAATTCTGAGGCTGTTAACTCTAATGAACCCATCCTCTGCAGCAGAGGTAACTCTGGGTCTTCTATTCCTGTGGCGGTCCTCATGACAGCCAGTTTCATCATAGCGCTTGATTGTTTTTGCAACTGCACTTGAAGAAACTTTCAAAGTTCTTGAAATGATCCGCATTGACTGACCTTCATGTCTTAAAGTAATGATGGACTGTCGTTTCTCTTTGCTTATTTGAGCTGTTCTTGCCATAATATGGACTTGGTCTTTTACGAAATAGGGCTATCTTCTGTATACCACCCCCTACCTTTTCACAACACAACTGATTGGCTCAAACACATTAAGAAGGAAAGAAATTCCACAAATTAAATTTTAACAAGGCACACCAGTTAATTGAAGAGTATGCAAAGCTGTCATAAAGGCAAAGGGTGGCTACTTTGAAGAATCTCAAATATAAAATATATTTTGATTTGTTTAACACTGTTACTATATGATTCATATGTGTTATTTCAGTTTTGAAATTCTACAATGTAGAAAATAGTAAAAATAAAGAAAAACCCTGGAACGAGTAGGTGTGTCCAAACTTTTGACTGGTACTGTATATCATTACCGAGCACGCCGTGATGCAGACCCAGACAAAAGTACCTTGAGAAAGAGAGACAGAGATGGCAGAGAGACAGAGAGACAGGGAAAAAGAAGAGGATATAGCAGACATCAGTGAGAGAGAGAAGTGCGTTAAGGAAAAAATGGAACGAGACGAAGAGAGAAGAAAAGACCATAGCAACAACCAGGGCATCTTTTACCCCTCCCCCATTCATGAACATGACCCAATGCCAGGACCTTCAAGGTTAGAGCAAGCTTGAGCTGGGCAGTTGGATGATTTATTAGTCAGGATCTATTTGAGTTGTGTTCACAACAGTTCACAATATTTGTGCTCTATTCTATATTACTAAACATACCCATGCTATTACTAATGTTTTTTGTTTGATTGATTGGTTTATTGATTGATTCATTGAGTGATTGATTGATTAACTGATTGGTCGATTTATTTATTAATTAGTTTACTGATTACAATACTAATAGTGCTTACTGTGTTTTAGGCAAAGATGTCAAGGTCAAAGAAAGACCAACAATTCAAAGAAAAGGATCATGAAAGAGATCAAGAAACTTCAAGCCACCTTGGAAAAACAGAAAAGGAAAAAGGAACTGCTGAATCCGAGAAGAAATCCTTATTTTTGAGGGATGATGTGAGTTGCATGACTACAGGGAGGAAATAAACTGTCACGCAAAATAAAAAGAAGATGCAAAAAAGGTTGCTGACAGACACAATGAAGAATCTATACAGGAAGTTCCTATCAGAAAGTCAAGACTCGATCTCCTACTCTTTCTTCTGCACCTTTAGGCCATTTTGGGTTGTGGCACCCACCGAAGCTGACCGTGAGACGTGCCAATGTAAAACCCACGAGAATCTCCAATTCATGGCTAACAACCTTTATAGCCGTGAGCTTTTATCGTCCACTCACACCCTTGTGAAACCCCCATCAAACAAAGAAATTTCCCTGACCCAATGGTCAGTTGAGAGCTCCAAAGATGAAGAACACAGGACCAATGTTACAGTGAAGAAGGAGGTGACGACGACTGAGGACAAACTTGTCAGTCAGTTCCAGGACAGGCTCTTCAGGTTCAGGCACCACCTTTTCAACATCAGATGGCAGTATGCAGCGTACAGAGAGCTGAGGGAGAGTCTCAAGCACAATGAGTGTTTGACCATGAGGACTTCAGCGAGAATTACTCCTGCAAATACTCCATGGAAGTCCAGTCGGTTCATTTTGGAGGATCGCATCAGCAGGCGACCCTCCACACTGGAGTGTTATATGCAGGAGCACAGCTTTCACCCGTTGCCTTCTGCTCCACCTTCACATCAAGAAGGCATGACCCGCCAGCAATCTGGGCACACCTTGATCCAGTTCTGGAGATGGTTAAAGGAGAGGTACCCAGAAGTTAACCGGCTGCACTTATTCAACGACGGGCTAGCAAGCCAGTATAAACAGGCACAATGAACATGCATCAAGTGATAAGTGTGTAGCCAGGTCACATCAAGTACAGAGACATAACCTGTCTCTGCCAAAGAGATGAGGGGGTCATGGACTGTCCCTGCTTTGAGTTAAAAGAAGCAACTCTAGAAGCTGCTGAGGCTCCAAGATCTGTGTGCACCATTGAAACCCTGTGGCAACCAGGTACGCTGACAACCAGGTAGTATGCCTGATCCCAGAGCCACAGGCACTTAATAAAAGGTCTGTACAAATGGAAAATTCCACTTGGAGGTACATAAAATACCACTTTGGAAACCACTGAGCTACAACTGGAGCAAAGGGACTTGCAGTATGTGGAGGAGGGGGATGGAGTGGAGAAAAGGCGAGAAAGGGGTTGAGTGGGAAGGGTTTTGGAAGGGAGTGAAGTGGAGGAGAGGCGAGGAGGGGTTGAGTGGGAAGGGTTTTGGAAGGGAGTGAAGTGGAGGAGAGGCGAGGAGGGGTTGAGTGGGAAGGGTTTTGGAAGGGAGTGAAGTGAAGGAGAGGCGAGGAGGGGTTGAGTGGGAAGGGTTTTGGAAGGGAGTGAAGTGGAGGAGAGGCGAGGAGGGGTTGAGTGGGAAGGGTTTTGGAAGGAGTGAAGTGGAGGAGAGGCGAGGAGGGGTTGAGTGGGAAGGGTTTTGGAAGGGAGTGAAGTGGAGGAGAGGCGAGGAGGGGTTGAGTGGGAAGGGTTTTGGAAGGGAGTGAAGTGGAGGAGAGGCGAGGAGGGGTTGAGTGGGAAGGGTTTTGGAAGGGAGTGAAGTGAAGGAGAGGCGAGGAGGGGTTGAGTGGGAAGGGTTTTGGAAGGGAGTGAAGTGGAGGAGAGGCGAGGAGGGGTTGAGTGGGAAGGGTTTTGGAAGGGAGTGAAGTGGAGGAGAGGCGAGGAGCTGTTTATCATAAAAGCCCTGATTAGTGTTATTAAACTTTAAAATACAATCCAACTGTTTTACATCTAGCTATGGGCAATACTCACATTTTAATAATCTGTTTTTATGTTGTTTTACAAACTTAGGTTGACAAAAAGTAAATTCAAAATTAAATACATAGAAAGTGATTCTAATTATAAATGTAATGTTTTTTTTAACCATTTCACAGATTTCAAAGTTAATAAAATATCTTTCATTGTTTAAATATTTTGTTCATTATTAGTTCCACTGTTATTGCTTTCCACCCTGTTACGCTTCATTCCACCGTTAGGTCGGTGTTTTAAAATCATAATTGAACAATAGCATCAAATGTTATGTATATCTTTGTGGTAACTTGTAGAGATTGAAGGGGTCAACTTCATACGCAACAAATTTTCACTCTTATTAGGAAAAATGTGACGCAAATAAAGCACTGGTTCCGAAAATAACACGTTTCGCTCAATTATCTTTGATTTATAATGATTTGAAGAAAATAAATGAATGTAATAGAGTAAGGGACATTTGATGTCTTCGAAAATCTAAATCTAGAAATATACACTACTAGTCAAAAGTTTGGACACACCTACTCATTCAAGGGTTTTTCTTTATTTTTACTAGTTTTTACAATGTAGAATAATAGTGAAGACATCAAAACTGAGTTGAAGTAACAGACACATCTCAACATCAACTGTTCAGAGGATACTGTGTGAATCAGGCCTTCATGGTCGAATTGCTGCAAAGAAACCACTACTAAAGGACACCAATAATAAGAAGAGACTTTGCTTTGGCCAAGAAACACGAGCAATGGACATTAGACCAGTGGACATTTGTCCTTTGGTCTGGAGTCCAAATTTGAGATTTTTGGTTCAGATGATCTCCGCATGTGTATTTCCCACCGAAAAGCATTCCAGGTGAACTGGTTGAGAGAATGCCAAGAGTGTGCAAAGGTGTCATCAAGGCAAAGGGTGGCTATTTGAAGAATCTCAAATATAAAATATATTTTGATTTGTTTAACACTTTTTTTGGTTACTACATGATTCCATTTGTGTTATTACATAGTTTTGATGTCTTCACTATTATTCTACAATGTAGAAAATAGAAAAAATAAAGAAAAACCCTTCAATGAGTAGGTGTGTCCAAACGTTTGACTGGTAGTGTATATATTTCTCGCTGATATGAAAGATAAGGTCCTTATGCTTCCAAAACCATAAACACAAGCGATGCGTGTTAACGTTCAGATTGAGCATCGGGGCTCTTAACCAAACTACTCCACACAGAAGACGCCTTCGTCCAATGACTCATGTGTAATGTAATGGAACTGAGTCATGATCAAGGGCTAGGCCAGACATACAGGAAATTAAATATTCAGAAGGAATTTGTGAAATATAACTTTTAAAATATGAATTTTAAAAACTGTGGGATTACACACAGTAACTGAATTTGTATCAGCATGTCTTCTTTATAATTTAGATGGTAGCATGAGTCTTAACCATATGACAATGTGACAGTAGTGACAACTTTATTATTTATTGGGAATGAAGCTGTATAGATCCTTGGTCTTCTTGGAATGGAATATCAAAGACAACACAAAATTCACAAGCAACATGTTCTTTCCAGGCATAGTTTATTGAAAACACACCAAATTGATACTCTACAAATCAGTATTTTTCACGTTATTCGAACAAGCGTAATACTTGCCTCTGGGTTTTAGTAAAATTAACATAATACATTCTGTCACTGTGGCATCGCTCTGATAGCTACGAAAGCATTCATGTACTCTTCTATGAAATCAAACCATGTATTATGTCTATCTTTTAAAAGTTTATAATACAATGTAATACAAGGCAAAAACCCACCAACAGTCTACACTGAGGACAGAGTGAGTGAATGTGTGAGTGTGTAAAATGATAGGGAAGGGAGAGATATAGGGAGGGAGGCTGACAAAGAAGAGAAAAGGAGAGAGGTATGAGGGAATGAGGAGGAACGGAGGGAGGGAGAGATAAAGAGTTATATAAAACACAATGTTATCTTTATGTACCATGGAAAATGTTAAGGCACATGATAGTTACAAACACATTTGCTACTGAGTAGTACAGTTACTTTATTTTGAAGAGTTTGAATCAGTGATATCTACACAGGTAGGTCTTCCTCCTTTGATTCAATTTCTACCCCATTTTCTTGCATTTCTTTCACAGCACAGTCCACAAACCAGCCCATGGACTCATTTCATATGTATATAAGTACAACACCAGATCCTTTGGTTGTGTACTGCAAAATGCAGTCAGGAATAGACAGTCAAAGATTAACAATCCAATGAAAAGCACACAGTTCTGAGGACATACGTCAACATGGAGGACGTTAACATGGGGCTATTATTACGCTACTTTTCTCTGAAATTAAATGTTTATTAATACGTGTACTTTTAATTTGTATCTTATCACATCAGTCTTTGTAATCGCTGTGTAAAATATGCAAGCTTTATAAAGTCACATCACAAAGAAATTCGGACTTCAACGCAGGCACATGCCATTTGCCTATAGCTGACGCATGAGTTAAGCTGTCCTGTAGTGGAGGGCCCCCTCACTGGTCCCAGAATTGGGAGAGAGAGAGAGAGAATGGGTTCATAGTGGAGAGTCCACCTGGCAATGGAGATAAAACAATCACAACATCACTACTAAACCGTTAACCACGTGCAGTTCAGCTTTTCTTCTCTTTTTAAAAGACATCTGCACTACTTCATTTCAATTGCCCCTAGAAGGAACAAAACATATAATAATCAAACAGATTTTGTATACTTCGTACAACGTGATGCAAATTCTGCATTGAACCACATGAAAACTGCTCTCCTCTCCAGATATAAATGACTAATATCCAATTACACCACAAAAATTGGCACTTAAAAATAATATAAACATCTGTACATTTTTTCATGCTTGTTTCAAATAGTTATTTAAAGATGCATTAGTGAAATCAAAGCACATTTTTAGGTTCTCAGCGACTTCATATAATTGCAGTGTGAAATGAAAAGGGAATTGTAACACTTCTGTCTAATTTCTTCTTTCTGTCTATCCCTGCTGCTGCATCCCTCCCTCCCTCCCTCTTTTCTCTCAGTCTTATCTCTTGAGTGACCCCTACTGAACCATCTACTCTCTCTCTCTCTCTCTCTCTCTCTCTCTCTCTCTCTCTCTCTCTCTCTCTCTCTCTCTCTATTAATCTCCTTGAAAGATTTGGAGACCAGGTCATCAGTTCAACTCACCTTTAAAAAGAAAGCTGAATAACAGCTCGTCTTTTTTTTTTTTTTTTTACTCTTGACAGTACAAAATATAAATATGTGATCAGCATGACTCTATAGATTTGATACACACTTAAATGATGTGATTATTTCTGTTTACAAATATGAGATTTTATCCAATGAAAGTCCTTCCCAAACAACCTGTTATGAGTACACAACTAAGACCTTTCTATTGTTTTTTCTGTTCTCTATTTTTTTGCTTTTCTTTGACCCTAATATATATTTATAAAACCAACAAAAATATCTAATGCTTTTCGATTCTACCCTTTGACACCAGGAGCATGTACTTTCCCTTTCTTCATTAACACAATCCATTTATAAACAAAATGTCAAATATTCTCTTCAACTTTAATACATATCAATGACAAACAGCAACCAACCAAGCAAATCATATATCGTCGTCGGCAAACACATATCTCTAGTCTGTGTCGATTCTGAAAATATATTTTAATTTTGTTTCGCTCAACAGCTATAAGTAACCCAACCAAATGCATGTCTTTTCACTTCCCTAACTCCAATCAACACTTGCAGGTGTACAGCTCCTTTAAGTGCCCCTCAAGCATCAAGTCCTTCAAACCACCCCAACCTTCATCTGCCATCTACCACACCAGTCCACACCCCACACTTCTTCAATCCAGAAAACAAAAACAAAAAGAAAGACCAGCAAAAAAATTTAAATAATTATATTACAAACAAAAACAATTTACTGTGCCTCCAGGAAAGACAAACCAACAAAAACAAAAGCTAAATAAAAAGCTAAATTACAACATAGAAAAAAATACTATTTGAAGCGCACTGTCTCTTTTCCTTTCCAACACACTTCCTTTCCTCCCAACATACATCACCTTCTCTCCCCCTGCTTCACACCAGCATCCATCCCTACATTACCATAGAGATAGAGCTCTAGAATACTTGTATCTCTATGACGAGAACTGCTTCCACTCTTCCATCCTGACACCATGCAGAGCTCCTCCAGTCAGAGTCCTTGCTGTTAGGGTACACTACGTCTGTCCATCCAGTGGGGGATGTAGATATGAGAAGTAGTCGTTTTTTGATTTTCTTTTCTTTTTTTATACATAATTTCATTTGCTGATTCAAAAGCATGAAACATTGGCTGTTGGATGATTGTTTCTTTTTTTTTTTTTTCTCTTTCGTTCTTTTACAAAGTCTATCTGCTGATGAGTCAACATCAAAATGAGTTCCATGTGTTATGGCAGTGATGACATGGGAGATCCTATCGTTCAGATGTTACGCTGTCGTTATTTAAGCCTAGAAGACAGAAGAACGGGGAGGGAGGGGGGACACAGGTGGTTATGTCAGAGCTGAAAACCTATAAGAGAGTAGGCTTACGTCCCAAAAGGCACCCTATTCCCTATATAGTGCACTTCTTTTTACTAGAGCCAAATGGGCACTGTTCAATAATAGTGCACTACAAAGGGAATAGGGTGCCATTGGATGCAGGCCGGGTGTTTAAAGCAGTTAAATAATCAAGCTTTTAAAGTAAGTCAGAGGGCACATTGACAATGGTATTACATAATTCCTTCAAAATCACAATACAGAAATCACTGTATTCATACATGCTTGACAGATGTCAAATCCAATGTAAAAGGGAGACAACAGACAGCGAGAGAGATGCTTTGATGACATGTTTGAATGGCAGCTGCTGCATAAAGCCAGCTTTGTTAACACACAAATGAAGCAGGCAATGTCCATTCTTTCGTATGATTACTCTGTCTTACCTCATTGACTCAATGTCCATTCTTTTGTATAATGATTACTGTCTTACCTCATTGACTCAATGTCCATTCTTTCGTATAATGATTACTCTGTCTTACCTCATTGACTCAATGTCCATTCTTTTGTATAATGATTACTGTCTTACCTGACTGACTCAATGTCCATTCTTTCGTATAATGATTACTCTGTCCATTCTAAGAATGTCACTGTTAGATTAGATCCTTTTTTTTTTTGTTAATCTTAATGTGGTGATCACAACCTGTTTTCAGAGTTATTATATAAACTAAATTGTTTTCAGTACTTAATTCTGTACTGATGATCATTCAGTCATATTTCAGTTTGCATTTCAGAGCACCACACAAGGAGTCAATCAAAGCAGTATGGTTGATCCCTTACCTAGGACGATGAGTCATGGGAGTGCAATGAGAGAATAAAGAGACTTACAGCAAGGAAGAAAGACAGCCCTTCACCTCCATATAGCTGTTGATGATCAGCCACCTACCACAGCTTCTCACCCAGAACAGACACACTCAGTGATAAGTCATGGAACAGGAGGACAGAGATGAGCGAGTGATGAGAGGATCCCCAATAGTGAGCTCTAGTGACGCTAACCCAGAGCAGCTAGCCTATCCTAACCTAACACAGACTCTGTAGATATAACCGAGAAAGAGGAGCTGATGTGTGTGTTCATCCAGGCATCCATTATTTATCTGGAGGAGCTCTCTGTCCCAGGGAATAGTGTATGGATTAATGAATGCTGATAGGGAGAGGATAGAGGATACACCATGTTCTTTCCACAGCTTTTCATTAGAGCTACACTGGGAGGAATTGTGTATGTGTGTGCACATGCGTGCGTATTCCATCTAAAGTCTATAGAGTTAATCCCTTTCATAATTTAGAACAAACATAATTTCATCTGAAATAGTCAAGGGAGTCTGTCTGTTTTGCAACAGATGGGTTTTAATCAAACAGGTGCTCCACAACTGTGAAGATGATGCAATTTCATCCAGCTTTTCTCAAGTTTGGTGTCATAAGCCAACTACTGTGGATCAAGCAGGTCCAAGCACAGATAAACAAACAAACAGAAGTGAGGTGTGTGAGGGTTAAAACAGAAACAGCGTGGTGGTGGTGGAGGTAACAAAGAAAGGAGACTAACATTCCAAAAAGTGAAAAACCAACATTTGTAAGACCTACCATGCATGCATTTAGACCCAGGAGTCTACAGGCTGAGGTTTAACGTCACAAGCATCCACCAGTTTGACTGCAGGCCTGTTACTCCTGACATAGTGTTTCCTATTTGTGTCATTCTGCAGCAACGGGAGAAGGGGTTAACAGCAAAACAAAGAGGTCGATAAATATCATCCATAGAGAGGAGTGGAAAGCCAGGGTTAGTTCCATAGCATAAATGTCAGAAAAAGTTATTAAAAACAACAAACCAACCGAACCATGCAAACAAACAAAAACAGAGTGGGACAAAGCAGTTCAAACAGCAGAGTTGCATTTTGGTTACAGGCTTCTCGAGGTCTAGAAAGCAGGGTTGAGCAGTTGTTGCTGTGCTGAAGTAAATTCAAAACAGGAGAGGGGCGGGGGCTGTAGACATGAGAGGAGATATCTGCCATCTCCAGTCCTGTCTGACGGCTAATTTGCTTCAGGAGGTTTTGCAGCATACTGTATCTTGACAAGCATTTGTGTCTTCAAGCTGCAAAGTGTCTGTATAGCTGCCGTTCTACACATGGTAAATACTTTGTGTCATCTTCAGACCAGAATAAAGCTGCGGTCAGATAAGCATGTTAGTTTAAGTTCTATAATTATCTCAAGAAGCAACTGGGGGGGGCTACAGAGAAGGCGAGCAAAATGTGTAAACATCTCTTTTCCCATTCTACCTCATTATACTATGATGATGTCTGATTCTGAACTCATGGTAACCCTTCATCAACCAAGAGGACTTCTAGCTGTGTTAGTATGATTGACCTATCAAACCACCTTCAGTCCTTGCGCCACGCTGACCGATCAAAGCGTGAGAATATAATCCTGTGATGGGAAACACATGACTGAACTGGACGTCACCCTGGTTCAACAGTGAATAAGTCATACCTCCATCTCTCTCTCTCCCACTCATTCACACTGAGTTTTCTCTAGTGATGGGCACTGAGCCACTTACTATGCAGGTGTGTGTGTGTGTGTGTTCGTGGGTGAACAAGGCCTTGGTCATCTCGCTCTGAGGAGAAGTGGAGATGGAGGGGCAGGACTCTTTTAATCAGTCCCAGATTAATTACTTTCACAATCACAAAGCTTACTCAATTATCTGCTGCTTAGCTGTCAGATCTGCTGTCTGCAGTCAGTAAATTGGACTGCTAGATGAGTGGCACCAGGCTCGACAGACAACAACATTAACTGCTGCTGCAGAAAATGAAAATCCAGATTCCTCTTCAAGAAATCGATACGATTTCCTTAGAAAGGGCATGGCATTGACAAATGGGCAAGGGCACTGAAAGAGATGGATTTAGGCTACCTTAACAGAAACGGAGTATCATGACTCGTGTGTTTTAATAGCCTGATCCCTTAGTCACCTATAGTGTAGCTGTAGGTGAGGGGTGTGAGCTGTCACGGGTGGGTCTAGACCAGACGTACCTTTAATGGCTCCCGTTCTGTCAGGTCCACTGACCCGTCTCCACTACTCTTGTACTTGCAGTCCTTGTCTCTCTGGTCGATGGTGGAGTAGCCATCTAATGAGGAGAGAGAGGATCACAGAAATATATCACTTTTAAATACATGGATGGAAACTACAGACGAATAAGCTGCATGCAGCCTTCCAGGACTGGAGCTGTGCATATCTGAGGAAGAACTCGTTAGTAAGAGAGTAAACAAGACAATTGTGTTTACATTTTCATTGAAAAGAGGAGCACTGAGGAGAACATTAAGGTTTGTCAGGTTTTGAACACAGTCATTAGAGAATTGCCCACACCTCCTGTTGCTACTTGTCTGGACTACTGAATTAATGGCCATCCTTATACCAACATCTTGTTAAGAGAGGGGTCTTGCATACAGCATCATAAGTAAAACACTACTGCACTGCATTGTCCACTGTTAGAGCGTCACAACAAGTCATATCTTTGTTCATTCCCAATATTGCCAAAGTTTGCCCTACAAACTTTGTATTATTATTTCCATGTTGGCAGTGGTGTTGTTAGGGTTCTAGAACTGTGAGTAGTTCCTACAGACAAGAACATTCCATCTGAGACTACTAGTATTCCTCATCGGCGATTGAGGTCATGCAAACTCGGTCTTACCTGGACCAAGCTCGTCCATAGGTATCATATCACCACTTCCATTTTTCTTGGTGCCTGAAAAGCATTTATATGCCATTTTTTTATCATGAGCACCACACATTCAATTTGTTTTAATCACGAGCCAATGTTGCTTTCAGGCCAATGGTCCTCAGTCACTGTCTGCTGGTACACTTTAGCAGTAATGCAGGCAGGCTGAGAATGGGTGTAAATGACAACTACACTTTGTGTGTATGCATGGTTGCAAAAAAAGTAACATGGCCAGAAACAAGATGACAAGAAAAGTGCTGTCATGCTCTCGACTCCTCTGTCAATGAGATGTTTCGTGTTTTAGGCTGCTTCAGTACCTCCCTCTATGCACATATCCTACTATACATGCTTGGATTTGTGTTCAATAACACACTATTGGATTAGATAAATCTACCCATGATGCATCATTCTCCCGACCACACCATCCCAAAAGGTACTGACTACCACATGAAGATCACCAAACACTGCAGCATAACAATGAGGGTGAAAGGTTTCAAGCACAGCCCTCCTACAGTAGGTTAACGGCTATGAGTGATAACACACAAAGCAAAGCACAGATAGATAGAACCATCCTCCTAAGCACTCGCTCTAATCAAGGCTTCTGATACAGACAGACACACAGTAACAGCAGCACAGTTTCCTCCATAGATATAGAGCAGTTATTAATATCTATGGTTTCCTCACTCAGTTCACCACAGTAGGCCAGGCCCGGAGGATCCCTAGTCTCGCCTGCCGTCACAGACTGACCTTGGTTCTTCTCCATCAGGGGCAGAGTGGTGTCGTCGTAGCCTGGCTTGCCATTCTTGGCTGCTTTAGGGGTGCCGGTCGCTGTAGGCTGAGGGGGAGAGAGAAGAGACATATGAGTGTACTCATTGTGTGTGTGTGTGTGTGTGTGTGTGTTCTACTACACTGCCGTGTACCTGGAAGTGGCTCTTGTTCCATCCTTCCTTGGTCAGGGCGTTCCTCAGGTCCTTGTAGCTCCACACCATCTGCAGCACGTGGGAGGCGGCCTTGTCCTCACGTGGTGATTGGCTGAGGAAGGTAGACAGGAAGAGAATCAGGGTCAGTATTCACAAAGCGTCTCAGATTTTTATTTTTTTAATTCATTTCACCTTTATTTAACCAGGTAAGCCAGTTGAGAACAAGTTCTCATTTACAACTGCGACCTGGCCAAGATAAAGCAAAGCAGTGCGATAAAAACAACACAGAGTTACATATGGGGTAAAAAAAACATAAAGTCAAAAATATAACAGAAAATATATATACAGTGTGTGCAAATGTAGCAAGTTATGGAGGTAAGGCAATAAATAGGCTATAGTGCAAAATAATTACAATAGTATTAACACTGGAATGCTAGATGTGCAAGAGATTATGTGTGAGATTAGGAGTGCTGATCTAGGATCAGGCCCACCTGTCCGTTCATTATAATTTAAAAAAACTGATCCTAGATCCTACTCTGAGACTCTTTGTGAATACAGAACATTGGGCCAAACCACTGCCAGCAGCTACTGGAGGCTGGAGCCAAATGCAATCAATCTCACATTCAAAGTCATCATCTATCTATTCCTACTAGTGGCCCCAGGTGCTTGCTTTTAATTCATACCCCAATGGCCGCACACATTTCCTTTCATTCAATTCATTAGCTACTCCTTAGCCCTTCTGTTAATTACATGGGAGGGTTCTCCATCACTTCAAAGTAATTATCATGGGTACAGAGAAAACACATTTATCTGGTATTAAATAAAGTATGGATATCAAATCCCCACTGGAAACAAATCTTAAATTATCATGATCAATAGGTTGTAGAAGGAGACAGCTATCCAAACAGCTTCTCTCTGGCTGTCATCGCTCGTTGACTTTATCAAGTAGATCAGTGAAATACAGTGGAAACTGGGAAATCATTAAAACAGCTCCTGAATTCCTATTCATAGTACTTAGTATTCAGGTGAAGTGCACTATAGTTTGTTTCCTGGAAACCAGGCACTGCAAGTTAAGGGCTTATCTATTCAATCTAAGTATTGTTCTACAGATCTAAATAATATGACAAGGAATCCAGTTTATATTACCTTCTATTATTAATGCCCATGCTAGAGTTGACATGAAAAGACACAGTCATCACATTGTATAAGGCCAGAAGCAGACACTCCTGGTCCTTGAGAGATTGCAGAATATATATCATGAATGTAAAAGTGTCACTATGTTATTAATTGAATTAATCGAAGGTCAAAACAATTAAAATGGGTAGGTGGTTAGAGAGACAATAAAAGACCTGCTCTCATGGGGCAGGGAGACTGGTGGTACATGTAGGCCTACATACTGTATGTACAGGTGAAGTCGGAAGTTTACATACACCTTAGCCAAATACATTTCAACTCAGTTTTTCACAATTCCTGACATTTAATCCTAGTAAAAATTCCCTGTTTTAGGTCAGTTAGGATCACCACTTTATTTTAAGAATGTGAAATGTCAGAATAATAGTAGAGAGAAGGATTTATTTCAGCTTTTATTTCTTTCATCACATTCCCAGTGGGTCAGAAGTTTACATACACTCAATTAGTATTTGGTAGCATTGCCTTTAAATTGTTTAACTTGAGTCAAACGTTTCGGGTAGCTTTCCACAATCTTCCCACAATAAGTTGGGTGAATTTTGGCCCATTCCTCCTGACAGAGCTGGTGTAACTGAGTCAGGTTTGTAGGCCTCCTTGCTCGCACATGCTTTTTCAGTTCTGCCCACAAATGTTCTATAGGATTGAGGTCAGGGCTTTGTGATGGCCACTCCAATACCTTGACTTTGTTGTCCTTAAGTCATTTTGCCACAACTTTGGAAGTATGCATGGGGTCATTGTCCATTTGGAAGACCCATTTGCGACCAAGCTTTAACTTCCTGACTGATGTCTTGAGATGTTGCTTCAATATATCCACATAATTTTCCTTCCTCATGATGCCATCTATTTTGTGAAGTGCACCAGTCCCTCCTGCAGCAAAGCACCCCCACAGCATGATGCTGCCACCCCGGTGCGTCACGGTTGGGATGGTGTTCTTCGGCTTGCAAGCTATTCCCTTTTTCCTCCAAACATAACGATGGTCATTATGGCCAAACAGTTCTATTTTTGTTTCATCAGACCAGAGGTCAATTCTCCAAAAAGTACGATCTTTGTCCCCATGTGCGGTTGCAAACCATAGTCTGTCTTTTTTATGGCGGTTTTCGAGCAGTGGCTTCTTCCTTGCTGAGCGGCCTTTCAGGTTATGTCAATATAGGACTCGTTTTACTGTGGATATAGATACTTTTGTACTTGTTTCCCCCAGCATCTTCACAAGGTCCTTTGCTGTTGTTCTGGGATTGATTTGCACTTTTCGCACCAAAGTACGTTCATCTTTAGGAGAAAGAACATGTCTCCTTCCTGAGCGGTATGACGGCTGCGTGGTCCCATGGTGTTTATACTTGTGTACTATTGTTTGTACATATGTACGTGGTACCTTCAGGCGTTTGGAAATTGCTCCAAAGGATGAACCAGACTTGTGGAGGTCTACAATTGTTTTTCTGAGGTCTTGGCTGATTTCTTTTGATTTTCCCATGATGTCAAGCAAAGAGGTACTGAGTTTGAAGATAGGCCTTGAATACATCCACAGGTACGCCTCCAATTGACTCAAATGATGTCAATTAGCTTATCAGAAGCTTCTAAAGCCATGACATGATTTTCTGGAATTTTCCAAGCTGTTTAAAGGCACAGTCAACTTAGTGTATGTAAACTTCTGACCCACTGGAATTTTGATACAGTGAATTATAAGTGAAATAATCTGTCTGTATACAATTGTTGGAAAAATTGCTTGTGTCATGCTCAAAGTAGATGTCCTAACCGACTTGCCAAAACTATAGTTTGTTGGCCTTCCGAATGGCGTAGTGGTCTAAGGCACTGCATTGCAGTGCTAGCTGTGCCACTAGAGATCCTGGTTCGAATCCAGGCTCTGTCGTAGCTGGCCGCGACCGGGAGACCCATGGGGCGGCGCACAATTGGCCCAGGGTAGGGGAGGGAATGGTCGGCAGGGATGTAGCTCAGTTGGTAGAACATGGTGTTTGCAACGCCAGGGTTGTGGGTTCGATTCCCACGGGGGGTATGAGAAAAAAAAAGAAGAAAAAAAAATGTATGCACTCACTAACTGTAAGTCGCTCTGGATAAGAGCGTCTGCTAAATGACTAAAAATGTAAATGGTTGAAAAACAATTTTTAATGACTCCAACCTAAGTGTATGTAAACTTCCGACTTCAACTGTATGTGCATATTACATATGTGTATAGTATAGCTACTATGGAACTGAACTACTGTTGATTGATTAGATTGATCAATCAATCATTACATTCTAAGAAAGACAAACAAATCCTAATCGAAACACAAGAACCTGTTAACGGCCAGACGTTAGCATTGTGCTATGCTACACTATGCTACACTATGCTGAACTCTAATATGCTGTCTTGTACTGTACAGTACTGTGCTGTATTGTTGTTATACTGTGCTGTAGCCAACTGTGCTAGCCAATGGTCATACCTCGTCTTGTTGATGGCCACCAGTTTCTCGATGGCCTGGGCCTGGATGAGGGAGCGTGCGTTCTCGGAGCTGTCCGTCACAATCTCGTGGATGGTGTTGAGGATGGCCACCACCGTGTCTTCCTCCAGGTTCTTGGCTGGCCGCTGCTGACCGCTGGGCAGGTTACTCACCAGGTCCCTCATGGCATAGCTCCCTACAGGGTAGGGGTCGAAGGGCAGGGGGCAGAGGGCACCGTCAAATGTTAATAGAGGTAAAAGGTGTATAATCATTCAGAAGAAAATGGACAAATATCGTTTTTTACATATTGTTTTGATTCATAATAGCATTGTACAAAATGTTTATTAACTAATTAAAACTTTGACTAATCTGCAATAATTCATCAAAAAATATACACAGGTTCAACAATCATATTGTTATCATCACTAGCTAGGTTTCAATCCAATTGGCAACAGATTTTCATGCAAATATTCTCGAACTTTAGACTTCTCTAAAGAAAATATGCAAATTTTCCCACCAGTGGTGCGTTCCCACCAAATGGACTTCTTGTGGATAAAAGTCAGTGGTGATGACGTAATGCACACATGTTCTCATGTACCGAATAAAAATGTGAAGTTCAATGTGTTTCCATCGTCATCTACCGATAGTTTTGTCACAGAAACTGTTGTGTTAAACAGCAAATGTGCCTACTCTGGTCTTGGCATGTGCGCTCTGGCCAACAACTCGCAGATACAGTGTAGGTAGGCTGCAAGTCTACATTATGAGATTATTATGGATAAGAGCGAGAATATTGTAATGATGTAATTTATTTGATATGACTTTACTTGCATAAAAACTGTAGATGGAAACGTGGTTAGTAACAGCTTTCCAAAGTGTTTTACCCCATTGTTGTACTTGTATGCTGTAAAGATAGGCCGTGTGTTAACCATGTGTGGTCAGTTTATGTGGTCAATGGTCATACCGATCAGGTCTTTGTTGCGGCGGTCGATGGAGAGGTTGCGCAGGGCGATGGCCACGGCTCGGACCACCTTGTCAGAGTCAGAACGCAGCAGCTCCACCAGGATGGGAAGCCCCTTCTCCTTCCTCACTGTGGCACGGATGTAGTTGGACCACTGGGGACAGAGAGAGGAGGCAACATGGAGAATATGGATAAACTGTCTGTGAAGAGAGAGGAGGGAACATGGAGGATATGGATAAACTGTCTGTGAAGGAGAGGAGGGAACATGGAGGATATGGATAAACTGTCTGTGTAGAGAGAATACTGGATTTGACTGTTCCAAATAATTACATAGCAGGGCTACAGACTGTCATGTGATGCAATTTGTCTCAGATTAAACAAAAAATAAATTATCTCGTTTTTTTACACAAAACAATATGGTTCAAATGAAAGAGCTCCTTTGATCAACACTGAGATGACATTAAACTGGTGAATTACCAGAACCCGGCCACTGGGTGGCAGTAGTAAACCTAAAACAGACTGTACCTAGTTAAAAAGCTAGGAGAAGGGGATGAAGAGAGGATTTAAAGTAAAAAAGCTTGAGATATCCTCATAGGGAGTGGGGACACGTTATGTCCATCTCCTTTAAGCAGAGGTTTTATGTTTTTTAGCATCAGCCCCAACCCCAGTGTGGACAAGCATTCTGATCAGCCTCTTCTGCTCAAACTACATGAGAAACGATTCTGTCTCTTTATATACAGTGCCTTCAGAAAGCATTCATAGCCATTGACTTATTCCATATTTTGTTGTGTTACACAGCTTCACCTTGTGCAGGGGACAATAAAAGGCCACTCTAAAATGTGCAGTTTTGTCACACAACACAATGCCACAGATGTCTCAAGTTTTGAGGGAGTGTGCAATTGGCATGCTGACTGCAGGACTTTCCACCAGATCTTTTGCCAGAGATTTTAAATGCTAATTTCTTTACCATAAGCCACCTCCAATGTCGTTTTAGAGAATTTGGCAGTACGTACAACCGGCCTCACAATCGCAGACCACGTGTATGGCGACGTGGGGGCGTTTTGCTGATGTCAACATCGTGAACACAGTGCCCCATGGTGGCGGTGGGGTTATGGTATGGGCAGGCATAAGCTACAGAAAATGAACACAATTGCATTTTATCGATGGCAATTTGAATGCAGAGATACTGTGACGAGATCCTGAGGCCCATTGTCGTGCCATTCATCCGCCGCCATCACCTCATGTTTCAGCATGAAAATGCATGGATCTGTACACAATTCCTGAAAGCTGAAAATGTCCCAGTTCTTCCACAGCCTGCTTATTCACCAGACATGTCACCCATTAAGCACGTTTGGGATACTCTGGATTGACATGTACGACAGCGTATTCTAGTCCGCGCCAATATCCAGTAACTTCGCACAGCCATTGAAGATGAGTGGGTCCACAATCAACATTCCACAGTCCACAATCAACAGCATGATCAATTATATGCGAAGGAGATGTGTCGCTCTTCATGAGGCAAATGGTGGTCACACCAGATACTGACTGGTTTTCTGATCCACGCCCGTACCTTTTTTTTAAAGGTATCTGTGACCAACAGATGCATATCTGTATTCCCAGTCATGTGAAATCCATAGATTAAGGCCTAATGAATTTATTTCAATAGACTGATTTCCTTATATGAACTCTAACTCAGTAAAATCTTTGAAATTGTTGCATGTTCAGTATACATACATGTAACTATTTACACCCCTGAGTCAATACATGTTAGAATCACCTTGGGCAGCGATTACAGCTGTGAGTGTTTCTGGGTAAGTCTCTAAAAGCTTTGCACACCTGGATTGTACAATATTTGCACTTTTTTATTTTTTATTCTTCAAGCTCTGTGAAGTTGGTTGTTGATCATTGCTAGACAGCCATTGTCAAGTCGGCATAGATTTTCAAGCCAATTTAAGTCAAAACTGTAACTAGGCCACTCAGGAACATTCAATGTCGTTTTGGTAAGCAACTCCAGTGTATATTTGGCCTTGGTTATTGTCCTGCTGAAAGGTGAATTTGTCTCCCAGTGTCTGTTGGAAAGCAGACTGAACCAGGTTTTCCTCTAGGATTTTGCCTGTGCTTAGCTCTATTATGTTTCTTTTTATCCCCCCAAAAAACTCCCTAGTCCTTGCCGATGAAACACATACCCATAACATGATGCAGCCACCACCCTGCTTGAAAATATGAAGAGTGTTACTCAGTGATGTGTTGTGTTGTGTTGTGTTGGATTTGCCCCAAACATAATGTTTTCCATGTTTTGCAGTTTTACTTTAGTGCCTTATTGCAAACAGGATGCATGTTTTGGAATATTTTTTACATGCTTCCTTCTTTTCACTATGTCATTTAGGTTAGTGTTGTGGAGTAACTACAATGTTGTTGATCCATCCTCAGTTTTCTACTATCACAGCCATTAAACTCTGTAACTGTTTTAAAGTCACCATTGGCCTCATGGTCAAATCCCCAAGAGGTTTCTTTCCTCTCCGGCAACTGAGTTAGGAAGGACACCTGTATCTTTGTAGTGACCCATCTACCAATAGGTGCCCTTCTTTGTGAGTAATTGGAAAACCTCTGTGGTCTTTGTGGTTGAATCTGTGTTTGAAATTCACTGCTCGACTGAGGGGCCTTACAGATAATTGCATGTGTGGGGGTACAGAGATGAGGTAGTCATTCAGAAATCATGTTAAACACTATTATTGCACACAGAGTCCATGCAACTTGTTATGTGACTGATTAAGCTAATTTTTACTCCTGAACTTATTTAGGCTTGCAATAACAAAAGGGTTAAATACTTATTGACTCAATAAGTATTCAGCTTTTTATTGGTAATTCATTTGTAACGTTTCCAAAAACATAATTTCACTTTGACATTATGGGGTATTGTGACACAAACTCTATATTTAATCTATTTAAAAATCAGGCTATAACACAACAAAATGTGTAAAAAGTCAATGTCGTATTAATACTTTCTGAAGGCACTGTACTTAATTATAAAAAAAATCACCAGTGCAGAACAGTGATAGAAAACAGAGCAAAAATGAAAATTGTGGTTTATACATGGTACACATGTACTGTAGGCTACACTTCATACATGTTAAACACAGGTTATGTGTAAGTGTTAAAAAAAATTTACAGCAAGAGATACAAGTTGGATGTTTTCAAATCAATCTAACATCCTGTCAGTTGTGTTGTGTTTTGCCACCGCTGTGGAGGGAGAGAACGACCTGAGCTGAGAGGAACAGGAAGGTGTGAGCATGG